>NC_138733.1:34097601-34495793 GCF_965113295.1 Leuciscus leuciscus
GGGGATTTGAGTGATTATTACCAAGTTTCTATGTGGATGCTAGGGTGTACTGGTGGTTGCTAGGGGTTTGCCAAAAGTGTCCACTCCCAAAATCTCCACAATAATCAGGGCTGCGTTTCCCGAAACCTTCTTAACGCTACATCGTTCTTAAGTTACACCTTAAGCTGTACCTTATCGATAATGCGTGTTTCCTGAAATGTTCTTAGTTAAGTAAGTCATACGTTCGTAAGGTTGGTCTGGACCACTCTTAGCTTTACCTTATCACTGTTGCAGGTCTATATGAATATAACTCTGAAGTTTTAATACAGCCAGACAGTGTTCAATTAGGCTAATTCAAGGGTTTTCATGCAAAGAATGAAATTGTCATTACACTGATTGTTGTTAGATTTTTAATTATATTATTATTTTATATTATTAATTTAATTAAAGAGCGCTTTTAAAGGCCAGATTCATAGGCTACTGTCAGTTAAGTCCTATTCGGACGCTAATTGTTTCTCATGGGCTCGTATTTTAAACATTTACAGGGGTAAGTCGGTGATTTAATTGCCGTCGGGATCCATAATATCATGGATAGCCTATTATGTGTTTTTTCTCACCCAACCCGCGTAAAAATCCCTGGCCAAATGAGTACCTTCTGTTTTTTGACAAGCAGGTCGTGTGGAAATTTAATTGCCGTCTGAATCCACATCTCTGAGTTTACAAGGAGAGATTCAAAAGTCACTGTTTAAATCCTTTTTGATCACTGCCGAGCACCGTACGTAAGATGTACACTTTTATTACTGAAATGCTGGAAAGTATTTACAAGAACAATATTTCATCACAGCTCCACCTCAGCGAACAAAAATGGGAAAGAGAAGAAAGCACGTAAAAATTTGAAATGGTTATCATGGCAGCAATATATGATACAATTTTTAAATATGTAGGCTAGGCTATTATAGGCTATTATAGTTTGGATTATTTTTTATAATATCCCATGAGTCCTAATAAATGCAATTTCAACTATTTCTAAAGTGCTTCTTTTATAAAGAACAGCGCTTTCTCACATAACGCAGTGAAGCAGCCCCTGCACGAGAGAATAATTGATTCTCGAGCCGTCGATATCAACCAATTAGGCACCGTCGCCATGGACAGCACCGGGTAACGTCGCACGTAAGAAGGGATATCTTAAGCAGCTTCCTAAAGTATGGTTCGGGGAACACGCTTAAGTTATACCTTAAGAGTCTTCGTAGCGCGCTAAGAGACAACGTAATCGGGAAACGCAGCCCAGGTCTCTAGATATGACTCAGTCCCATCAGTTCAATATAATTCAATTTACAGTTTTTCTCAATAGCTTTGATTCAACTCTCAAATGAGATTTTTTTTCTCTCTCTCTCTCAAAACAACAAGTTCAGATCTCTGAACAATCAGATTCTTGTTCACATCAGATTTGAATTTCTTATTGATTTAGGCAAATTGCACGTGTTTTGGCATGTGAGCAAAAGAGTACGTTTACAGTACAATACCGTACAATTTGCACAATAACTAAATGTTGATCAAAACTGATGAGTTGATTCTCAGTGAAACTGCCAAACTCTTCACAAACAGCAGCAGCTACAGCAGTATACTGTAAAAATGCATTTGTATTTATACAGTACATTTATTTTAGTTCTTTTTTTGTGTACTACAGTTTTGACTTTTTCCAGTAAATGTTTACCTGTCTGATTCTGTATCTAAAAAGCTCAGTGTGAGACACAAGAGCCTCAGCTAGACAAAACTCACATTCTTGTATAGTATAAATCAGCGAGTGTCAACAAAAAAGTCGAAAAAACATGACATTTGTATATAACAAATATTTCCAAAACATTTTGACCAATGTATGTGGCTCACAGATGACAAACACACTTTTTATGTTGGTGGCATTGGCCAATTTACTGACACATTAACTAGGTTTTGAAGCATGAACTGTGAGTTTTGATCATATACCAGGTACAATTTTAAATCTGATCTCTTAAAGAAGTAATTGCATATAGTTTGTCAGTAATCCGGTACATCAGAGGTTGAAATCCTGACGTGCTGAAATTAATAATTTGGTCACTCCAACGATTATCAGAGGCACCGGATTCTGAAAGATTAATTGACAGAAGATGTTGAGCAGGTGGAGTGATAATAGAGGTCACTTTGCACATTTATCCAGCACAGAACAAATGATGTAGTAATTAATCTCAATGGGATTGGATAGGCCATTGGAATAGATTAGTGGGACGATTAAAATGCTCCGTCTTTAGGAGTGGTACATGAGGGACGGTCGTGTAAAACGGTGTGTTGGATTTCATTAACAAACTTTAACTTGAAGGGTACAACACCTCGTACTGAATCCCTGCATATTGTGAGGTTCCCGAGAGCCAACACATGCATTTCTCATTACGGAAGGTTGAACATTATACTTGACAACTTGGAGCTTCAGAGAATTTTTGCTGAGCTGAATCTCACAAAAACTTGAGCAAGTCAAGTTTGGTTTTAAGACTTTAAAAATGTTACATTTTAATAAAGATTTTTGCATGGTGGCATTATTCCATGCAAAAATTCCAGTAATTACGATTCATAACGTAATGGGAACGTAAGCAAAATGTTTAACATAATTTTGTTAGCTATAGCCATATCAACCTTACGCTTTTGTGATCAGCTTCAGTTTATCACTTTATAAACTGTATGTATGTTTATCACATACATTTACATTGCAACTACATCACAAAAGGTTCAGCTCCAATCCCAAATGAACACACCTGAACCAGCTAATCAAGGTCTTGCTAAGCACACTAGAAACCTCCAGGCTGGTGTGTTGAGGCAAGTTTGAGCTAAACTCTGCAGGACCGAGTTTGGTCACCCCTGCCCTACACCCTTAAACAGGTTCGGTAACACTTTAGAATACCGTTCCTTCATTAATGCATAACTACACAGGAACAAATGAGTAACATAATATTAACATTCTATTAACTAACAAGAAACTTTGATTAACAAATTAGTAGCGCTCAGTGTTCACTATTAGCTAATCAGTAACTACTATTTTTCATACCTCACTGAAGATTACTAACTAACAGGTTCATAATAATATTAATAATGCATAATGTATAAGGTAATAGTAATAGTAATCCATTAGTAATGAATCAAGTGTTACTACATCCTTTTAAAGGATACAATTTGGATCAGTATTCTAAAGTGAAAAACATGATTACTAATATTGTCTGGTTTTTGTCAGGTTTTGGATAGTGATGACTCAAGTGTTACTACATCCTTCTAAAGGAACTACTAATTATTTGGATCAGTATTCTAAAGTGAAGATCATGGGAACACACTAGTAATGACTAATGTGTTGACAAATCCATCAGAAGGAATTACTAATCAAAATCTTACAAAAACCTCAAAAGCTTACAATGACTTCAGTCAATATCATGTTTTTCACTTTAGAATACTGATCCAAATTATTAGTAGATCATTTAGAAGGATGTAGTAACACTTGAGTCATTACTACTGGGTTACCATTACCTTTTATTATAAATTATGCATTATTCATGTTAATTATGAACCTCTGGGAGGTATGAAAAAAAAACTGATTAGCTAATAGTGAACTACCACATCCAACTGAGCGCTATTACTTACTAATTTGTTAATCAAAGTTTCTTGTTAGTTACTAGAATGTTAATAGTGTGTTACTCATTTGTTCCTGTGTAGTTATTCATTAATGAAGGAACAGTATTCGAATCCATGGAACCTTCCATCCAATTCTTTACAGCACAATAAAAAAGCTTATTTAGACAGTTAAAATGTTCTTTTCTTTTCTTTTAACAACTGTTCTCTGCAAGGTTCTTTTGAGAATCAAAAATGGTTCTTCTATGGAATCTCTATGCAAACCCCCTTTTGGAACCTTATATGCGTTATAAATGCGCGTGCATCAGACAAATGCAGGGAAGAAGGGACGTTTTTTTGACAGCACATACCCTTGTGTAACCCCCATAAATGAGAATATCAAACCCTGGATTGTCATCTGAACATATATACTGTACGTCTGAATGAGGTTGCTGGAGCGTTTGGATCCTCAAAGGCGATACGTCATTGCGAGCCTCAGCGATTGGCTGGATCCAGCTCCTTTTTCTCCACAATTTGCAACCACGAGCGGTCTTCGCCTCCGGAGCAGAGACATCCCTTCAGTAGAGGCAGGTAAACTATCGGTTTCAATGTAGATCTTCGCATGTTCATGTGTCTGGAGAAGCTAGTTATTTATTTTTCCTGCGTATGGGCTACTTTATGGTTTTCTTCAGACAGAATCTAATTGATGAACAGCCCTGCTTCTGCTGGCTGATCTGAAGGAATGCCGCAGTTGAGAAATGAATGCTGAAACAGATATATGCCTTTTGTAATTGTAAAAGAATAGCTTTGCGAAAAGGGAATATAGCGGCATTATTTGCGCGCATACGCCACAAAGTTATAGCGACCAGCGCGCGCGCGCCCTGTACGAATGAGATCGCTTTTGTTCTTAAACACATTCTGTATGCGTCAAAGGTGTGGGTTTTGAAAGTGTTTTAAAGGACGATTTCCAACGTGACTAGAATTATAACGCTAAAAAAAAACCACTTGCTCTTTTCTAACCCTGGATTCCTCATTGGATCTATTTTAGGTGGACTCGTTTCCCCCCCAAGAGAAATGAATGCAATATAGCGCGCGCATTCGCAGGGGTGGACATTTCTTTTCGCTCTCATCTCAATTCTTCCCTGCAATACAGACACAGCCCGAACCGGACTAAATGAGTGCCCGGACCTTGGAGAGACTGGCGCTTTCTATTCCCCACTGTGCCTTAAACGGAACCGCTCGGACCAACAATGGCACCTGCTTTGACCGGGTGGATCAGTTGTTCCAGGCGTTCTCATCCACCGTCGTGCTTTTCGTGCTCATCGCGATGATCATTGGGATAATAGCCGTGTCCATCACGACCTTCCACTTTCACAAAAGCAAGATGAAAAAGCGCAAGATACAGAAAGCCCAGGAGGAATACGAGCGCGACAACCGCAGTCCCAAAGCGGGCAAAGGCAAGCCGGTGGTCCGGCAGTGCATCATGGTGAGACCCCCCACGGCAGTGCGGAAAACTGACCCAAACACGGAGGATCCTGGCGTGACAGAGGACATGGGACACTCGGGACAGGCGAAGGATGAGAACTTGTTGGAATCGGTCGCTGTGTCTTGATAACGCAGTGCCAGCTTCGGGAGGACACTGTAAATATCCTATGTATTCATATGATATTACCCACGGAATATATCGATTCTTTGTATAAGCATTACAGTTGATAAGTTTTCATCATATAGATCCCGGAGGAGTCTTTGAAAGAAATCTATGAACAGTCTCAATGGAGAAAAGACTATGCGGATTGTGGAATTTCCTATATCATATAATTTGGAGCCAGTCCTAATGGGATCAGAATTGAAAAAGATCCTATTGGATGAAATGAAATAAAAAGGCATTAATGGGTTAATCCAACAGGATTTTATTGAATGCAAATGGAAGTTCTATCATAATTAAGAGTTAATTACAATGATATCAAACATAATACCCTCTAAGAATAAAAAAAGCTCCTACTGGATAAAATGTTATATTTAATTTAATTTATTTATTTATTTATTAATCAATAAACTCTTACTGGATTAAAAGAATAGGCCTAATTAATTGGATAAAATAAGAATCTTCTAAAAAAAGATTTAAAAAAAAGAGATACCCCCCCCCCCCCCCCCCCCCCCCCAAACGGATCCAAGATCCAATCCAAACTGGGTTAAAAAGCAATCCTCAACAAATCAAATAAGATTATATTTCATAAAAATGAAATTCTGGGGGAAAAGACATTGATCAGCCAATCCAATAAAATCTTACTGAATACTGATGGATTTCTAATGAAATTCAGAGCCATTCCTGTGTGGATTAAACAAAACTCTTGTAAGAATCAAATTCAGAAGGATTTTACTCGGCGCTGATGATTCGGAACCAAATCCAAACTGGATCAGATGTGAATCATCTAAGAAGGATGGATGAACTGAGGTGCCTATTCTTTCCCCCAAGCCTCTTTTAGTTAACGTTTCTCAGAATTTGAGCTAATCCAGTATAAGATTTAGTTTTATCCCAATAGGATTGTCTACAAATGATGATAGACATGCCTATTTCTTTAATATATACAGGCCCAGCATCTGTACATGCAGATTGTCTCGTCCACTCTTCTTATTGTCATGATGCCACCAAGAGGAATCAATGTAAACATGGACAAATGATGGACCGATTGACAGTACTTCCAAAGTTTATTACTAAATATAGTGAAAGAATAGTTTGAGTTAAAGGGACGGCTCTCTTGCATAAAGTCTGTACAGATGCTAAAATAAGGACAGAGACAACGGTCTTATTCATGTAGAATTTCAACACAACTCGCAACAATTTTTCTTTGTTTTGGGGTTTCAGAATCCCTTTTAGGCAACATTGTTGTTTCTTTTGACAAATGGACTTTCTTAATTGGGATTTTCTTTCGTCTCAGTGGCTTTTTTCAAGATAGAAGCGCAATTCGTGCCATTCTGGCTTGGCATGAATAGGTTTAGTGTTTTAACCCCTTAATCCCCGAGACTGTTGATGTGCAATTGCTGCTGCTAGTGGTAGTGTAGCCTGTACTTGTTTTGTTCATGGCACTATATAATCATAGTAAAACTTATGTAACCTGAGGCATTTCAGTTTTGTGTTACAGCTCTGTATTAGTTTTTGCTCTAGATTAATATAGCACTAATGATCGAGTATTATATTTTTTATCATTCCTAACTAGTGTAACAATCAATAAGAAACAATAGAACATTTTAAAAGTCATTTTCTGTATTTCCTTGACGTTGTGTTGAACGGGAAATGGGCGTCATAGACCGAAATCAAGTATTGTAACAGATCGCAGTTTGAATCTTTGTTTTTAATTTTGTTCAATGCATACGATTTTGAATTACTAATAAAGTATTGTGCAGATGGGTGTCTCATTTTTTAATTCATTAGCATGAATCATCTTAGAATTATTTATTTCCCTAAAGAAGTGCTAATTACAAAATTACATTTAAACTTAATACATTAAGGCTCTAATATGTATTAATATTCTATTTATTTTCTTTTAAATCAATAATTTAATTAAATGGAGTGATTAAAGTGTACCTATTATGCTAATTTAAAGGTTTCTAATTTTGTTTAGGAGGTTTCTAGATGCATTATGGTAAAAAAAAAAAAAAAAACTTGCATTTTCTCATAATAAATATCTATCTATCTATCTATCTATCTATCTATCTATCTATCTATCTATCTATCTATCTATCTATCTATCTATCTATCTATCTATCTATCTATCTATCTATCCGTAAGGCCTATAAATCTTCAATTCTTCAAAATATTTTTTTCCAATACTTTTTTCAAACATTTCAAACAAGCAAACAAGTTTTTCTTGACAATCTCTTTTTTTCTATTTAAAAAAAAAAGAAAATTTTATGAATTTCTTTGAGTTTTAAATCATTTTAGTTCAACTTCCATTCAAATTCGATTAGCATTCTGCATTCTGTTTGTAGGGAAGCTTGTTTTCGCCACAGAATATTAAAAAAATTAAATAATTGTATGAAAGTAATTCTGACTTTTTTTCTCGCACGTGTGAGTTTATATCTCACTTTATATCTCACAATTCAGCATTTTTTCTTGCAATTTAAAATGTATAACTCGCTTTATAACTGTACAACTGACTTTTTTCCTCAGAATTGTGAGTTTATGGGCCCTATTTCAACAAGCGCATGGTCTAAAGCGCACGGCGCAAGTGCACCTGAATCCACTTTTGCTAGTTTAACGACGGGAAAAATGGTCGGTGCACCCCGCGCATGGTCTAAAAGGGTTGTCCCTTTTCTCTTAATGAGTAATGGGTGTGTTTTGGGCGTAACGTGCAATAAACCGATCAGAGTCTCATCTCCCAATCCCTTTAAAAGCCAGTTGCGCTCGCGCTATGGTGGATTCGCTATTTACATGGCGGATTTTGCAAGCGGAAAAGCTGAACGCTTCTATAGCGAGGAAACGGCTCTGTTGTGCGCAAGGTTAAAGCAGACCATCTGCGGGACAAAGTGTACGCGCATTATGCACCCGCCGCCTATAGGTGCACATTACTAACGTGCTCTCTAAATAACAAAAAAATAAATTGCGTTTGGCAATATAATCCATTGACTTTAGACCAGGTTTCAGTTGGTCAATGGCTCAGTCTATTTCAGTTCCTCAAAATAGCAACATGCCAAAAATGCGCCTGAACGCACCTTTGTTTTCAGACCAGCAGCCCATGAGCGAACAAATGGGTGCAAAATATGCATTTGCTATTTAAACAACGTGTGCAGGACGTGAAAATGATAACCGCGTCGGGCTGAAACTAGCAAAAACACTTGCGTCGCGCCTGGCGCCGCATTGCAACGGATGTATGATAGGGCCCTATATTTTGCAATACGGACTTTATAACTCTCAATTGCAAGTTTATATCTCACAATTGTGAGAAATGAAGTTTGAATTGCTAGATATAAACTCGGAATTTCAGGAAAAAAGTCTGAATTGTAAGATAGCTTTTTAATATTTTCTAATTGCAAGTTTATATCTAGCAATTCAGTCTTTATTTCTCGCGATTCCAAGTTTATAATTCTGACAATATTATACAAGTCCAAATTGTGGAAAGTCGTAATTACCTTTTTTATTTTATTATTTATTCCATAGACTTAGAGGAAACAAGCTTCCTTATGCTTGCTACCCAATTCAAATTCAGCAATTGAACTGAAGTCTAAAGGGCATTCTCTCAATTCAGTTCTGATCCAAAAACACAATGCCGCTGCTGGTGTGTTCCTGTCAGAGGTGTAGGATATAAAGCACGGCTGTCAGCTGTCTAAACTATACTTGGGAGACTGAATTCAATCACCCATCGCAAATCAAATAATTATCATCCCTCTATTTATGTTAAAAGGCTAATTGCTTGACTGCTGCAATATCCACTTTGTGTGGAACATGAACAAAAGTGACAGAGGAGCACCGCTGGGTAGAGAACAATATCTCCTCTCATCTCTTCTCATGGTTTTCATTTCTTCTTCAGTTGAACGTTAGAGCACAGCGGTTAGTGTGATACCACTGACAAAAGGAAAAAAGAACAAACAGAAGATGTGGGAGATCTTTGCGCCTCCCCTCCAGCCAATCAGAGAGCGTTCGAGTAAATACACCTGTGTGTTCGACACTGTTCGGAGTGCCAAACTTGTGCCCACTACACAGCCCACTCTCCTCTCTATGTCTCATTGTGTGTGGGCCGCCGCAGCCACTGGCAGCACATTGCACACGTAACGGCTCTCTCTGCCCACATCACATTAGTGTGTGAATTCATTATTCGGTATGAATAAGAAGATTGAGATTGGATGACTGTAATTAATCTGAAAGTAAAATATTAAAAAAAACTAAGTTTCCATCCATACGTCTTCTGTACGTTAGCTATTTCATCCCACATAATGGAAATGTTTGCTGATTTATCACAGTCAAACCACATCATAACACAAGGAGCACATCAAAATGTCAAGGTCAGTAAAGGTTTTTCCTGAACGAATCTATCACTACAGTTTGCCTTTCATGCAGTAACAGTGTGGAAAATGGAGTGAATGCCAATAGAAGTGCAGCCCTCAACATTAAAGGTAGGGTAGGTAATCATTTTTCTAAAAAAAAAACATTCCAAATTTGTTTAAACTGTCTTTATATACCAATACATAATTAAAATGTAAGTACTCTGAAAAAGAAAATTTAAAAATCGAGTGACTGTAGACCTTTTAATCTGCAATAAACACAGCTCATTATTTCCATTCACTCCACCCCCTCCCTTCTGAGCTCCTTCCAAAGCCACGCCCCCAAACATACTTGCCAACCTTGAGACCTCAGAATTAGGGAGATATTTAAAAGGACCGGGGGGGGGGGGGGGGGTTATTTGACAAATTCATTTCCTTAAAGGAGAACTCCGGTCAATTTTAACATTGAGCTCATTTTTTTGTACATTTGGAGTGCTGTCAATACAGAGAACAATGACAAAAATCGGTGTTGCCTACACCGTGTTATCCTCTTTTTAAAATTTGCACCCTGTTGACTTCAATGGGGCATATTTTAAACCTGCTTTTACAAGTGCAAGTTTACATTACAAGTGCACAGGTCATGTGAGTGATTCCTTTAGAGTTAACACGGGTGAATCTGACTGCAGTAGATGTGAAAGATATGAATAAAGTTAATTCGGCCAGCGCTCATACCTGTGTTTACATCCTGTTTTCGGTTGAAGTCCAAAGTAGTCGATTGTCGAGTCCACGCGCATATGTTTAGTTACCTATGATCACGCGCGTGAACTCGACAATCGACTACTTTGGACTTCAACCGAAAACAGGATGTAAATACAGGTATGAGCGCTGGCCGAATTAACTTCATTTTAACGGATGGTGTAGCAATATTGTTGTCCAGGTGGAAATCGGGAGAAATTCGGGAGAAAGGTCGGTCCGGGAGATTTTCGGGAGGGGCTTTGAAATTCGGGAGTCTCCCGGAAAAATCGGGAGGGTTGGCATGTATGCCCCCAAAACACATGAACGCGCGACGCCAAACGCTCAGGCTGGAACAAGACGCATTTATTACCTGAGACGAGTGGAGAGGAAGGAGCGCAGTACATACAGTGACATCATGTCAGAATCACATGTAATAAAATACCTAACTTTATCACTATGAATATAAACAAATAAGATTTATTTTAGTACTCACTATCAAGCTAGCATATCGATAATGGTAAAGTTTCATTCGGTAACGAGCTATATTTATAAGGCAAAACTAAAAACAGGTTGCATTGATACACGTTTTTCCATTACCATCAGTTACACTGTGATGAAGATGAATTTCGTGTAAGATTCATAACATATACGGTGTTTTGCATGTAAGAGTTTCCATGATGAAAACATTGTTGACTCTAATGAAGACTAACGTACACTCCGAGTCCGGAGACAAGTACCGCATCGTCGGTTCGAGGACAGGTCCGGGGTTGAGGGCGAAGCAGAGGAGGTCGTTCAAGAGCGCGGGCAGGGTCCGAGGAAGTAGTTTTTGCCTTGTTTGCCTTCGCTGACTGCATATGCAGGTGCTTTGAGCTGAATATTTCCGGGAACGGTGACATGTGATGAGTGCACGCCGGGCAGCGCGCGCAGTGGGGCTCGGGGCGGGCACGAGACATGAAGGCATCTGATTGGTTCTTTACATTCGCACCGAATGGCAGTGATTGGTCAGAGTTTTTACTGTCCTGCAGCTGCTACAGAGGTCTGATTTTTTTCATTCCTTTTTCTAAACACATAATGTATTGACTACTATCAGGATGGAAGGACCATTTCACCCAGTATAAAAAAAAGTGTTTCTGAACAGGATTAACTACCCTACCTTTAAGGACTTTTTTGCTGACCTCGCCAGGAGAGGTTACCCCACTAATTAAGCATGTGAGTAAGTAAATACATAATTAAATCAATATATATTTTAGGTAGATCGCTAGATTGGTTGATTCATGGTTAATTCATATGAATTCTTACAATATCATTCACACATTTTCGCACGATCGAAAGTCACATCATATGTATTCATATGAAATCTCCATCTCGTAAATTGGTGACATTTTCCTGTGAGATGGGATATTACTAAACTAAACTAAACAACACATAAAAACCTTTATGTGCTTGAAATTGCACAGACATAATAAAACACATTGAGTGATCTTTTTTTTAAGCTTAAAGTAAATAAAAGTGAAATACTAAAAGTGATATTTAAAAGATAATCAACCTCAGAATCTTCTCAAAATGTAAACTAGCAAGGAAAATGTAGTGTCAGGTTTTGGGGAAGGAGAGCGAGGACTCAAATGCAGAGTGCAGTAGGGCTTTTTATTAAGTGCCAAAACACCACAAAGATGGGGAACGTTCGGCGACGATCTAGCACAAGACAAAAAAGCTTTCAAACGTTGTCAAAACGATCCCTGCTGACAACGATCTGTGAAAACGACTAAACACGCTGTATTCTGCTGCCAGGCCAGTAGTTGGAGATGTCACTTTTTAAAGAAACACTACAGAGCCTATAGTCTCTGAACATGTAATGTACAAAAGTTTTCACAATTTCACGTTTTTTTGTGGTTTACATGGAGACGATAACGGTATCATTTTCAGCGTTCCAGATGTGTTAAAATAAATGATATTATCTAAATCAGAAGCCTGCTGCTTTGCTACTCAGTCAGATAGAACAGAAAGAATTTTATGATGAGAGTATCTCCATTTAAATTGGTTTCTGACCTTCAGGGCACCGTGAAATATTGTCAATCAATACATCCATAAATCAGTCAATCAATCCATTCACCCATCCACCCACCCACCCAGTGGCGGTCTTAACATAGAGGCATAGGTAGGCGGCTGCTTGGGGCCCCCTACCAGCGGTCGTAGTAGGGGGGCCCCCAACCAACCTAAAAAAAAACCTTATCATCATGAACGCTTCAAAAGCATGGTAAATTGTATTAATATTCTTAAGAAATACGTTGAAACGTTGAAGTAGTAGTTAAAATGTCCAGTTCATGGTTATCCGTCTCTACACATACACCCCCGACTTTCACAATGAAATGGACTAGTCCGTAACAGTGCACAGCGCGAAAGATAAACACGCAGTGACAGGAGGACTGGGAAGTACACAAACAGAGACGAAGCAAGATGAGTCTAAACGCGAAAATGAAATGAAGTTACCCAAGCGGCTCAAATAAAAGAAAAAAGCGAAAAGACAGCGATAAGTATTTGGCAACGCTGCCAAAGATGACAAACTTTTTTATGGCTACTGTTGGGGATACAGACAGGAAAAACAACGTCCAAAGCGTTGAACATGCCGCTACAGCAGCAGCAGCTAGCTGTGAAGTGGCGCTAGGTGAGGATAACGTTAACACACTCACATGGATAAGTTACGTGGATTTGCTTGGAGCCAAATGTAACATCACCTCTCCCCAGTTCGCCCCTCTTAGTTAACGTTACCCCCTTACTATAAATACCGTTTTGGCGCTTGTAAATGTGACGTGACAGATCCCTAGCGGCCGATCATCTCTACTAGCTAATAGTGAATAAACACGAATGAACAATGTTGAAAGATACAGCTCAACTTACCGAAATGTATATTCCTCATACATAATATCGATCAATCAGTGTTTTTCATCCGCGGAAAGACGTCAATAAAACAGCTGGAGAACAATTGTCACATAACATTTAACGTTACGTTACCTCAGGAAAGCCGTTTAATGACCATAATATATGTTATAGCATGTTAGTTGGCTAGAAAAAAGAGCTATAGAGAGTATTTTGCTAAATATGTGTAATATATTACATATTTAGTATATTTTTTACTTATATTATTAAAGTTGTTATTATAATAAAAACGCATTGTTTAATTTGAGTTTCTCAATTTTTAACCTTAAATAATACTACCAGCTGATATAGGGCTGTATGTATGTTTACAGCATTATGTGAGGTTTTTTTTTTTTCTTGAGAAAAATTAACGCCAATCTTGTGTAACGCTAACTAATATTTATCCAAATGAGTCAATACTGAATCAAATCACAAGAATTGAATTGAAATCGTGAAATTTGTGTCAAGCAATAATAAAAAAACGTAGCTTACCAGAAATTGTACCATGTAAACATTGTAACATGTTTCTGTTTAGTTACTAAAATGTTTTGACATCACAATACACTTGTTGTAACACAGGTGTTATCTGAGACCTTATTCTCTGTTGGGTTCCATCGTGAGTATTAGTTTGTCTAGTGCTACACTTTGTGTGTTCTCTGCTTTCCATCTTCATTTTGGAGTAAAGAAGTGTATGCAGGGTTTAAAGGGTACGTTTTTTTTTTTTTCTCCTCTCCAACCTTTACTACCCCATAGATTAGCTTTACCTGCCTATCCACCATTCAGTCGGTAAAAATTGTTTTCGTTCTCTTTTAAAGATCGAATGGGGGGGGGGGGGGGGGGGGGTATACTTTTATATCCATACTTTTACAGTATGGGGGGGGGGTATACTTTTATATCCATACAAAATACATACTTTTGCCTTGGGCCCCCAATTTGCTAAATCCGCCACTGCACCCACCCACCCATCCATCCATCCATCCATCCATCCATCCATCCATCCATCCATCCATCCATCCATCCATCCATCCATCCACCCACCCACCCACCCATCCATCCATCCACCCATCCACCCATCCATCCATCCACCCACCCACCCACCCACCCATCCATCCACCCATCCATCCATCCATCCATCCATCCATCCATCCATCCATCCATCCATCCATCCATCCATCCATCCATCCATCCATCCATCCACCCATCCACCCATCCATCCATCCATCCATCCACCCATCCATCCATCCATCCATCCATCCATCCATCCATCCATCCATCCATCCATCCATCCATCCATCCATCCATCCACCCACCCATCCATTTTTGGATTACATACCTGTTCTGTCTACAAAACGTTTGAACGATTGAGGACATGGTTGTTTCCCCTATGTTAGGCTACATCTTTTGACCAGCTGCCTTGGCCGTATAATAAGGTCATGATTGAAAACATGGTCCACAATAGTGTCCCTCATTTTATCTGAAATGTGCCTACGTCCTTAGCCTCTTCTATCTCTTCCTCTGTTTTGCCTCCCATCCCTTCCATCACACATCCTCACCCCTGTTCTTCTTCCCGGCTGTTGACCCTGATCCTTATTGTTCCATTGTCAGAAATTGTAACACTGTGTTGGCCTCTGTCTATGCTTGCAAATCAAAGGTTCGTGAGATGTATCTCTGAGCTATTATAAAGAACTGGTTGATCTTTGGTTGATCTAATGCTTTACATTCCCTGTCATTAGTGAAAGTCAAGATTCACCTTTATAATCCATCAATTCAGGACACATTTACCAAAAAAAGTCTAATAGAAATGCATATCTAACATAGTTTGACAGATTATGACAACTGGTTCAGCCATTTTGCATTTAATGGCGTATGCAAGGAACTAATGCCTTGAAGTTTTGGAGGGTTAGCTTATTCAACAGAGAACCAGGTATGATATATTTTGATCATATGGCGCACAAATGTGCCTCGTGAAACTGATTTCAGACAGACTTCTAAGGCAGCGTAACAGTTTAATGATCTACAACAAAACAGAGCTAGTTTTAGTGATAACTAAGATCATTTTTAATCACTACAATAGTAATTTCTCGCCAGAAATAACATAAAAAGTGGAAAACGGTAAAAAAAACATCACAGAATGGAAAGCACAGGATTGTGGGTTATCAAAGGCAGTGAAGGATACATCTATTCTGCCTTCAAAAATCAATCAGATGAAGGTATCTCAGGAAGGGAAGCTAACACTGGATTCGGACATACTTGATGCCTCTCAACATTGAAAACAGTTGTGCTGCTTCATATTTTTTTTTTTCAGGAGTCTGAAAAATAATTATTAGAAAGTTCAAATGAACAGCATTTAATTTAAATCATTATAACACTATAAATATCTGCAATCATTCTTTACGAATAAAAAATCTTACTCAGGTGATCTGGAGAAAACTTCCAGCTTGACAAAAGACACAAAATGAGTTTATCAAAATATTTGAAATTAATGATAAATGTGCAATGCTAATAGAGACACCATATATGACCACAGGATGAATGATCAACATGAAAAATGTAGAAATCAATGATCCCTGAAGCGATGACATAACCACAGCTAGCTTGATATGATGAAACCATCCCTTAGCGATGACAGTCATGACTGATGTTACTTGATATGCTTCTCTCCCAAACACATTTAGTCTTGCTGGAGGGAAACTAAATGAGAGAAGGCATAATTACCCAGCAAGACAAGGCAGCATGTCTCCAGACTACTGTGGCAATCTGTCAGTGTCAACAGTATTGGTGTTTTCCTCTCTCTATTGCACTGGGAATACTTTGTGAAAGGAGCTCAATTCAAAGAGGCCTGTTTATGGTCGGTTCTGCATTATAGTTAATTAAGCACTGCAATTCTTGCATTTTCTTTTAGGATTATACAACCCAAATTCTAAAATGCTTGCATTTCCTCATCTAACTTACCCTGTTCTCTTCGACACTGACATGAAACAAAAGAGGTTAGTGCTGAGCTCAGAGATGCTGACTGTCCAACCACCGAGACGAGCGCCAGATCTGCTTCCTCAGTGGCCCTGCATTGATCCGACTGTGGCTAAATTTAGATCTCTTTGACTTATGGTACAGTGGGTTTATTGCTTTTTGTCGTTGTTGTTGCAGTATTCAGATTTAAAGGTTTCACATCAATTTGACCATGTCTTTTATATGTAGGGAAGGCCTGGACTGGCTGTCACATGAGGACATTGTCACAAGTGTTGTATAGCCTACTATTAACTGAAGGCTTTTTTGAGTAAAAAATGATTTGCTTTTCAATCAGTGGTTTTGTATGTTGGTTAAATTAGGCCATTGTCTATGAATTGTCCATATAAATAGGGTAATATCATGTTTTTGTTATAGGTAAACATGATAAAACCGTACTGGGATACATTAAGGAAAGAGTCAACTATATGATGAAGGAGGTACATTTTAAGTATGCTTTCATATTTGTATTTATTTTATACAAACAATGAATTCACTACAATTTCTGCCAGCCAAAATAATAGTTTTCTATTTTTTTTTTTAAGTCCCTCTTTAGTCAATAATTGTATCCCTTTAAACTCATCTTTGGTCACCAAAATGACATTTTAAACGGGTTTTCCTTGAAAAAAAAATTATTCATGCCTTAAAATAGCTTGAATGTAACTCTACACCCTTGCTTCATTTAGTATACGCGGTTCTATGAATATGTAAATTAGCCCCGCCTCCACTCACTCACTCCAGCTCAGAGATCCACTTGTTGACGATCACACATTGATCTGATTGGTTACAAGGTAGTTTGTGATGTCAGAAACACCAGCGATTTCAAACCGCGTTTTTGAGTCTTTGGTTCACTGCAGTTTTAAGGAGAAAATACTTTTGAATTTGTAAATGGTTTGTCTTAAAGCATATTAAAAACAGCTCTTCGACGTATAACAACATTAAAAGCTGGATTTTCACCAAAGGGGGGGGGCTTTAAATCCTGTCTTCTATCGATAAGCCGATAACTATTTTATGGCTGTTAACTGATAAGGGTCCATAGTTGAAGAAACACTTGATAAAGATTTTCTCTCTCATCATGTCTGTCTGTCTGTGAAAGCTGTTAGGAGTGAACAAAATGGAGGAAGGGGGCGTTTGAAGGTTGAGGAACCACTTGAAAAGCCAGCATTTATCTTTAGGCTTCAGCACCCTGCAGCCTCTCAACTGCAAAAAGACGTGAGGGAGATGATTGCTTCTCATAAAATCTGGAAATTCCCATGAAGCAATTATTAAAAAGTGGTGTATCCACCCACTCCTCTGGAAATCATGATGATAAAACCCACACGAGGACATAAACTCCCTTCAAGACTTATAGGAATGTACAGGACTGTAAATGGAAATTCCTTCCTTAAGCATCAATTAAGATCCTACTGGATAAACTGACATTCTGACAAAATGGAAGTGATTCCTGTGGGATTCTCATTAGAATCCTTTAGAATTGCTCCAGATTATGACAGAAAATCCATTAGAACACCATTAGCATTCCTTTATTAGTGAAGAAATTTCTAATTTCTCTCACACACCTGTTCTCTCCTTAAATAAACTGGTTGAATGAAGTGGCTTTACTCTGGAAAAATGGCGTCATCTAGAATTAGAATTTCTGACAAAGCTTAATTTTATGAATTACATTTTTTTGTTGTTGAGACCAACTTTTTCCACATAGGAAACTATTTTAATGAGTTTAATTAAATGATTGTAATTAAAATGATTGCCCTCACATGGTGTATGTTTATTAATATATATTGCCTTTCAAAATGCCTTGTCCATTAAATCAGCCCCTAATGAAGAATAATGAGGGGTTTAGAAATGTGGTGTCATTCTGCTTTGATTATTAATCTTCGTCAGTAGCCTGAAAGATGAAATTCTATTAAGTGTAGATGCCAATTCAGCTTCCGACTGGGGATCTCGGAAAACAGCAGAATTCAATTTCAGTGATAATTGCAATGAGAGCACCAGCAAGAACCAAACGTCTCTTCTCCGTTGGTTATTTTATCTGTCTGGGGAAAGAGATTGGAAGAAACAAGAAAGCACTTATAGATACAATTGAAAACGGTTCCCGGAGCGCTCCGCTGGATCGCAGAATTCCAATAACAGCCCTTGGAGGATTTTAGTGAGCTTGAAGAGGATCCTTGTCAAGCAGTGACTCAAACAGATATGTCACAAGATGATAGTCTGGTGCACACAGACTTTTTGACCAGTGGCATGAAGTCTGGTCCACATGGCAGCTTATTCTGGACAGGAATCACCTACTTAGACCCCCTCATTTTACTTATATTTTAGGAGTGTGTGTATCTGAAATGGATTATAATAGAATGCTGCAGCGATGGTGTATTTTTCTAGGTCGACCCCGAAGTTAGCATAACCCTGGTTCTCTCGACAAAAAAACAATAGGATTCTTCTATTGTCTTTTGGAATACTGCAGGAAATGACCAATGATAATCTTCAGAAATTAACACAAATTGTATGAATTTTCAAGCCTTTTATGAAAATACAATCGGCAGAAGTAAAAAGCTAAACGTAGGCTATAAATGAACTACACCATGGTCGCACAGTCACCATCTCTAATGCCGGATTTCAGACTACATCATGATATCAGCCCAACTTTGGCACGATCCATTTGACGTAGGGTGCCGTGGTGATTCGCAAACGACAATGGCCATCGAGACACAAGAATCGATTATTTCATCTTGTAAAGTGTGTGTTACCCTCTAGAGGTCGGAAATGTTTGTTACCTGTGTCTGTGTCTTATTATGAGCAGATTCAACACTATCTCACAACCAATTCGTACGAATTCGTACGAGTGATAAAAAGGTGGCTAATTCGTACGAATTCGTACGATTTGTCTAAACCCACATGATGGGTAGGTTTAGGGGCGGGGTCAGGGGTAGGTCATTCGTATGAATTCATACGAATTGGGCAATTCGTAAAATATGTACGATTTAGCTCAAATCGTACTAATTCGTACGAGTGAGGTCGTATGAATTCGTACGAATTAGCCACCTCGTAGAATTCGAACGAATTGCCGTGAGATCAGGCTGGCAGATTCCCTACACCTGCGGATTCTGGGATCCACGGCTGCTTCAGTGTATATCTAATGAGTGATTATAATCAAGGTATTAATCAATATTTTTTCTTTCTAAATATCAAATGAGTTGAAGGACTTTTCTAAGCTTATGAGATTTGACTTCGTTATAAGACGTTACCAGTGTGATTATCGAAATTGTTCTTTCATGTATTCTTTAAACGTCTGTATTAAATATCTGAGGGTCTGGCCAGTGCCAGGAATGCAGAAACAGTGCTTGCTCGTTTAGCCCGGCTTCCAGAGATGAAATATGGACTTGTTTTGTTTGAGAAAGGTCTTGTGTTAATATACAGTATATATAGTCTGTTCTTCTAGCTCACCATAACGACAATAGGTCACAAGGGTCATTGGAACCAATAGTTTAAGTGACCATTAGCTAAAGCCTTTACTTCACTGTTAGATTAAAGTGTCCTCTCATTGAGAAAAATATGATGTTATCTTGATGATTTGGGAAGAGTCTCCTGTTTATCGTTAGAGCCCGACCAAATCCAACCTTGAAGAAGCTGTGTGTCTGTGTTTGTGTTAGTATTCTTGGTTACAGGAACAAGTGACGTTATTGGAGATTGACTGACTTGTTTTCTTCAACATGTTGGCAACTAGAAACGCAGATCTGCGACCTGGAAGGTCATGACGTGCCTGACTTCAGGGTCCGAGTGTCAGCCGCCTAATCGAAGGAGATATGCTTCAGTCTATCTGTCCATGTGTGGAAAATGTGTGTTTATCTATTTCTTAGCCAATCAGAATCATTCAACCTGAAGCAATGACATAGCTTAGACCTGGGTGTAGGGTATAACTGCTGTGATCTTTGTAACTGTAACAGAACGGCCTACGAACTGCTTTGTGAGTCTTGAAGCTGACTTCTGCTGATGAAACTGCAACTAATTCTGACTCTTGTCTTAAACTGACTGGGGGGGGGATTTTGGAGACGGTCCCGTTGCGCTCCTATTCATCTTTTTCTGTTTACCCGATTACTTTTACCTGATTAAAATAATGTTATTTTTTTAAATTACAAGACAGGTTAGTTGGTTGTAAAATGTCATGTGGTGCGACTTCCCAAAAACCTAATGATATTTATGACTTAATAGTTCATGATATTTATAAAAAAATGTTTTACCTTGATAAAAAAAAATAAAAAAAAATAATAATATATACATATATATATATATAAATGATTACTATTTGAACACTCACATGTACACTGCAATATGTGAAAACAATTTTCATTTATAAATTGCTAGAATATTTCCAAAATATTTACATAGAATCTGCAATAAATTTTGAAGTAGAAAAATTTAAATAGTATTTTCATGTAACATGTTATGTTACAGGCAAATTTAGCAATTATATCTGCCTAAGGCGCACTCATAATATCGTTTAGTCCCTGGTGGATTGATAAAAAACTGACTCCCAAATGTGTGAGGCTGGTCTCATTGTTGAAGGAGAGTCTGTGCAGTTAAGGAAAGATCAAATTGGCTAAATAAAGTACAATATGAGAAAGTACATGTATCAGGTTGTCTTGATTATTTTTCAAAAGTTCCTTTTTTCACCATATGCAATGGCATTTATGTACTTGGCATTTAAAGATTTGTTAATGCCTAATGTTTAAAGACTGGGAAGAGTATTCCTCAATGTATTAAAGTGCAGTAAACAAGCTTAAGACGCCCGAGTTTTAATGAGCCCCTCTTTGTTTTTCTCCCACTTAACACGCATATTGAACAGTCTTTACACTTTGGTGAACAATTCTGAACTGTCTGGCCTCAAAACTAGACATCTTTATTGTAACAACCTACTCTTGCTCTCAAGACAGCGCCGCTCATTTCCATAGAAACAGACCAAATTAGCACTCTGCCTTGTGTATCACACAGTTTTTCCTTGCTATCTACACTAAACAACGGTGCCTAAGAAAAATAAAAATACAGATGGAAATGGTCAAAAAAATATCTTTAATCATTTATGCATGGCAATAAATTGCACTTTTTGCACAACGGTTAGACATGTATTTTCGCCTGCATTGCTGTACTGAGGAGAAATCGGATGTCTACTCTAATTAGTGTTTTCACCCACATGTTGGGATGTGATTGTCGGTGATGATTTACATTACAAGAGGATAAAATTTTAATCAATGGAAAGGGTGTCTACAGCGATTCTTCCGAGACCCATTAATGATAGCAGGAGAAACGCTCCACCCAAACATCTTGCAAGACATAAAAGCAGCATCAGCAAAACTCACAGGGCGAGAAAGAATGAGACAGATGGAGAGGGAGACAGTAAGTGAGAGGCAGTAGTCATGGATATGAGGCAGAGGAGGGGGTTATGAAGAATGAGAGATGTGTGTGTGTGTGTGTGCATGTGTGTGAAGTAGACACCAAGGACTTAACTAAACTGCTGAGTCGATCCAATACAGGTCATTAAAACATGACAAGGACTCAAATATGTACTGAGTTCGGGAGAGTGTGTGTGGCTGAATTACACACAACATGTTATGGCCATAATCCACCCTTTAAGAAACACACTCTTAAAAATAAAGGTTCTTTATTGACACCGATGGTTCCATGAAGAACCTTTAACAGTCTATTGGTCAAAAGGTTCTTTATAGAATATTAGGTTGTTAAATGTTCTTCACACTAAGAAAAAAGGTTCTGCACGATCCTCTTGTTCGTAAACATTTTCAGGGTCTGAATCGGGCAAGAAATGGTATGGCATGATTGATGCCATTGTTAATAAGTTCACCTGAGCAGATGAAGCTCACGGTTATGGTAAGGGTCTAAGCAGATCGCCAAAAAACACACTGGGCCAGCTAACCAATCAGAGCACATTTGGTATTTTGGAAGGAGGGGCTTCATCGAAACAGGAACTAAACAGGGGTGCGTTTCCCGAAAGCATGCTAACAATGGTCGCAAGTTCCGTCGCTATCAGATTTCAGATTTAAAGCACCGTTTTTGAAGAGTGTGCATGCGCTATTATGTAAGAATGAGCCTAAGATTGAATCTGGAAATAAAGCAAAATTACATGAGAAAAATGAGAATTAGTCCTCAGATGCCATGATCATAATTTATAGCAAAAAATCTAGCATTAATTTGACCTCAAACGAATGAATTAAAATAAGTTATTACCATCTGTGTGACACCATACATTGGTGTTGTTTTTTTATATATATTTTTTTATATTTGTAATTTTATAACCATTAGTCATTTATGTAGTTGTCATTTAATTTACATCATTTATTCATTTTATCATTTTATTATTATTATAATTATTATTATTATTTATGTAATTTTATGTTTATTTTATGTTGTATTGAATATGACTTATTTTACATATTAAACTTGCAATGCTTGCTATTGTTTTTTTAATCTTATGATTGCATGGCTTGAAGGGATGTTCATCTCCATGTGAAGCAGTGATTTTCCATTGCTTTTCCCTTGGTATAATAACACTTGTTGGAATTGTACTGGTCAGACGAAGTCAGAGCATTGAAACATGCGCAACTAAGATTATTCAATGACCTCTGCTCTTTTTATTATCATCACTTCGTCTCCTGCTTCTGCTCTTTCCTGGCTTTCTCAGTTATACTCTCCGGCTGGTAGAAGAAATATCTTCTGGCAGGGATTCGGCGTCCGGGGTCGAATCTAACATATCTGATATTTCTGATGCAAAGATCCATCCGATCCAACATTCTGGCACAATCTAACATTTCTTTCTGAATGTTGACAGTATTTTCTGCCCAAAAACCATAACCATAAAAAAAAAAAGTTCTCTCTAATATCACAACAAAATGAAACAACCTTTATCCAATGTTCAGATTTCTGTTCTGGAAATGTATGCAAATTAGCACATATTTAATTCGATAATACCTCATTAACATATTTAAACATAACATTTATGTTTATGTATAATATTTATATTTAATCCTAGTCACCGAGGGTGTCTTGCTTTTAAGTCATATTTTAGAACATTTATTTGCACTGTGATATTATTTTCATGACAATTTACCCCCAGAATTGCAATTAATGCAATGAAAAATCATGATAAATATGATAAAACATATTGTTTACATGTTTTTTACATATTTACAACAGCAAATTACAGATTTTAATGCAATTTCCTGTACAATGTTTATAATGTTCTACTATAAAAAAGTGGCAATGAGCTCCACGGTGCCTTCAAAAACCTTATAAAATATAATTAAACATCTACTTTATCATGCAAAACTTTGATCTTGAAACACATCTCATTGTTTTGTTAAAATAATTAAAAGACGGATGAAGATTTGACTGTCATGCAATATTCCCAAGCTCTGTTATTTTCCACAGTTCATTAGACTGCATTTCTGAGTGAGTGATTGATTCGCTTTTGTGGAGAGGCTTTTGTTGGTAATTAGTTTTAATTACAGGCAAGTTAATTTTATAAACACATAATCAGCATTTCTTATTTTATATCGTTTTCAGCAATGCATAATTAATAACTGCCCGCTTGAAAACATAAACTACTCAGATTGACTTTATTACCATAAGCGATACAAAGGATTCAAGAATTTCATATTAAAGGTTAGAGACAAAATAAGGTGTTATAATTTACATTTAATTGTCTTTTCCATGTCTCGAATTACATTTTTTAAATAAAGACATACCAGCACGTTCATACAAATCCTTATAACTGATGTCAGATCAAAATGCTTTACTAAAAAGGTTTTGAACAAACCCCTATAAGCCTAAGTATTAAATAGATTTTTTTTTTCTGACAAACAATCCCACAAATAAATCCCACAAATCCCATAGACTGAAGAAATAAACTGAGTATATAGTATTTAGAGATCAGAATATCATTGAGACTTGGTGGAGAGCTCTTTTGACTTGTGCAAGTAAAGTCTGGAATACACTACATGACTTTTAAATGGTTACAGAGAAAAACTATAGGCATCATACACTAAATGACTGAGGATCACACACTACCAGACATTCTTTCCAAACACAAACTCTAAAACCAGCTCAAAATAGAAAACATGCTTGATTTCCTCAGACTGGATGTTGGATAATCATAGTCAGAAGCTGAAAAACAAGACTTTTGGAAACACTTTATTTTGATTGTCCCCTTTAGACATTCTGTTGACTATAAGAAACGTTCCACCTACATGTAAACTAACTCTCATTGGAGTATTAGTTGAGTATTAGTAGGGTTTGGGTTTGCAAAATAAGTTGACATGTACTTGTAAAGTTACTTATAGTTAGTAGAATGTTTGTCAGGGGATCATCAAAATAAAACCTTAGCAGATATTAAACAGACAGTCTATTAATACTCAACTAATACTCCAGTGAGAGTTAGTTGACATGTAGGTGGAATGTTTCTTATAGTCAACAGAATGACTAAAAGAGACCATCGAAATAAAGTGTTACCCAATTTTCTGTGAAATCTGTCAACTCCGACTGCCAGAAATCTGCACACTGGCTCTGATTTTTGGGAACTAGTGCTGACTCTTCTAGGATGCAAATCCAGGCAAAAATGTGGGCAAGTGTATTGGAGTGTATTTGCCAACAAGACTATTTACACTTACTCCACCCACCAATGTCTGGTTGGGCCACACAAGATATAAAGTCCCCCTGTAGTCAACAGTTTTATACCTTAAAACTCATCTTTGATCACCAAAATTACATTTTGTCCTTGAAAATAAAATTATTCATGCCTTAAAAAAAAGCTTGAATGTAACTCTACACCCTTGCCTCATTTAGTAAATGCAAATCCATGAATTTGCAAATGAGCCCCGCCTCCACTCACTCACACCAGCTCAGAGATCCACTCGTTGACGATCACACGTTGACCTGATTGGTTACAAAGGTAGTTTGTGACGTCAGAAACACTAGCGATTTCAAACCGCGTTTTTGAGACTCGAGTCTTTGGTTCACTGCAGTTTTAAGGAGAAAATACTTGAATTTGCACATGGTTTGTCTTAAAGCATATTAAAAACACCACATAGACATTATAAACAACATTAAAAGTTAGATTTTCACCACTGGGCGATCATATTAACGTCTGCAGTGACGTAGGCTGTTGGGAGTTTGGTGCCTGAAAGTAGCTTTTGGCGCGTTCGACCCGAGTTCGAATCCGCCTTTTGCCGAACTCGTTCTTCTCCCTTTTACCATCACATATCAGATCGGAAAGTCATTTATTTGCAATAAAAATTAAGAAAATATTTGATGAGTGGAAATAAAGTGCCTAATGAATGTTTAAAGTGTTCATCGGTTAGGGTTAGGGGTGTAGAGAGGACTTTATTGTCCTAATAAGGCGGCATCCATTTAATCATTTTAATAAATATAGTCATTTACACTCTATGTTATTACTACATCCTGTTAATGTACTAAAATACTGAGGTGCAAATAGTATCTGCCACTATTTATAAGTAAATAGCATATAACAACTACTGTATTTGCCAAACTGCTACTTTTATATAGTGTAAAAGGAACATTTTCACTAGTTTAAATATCATCCAGTGCTAAGAAAATATGCTATGCTTAGTGCAAATAGCCGCAAATCCCCGTTAAAGGGATAGTTCACCCAAAAATGAAAATTAGCCCATGATTTACTCACACTGAAACCATCCTAGGTGTATATGACATTTTTCTTTCAGATGAATACAATCGGGAGTTATATAAAAAAAATGTCCTGGCTCTTCCAAGCTTTAGAGTGAATGGGTACTCACTGATGGGAGTGAAAGTTCATCAAAGCGCATCCATCCATGATAAAAGTGCTCCATGCGGCTCTGGGAGGTTAATGAAGGCCGTCTGAAGTGAAGCGATGTGTTTGTGTAAGAAAAATATCCATATTTAAAACTTTAACGACTAAAATAACTAGCTTCCGGCAGACGGCCGTACGCAAGTCGACTTACGCCAAAAGAGTAACACTTGACGATGTATGACGTAGGATGGAGGATGGAGGAGTAGCGTAAGCTTTGACGCCTCTCGCGGTTCAAACAAACAGGGCTGGGCAACCACGTTCGTCATTACGTTGTGTGTCAAGTTCAAATGTTACTCTTTTGCCGTAATTCGATGCGTACGGCCATCTTCCGGAAGTTATTTTAGTCGATAAAGTTGGAAAATCTTACACGAACACATCGCTTCACTTCAGAAGGCCTTTATTAAACCCTGGAGACATGTGGAGCACTTTTATCATGGATGGATGCGCTTTGATGGACTTCCAAAAAAAATATACCCATTCATTTCCATTATAAAGCTTGGAAGAGCCAGAACTGTCAAATAACACTGTCAACTGCCCACAACAGCCTAGCATTGACATTTTCTTCAGAACATATAAAACTCTAACTTTCACCACTGTAACTTTGATTTGTCAAACGTAGACTCTGAAAAAAAACTAGTCATTTTATAGGCTATGCTTGCAAATCATTCAGACTAGCGCCATAACAGTTTATTTATTCAAATGCCCTAGACGCTCATTACATTGAATATTGCGGTATTGCATCATGAATGGTTCAGCTTCAGGGTGATGTGCTTGGGTGTTAAATTGCTTGACAGTAGAATAACATAAAATGCACAGATCTGACATTCATTATCAGAGCCTTATAATAGTTCATGTTGTGTAACAGCCATTTCTGTAAAAATGTCCCTGGTGTGGGTGACTGAGGTAAAAGAAAGTAGGTATGTTTCATAATACTTGCGCATTTTGCATATTTTAATAAAAATTCACATTTTGTGGGTGTGCATGAACATTGAGTGAATGATTCTTATTCTGTGTGCAAAAAGTTTTATGGTAAATAGCATGATGCTGCACATAATTCTCATTCAAGACGTGCATCATTCTTGCTTCCAGTAATTCCTTAAATGGTCCTATGAATTATTTATAAAATGTCTGTGTGCACAGAAAAATAGTTAAACAGAAAGAAATATGTAACAAAGCTGTTGTCTGTATGCCACATTACAGTCCCAGATTAAGAGTTTGTTAATGTATAACTTTTTAGTCTGTACGTTTCTTAAACAAACACAAGCTCAGAACAGAATTTGCCAATGCAAACATTTTAGATGTGTTAACAGTTGTTGAGTTGATGAATTAGACATATGTCAGTATATCCGAGTGAACCGGCTTCTGGAACAAGAAAAAATGTGGGGCAGGATTTTGTCCATGGGGAATTGATTGGATGGTTGTGGTTTGCTATTGGTGGATCTCATGTGAGTGACAGGTTGCTCCGCCCTCACGCCGGTAAACGCATCATCAGAGAAGAGAAGAGATGAGCTGCAAGAGGGAGGGGAAGTTATTTTGATTAAAGATTATGAGGCACATAAATTTAAAAAAGACTGATGTGTGCGGATAAATCATTTATAATAAATATTGTGCCATTCCATAAAAAAAAAAAGAATTATCAATTAAATTAAATCAATCAATTAAAAAGAGTAGACATTTTTATTTGTCATAACTTCTATAAAAAATAGATATATAAGAAAAATATCAATAATACGTTTTTAAACTTACATTTCACAGGTATATTCTCCATCTGTAAATGTTAGAAAATCGTGCAAATATTTCCATTTTGCTGCTAAACTTCACATTGAGCGAGCGCTTGCTGCTCCAAATAGGCAATAATTCTAACTAAAATATACATTTTGCTTGGAAAATTAATATGCAATATTTTATAACACCAGACATATCTTCTAATTATAATCATTTATCTTTAGGATGTTGGATAAGTTGTAGTGAACTTATAGCTCATTACACTCATATATTTTATACTTAAAATAATAATAAAAAATGAACAGAAGTAATTCAGGGAATAATTTTTTAAGAAACCAAATATAATAAAGATACAAAATATAGTTTTGGGTATAGGACCTATACTACTTAATAAAGATGAATTATTTAGAATGCTGAGAATTACAGCTTTTAATGCAATAATTTATTTTTGAGAAAGCAAGAATCCCCAGTTTTAAATTATTGGTTAGATTTAGTTTCTAAAGTACACTATGGAGAGCATAGCATGAAATTAAGAGCAAAAGTATACATTTTGAAAAGATATGTGCAACTCTAAAATCAAAGAATATTCAATTAAATAAAGGTATGCATATTAGCCTACATCAACTACATTTTTTTATAACCCTCCCTCCCTTTTAATTCTAGTTATTTGTTATTTTATTTATTTACTTATTTAATATTGAATATTTGATATTTAAATAGTATTACTTGAATAACTGATTAGGAATTATGTGTCATTATAAGAGTTTGATATAGTGATTAATTTTGTATTTAAATATTTCCCCCTTTTTTTCATATGTAAAAGTGTCTACTTATTGGTTATTGTTCTAATTATGTGTTTTTTAGGCTATGTGTTGGTGGGTATTATCACAAAAGAAAAAGAAAAAAAGTAGAAGGAAAAATAAGGAATATTTATTTGGGAAAATATTATGTCTTTAAAGGAACTGTCCATTTGTATAATTGTGTTAAATGTGTTTGAATTGAAAGACATAATAATGTACATAATATATATATGCTAAAATATTTGTAATTTGGACATTACATGCATCTTATTTAGAATTTTAAACCTACAAGTGTATGTTTATGATAGCAATAACTGTAAAGGGACAATTGTAATGGGATAATCAAATGTAGGCTAATATAATGTAGTTCAATTACTAAGCTCAGATTCATCTTACCAGTTAAAATGTATACTGTGCTTTTGTAATTATTTATTTTTAATTGTGTGATTTAAATTTCAGCTTTTTTTTTATTATAATTTTTTTAATTTCAAATTAACCAAACAGTAGCTTATACAAGGTAATAAATCAATGACACACATACAGAAGAGTGAAAAACTAAAACAAAACAAAAACAAAGAGAGAGAAAACAGATAAATATAGATATCGATATAGTGGTGTATGCAGGTACATTGGTAAGTAATGAGATATTTTAGTGATATAGATATAGATAGAGGCAATTTAGGACAATAATAGTAATAGTAATAGAGTTGTAGTGGAAGTAGTAAGCACACTAATAATAATAACAATAATAATAGTAGTAGTAGTAGTGGTAGTAGTAGTAACAATAATAATATTCATGATAATAATAGGATTAGCATTAGTCATTTATAATAATAGTAATAATAGTATTAGTAGTAATAATAATAATACATTTAGATCAGTCAATAAAATGATTGTAGGTTTAGGCTATGTTTACACGGAAACGATCTGAAGAGTAAACGCAAAAGTGGCGTTGCGTTATCACTTTTTATTCTGCGTTTAGACGAGCATTATGGGGGGGAAATCTGCGTGCATATGGTGACGCAAAAGTGTGTGAAATTCGATGTAGTATGCACTCCAGGCGGCTAGGTGGCAATGTGAAGCACTGCCACACAACAACACCAAGTCCGCGCGCCTGCGTACAACCTAGCAGTCTAGCAGACATTTGCGTTTTTACCCTTTAGACGGGAACGTTTTAGGTGGAGCGTTTTTAAGATTTCCACTCTGGAGGGTGGTTTCACTTTTTTGCGTTTTTAAACCCCAAAAATGCCATCTCCGTCTAAACCAGGGGTGTCAAACTTACGGCCCGCGGGCCGTAACCGGCCCGCCAGGGGGTTCAGTCCGGCCTGGGGGATAAATATGAAATATGAAAAAAATAATTTTCATTTTCGGCGGAACCAACAGCAGCACTGAACTTCAGGGTCTGAGTGGCGTTTGGTTCTATCAGTTCTCTTTCATAGGTTCACTCAATGCTGCGTAGCTTTAAGACGCAGTGGGAACGCCCTCTGGGTGTGCCGATTGTCTGAAGCCTTATAGAATCACGCCAATTCATTGGCTGATGGCGCGGGCGCCGCCCCGACGCTCTTACGTCGTCCCATCATACAGGCGCGCGCGCCATCTGCTCCGAGCTTCAGGGTCTGAGTGAGTGGCGTTTTGTTCTGTCAGTTTACCCACTTTTCTGTTGGCCCTGGCACCCTCATCAGCGAAATGTCTTTGTCAAAAAAAAAGAGAAAAGTGGACACAGAGTGTCGGATTTTTCAAGAAAAATTGACCTCTTCCTATATGTTCACGGAGGTGAATGGGAAACCTGTGTGCCTGGTGTGCACGCAGCAAGTTTCGGTGCTTAAGGAATATAATATTCGGCGCCACTACGAAACTCAGCATGGCGAAAAATACAACAGCTTGCACGGAGAACTGAGAAGACAGAAGGTAAATGAAATGTTGGTGGGTCTGAGGAAACAGCAATCTGTTTTCACCCGGAGCCGAGAGGTCAGTGATGCTGCAGTGAAAGCCAGCTACCTAATTGCTAACGAAATCGCATTAGCATCAAAGCCGTACTGTGAGGGGGAGTTCGTTAAAAATTGCATGCTGAAGGCTGTCGAAATTGTGTGTCCTGAGAAGCGACAAGCTTTTGCCAATATTAGCTTGACAAGAAAAACCGTGGCAGACAGGATTTCGGAACTATCGGCAGATTTGGACAGCCAACTGAAACGCAAAGTGGAGTCATTTCTGGCATTTTCTGTTGCAATTGATGAGAGTACTGATATTACGGATGTCGCTCAACTGGCCATATTCATTTGTGGAGTTGACGAGACTTTTACTGTCACAGAGGAGTTTCTTGAGTTGGTGCCTATGACCGACACCACAACAGCTGAGGACATTTTCCGCTCCATCGTTGGAGCGCTGGACAGAGTCGGGGCGGACTGGTCCCGCGCCGTAAGCCTGGCTACTGATGGTGCGCCGTCAATGATCGGGAAAAAGGCAGGTGTTGTGACAAAGTTCAGAGAGAAAGTACAAGCCGCAAATGGAGGGGGTGATTTTTGGACATTTCATTGCATTTTGCATCAGGAGGCATTATGCTGCAAGTCGTTAAAAATGAATCACGTCATGGAGGTGGTTGTCCGAACTGTTAATTTCATCCGAGCCAGAGGTCTCAATCATCGTCAGTTTGACAGCCTTCTCAGTGACTGTAACATTGCCCATGGTCTGCCATACCACACTGAAGTAAGATGGTTAAGCAGAGGTGCTGTGCTGAAGCGCTTCTTTGATCTACGTGGGGAAATCGGACATTTCATGGAGGGAAAAGGTAAACCTGTTAAGGAATTACAGTGCCCACTATGGCTGCAGGACCTTGCATTTATGGTTGATATTACAGAGCACTTGAATAATCTGAACAAAATGTTGCAAGGACGCAAAAAAATTGTAACACAGTATTATGACAGCATACGTGCATTCAAGTTAAAGCTCACGTTATGGGAGACGCAGATGGCAAGCGGTGACCCTGGTCATTTTCCCTGTCTAAGAGATGTGTGCGCAGCAAGCGTTAATCCTGACGTGAGACAGTACAAAGACAAGATTTCAGGGTTGCTGAGGGAGTTTGAGAAACGATTTCAGGTCTTTAGCGAACTCGAGACAGAATTCGCAGTTTTTCGCTCACCATTCACAGTCAGAGCTTCTGATGTGCCCGTTGACATGCAACTTGAAATAATTGATTTGCAGTGTGATGTAGAATGGAAGGACAAATTTGCCTCTGTGGGCTTGGACACATTTTATCAGTATCTCCTGTCAGGCTATCCTAAATTAACAGCACTGGCTGCAAAAATGTTGTGCATGTTTGGGACTACCTACCTTTGTGAGCAAGTTTTCTCAGTAATGAACATTAATAAAACGAAGCTGCGCTCAAAGCTCACACATAAGCACTTAAATGAGATTCTAAAATTGGCTGCTACTCAGGACATGATGCCTGATATTGATGCACTTGTGCAGGCTAAAAGATGCCAAGTTTCAGGGGCAAATTGATAAAGTAAATTTGTTTACTTAAAAAAAAAAAAATCTCTTTTAAAAAAACATACATACTTATGTATAAATTAGCAAATTTTACAAAGATTTTCTTTTTTAAAACAGCTGCCACTTAAGTTTTTAATTGTGTGGAGTCAATTCATGTGTTCAGAATTGCTTCCCAGAATTGGAAAACGGATTTTAAATAATTTCTATATTTTGATGTTTGATTTATGTTAACATGCAGGACAGTGTTTTTAAGTTCCACAAAACTGTGATTAAATGTTTTGCGACATTGTACAATAACTGTGATCAGTTTTTATGCATAATGTACTTAGATAAATGTTTAACTGAGTAATAGTGTTGTTGAAATTGCACATACTACTTAGGTTGTTCATAATATATTTTGTAAAAGGACAATTCATTTAATATAACGATTTTTATCATTTACTTCTTCTTTGCACTTATACAAAGAAAAAAATGGACTTATTGTTAGTTCTATGTAAGTTTGCTATGAGTTTACTAGTCTGGCCCCCTTGAGATCAGATTAAGCTGTATGCGGCCCCCAGACCAAAATGAGTTTGACACCCCTGGTCTAAACGAAAGGCACATCTAATTAAATATTTTTACGTTTTCACCCGCGAGCGTTCTCGTGTAAACAGGGCCTTACACTATTCTCTAGGTCTGGGAGCCGCTCGACAACTACCAGAGAGCACAACCAACAGACCCTGCCGACATTAGCCCCTTTCACACAGCGCGTTGATCCCGGGAAATTGCCGTAAAATTGCTAGTGCCTTCTGTGTGAACGCAAACACGTCCCGGATTGATGCTGGGATCGATGCTGGGATGGGGACCTAGTAACATTGCGGGGATCAGTCCCGGAACGCGCCCTGTGTGAACAAAAGCCAGGACCATGCCGTAAGGGGTGTGTCGTAGTGATGATACACGTGCCATCCCATGGGCCTTTCTACAACCCAGAGCCGATCAGCCCTATACGCACACTACGCAAGGTGCGTAGGGCCCCGCAAATTACTCAAGGCCCCGCCTCCCCCTCGTGTCAAAGCGCGTCAATCAATGTTTACAATATCGATGAGAAAATGAAGCGGAACTATCCTTCTGGTCACGAAAAGAGAGAGAAAAAAACACCATGAGAGTTAATTGCGGCAACAGTTATCAGGTAGACTTGTGTGCTCTCCTCTCAAAGTTTGATGTCAGCAAAGAACAGTAGGCTAAAGTTAAGTTGATGTGAGTTGATTTATTATGTTTAATAAACGACAAAGGACAACGGTGTTTGTTTATAAACTGCAGCTCGGAAAAGATAACCGCGTCGCGCGTTAACATGCGATCATATGAACGTGCATGAAATGAAACGCGCACTTTCCAGCAGAAACATCTGTTGTGAGTTGGGACCAGTACAATACGGGCGTGATGGCACTCCTCATTATAGTTTTAAAACAAGACGATGATTATCTAGTCGCTAAGTCAAGGTTTAGTTACAACTCTGCTCTAATGCAATATGGAAAGCAATGTATTGACATTGACTATTGATAGGCTCCATTGAATTTAAAATGTTGATTGGCTGGAGATTCTGGTCAATATGGATGCACATCCCTCAGTAAATAATAACCATCAAGAATCAAGAGTATCAAGAATTACTTTTATCATTTAAAAACACAGTGACATGCTATGGCGCCATTTTAGCTTTTATTCATTCACAGGATATGCATTTTTGATATCAATAATTCAATTTGTACTATTTAAAATGTGAATTCTTGATATTAAGAATTAACTTTTTACTAGTAACAATGTCTTCTGATATCAGGAATTACATTTTCACTAGAACTAGTTAAAGGAGGGATTGTAGTGGGAACACTGGGGTGTCAGGTGTGACTGTGTGGCAATGGCAAATGGTTCATGGCTCACGGGTCAGGTATGAGGGCCCCTAAACAGAATTTTGCTTAGGGCCCCAGGGAGGTCAGGATCGGCTCTGCTACAACCTATGCTACAGCATATGGGGAACGAGCCACTCGGCAAACCCAGTGGCGCTACTGGGGAGAATGGACTGTCTATGTAACCGTGTAGAAATGACGAAGAGGAGTTATCAGCAGAACTGACATCTGACGTCACATGTCTTTACGGGATGTGTGTGAACGCACTCACAGATTCCGTGCCCCCCCACCCCAGCAGTTAAGCCTCTATGCTCTGTTGAGTCTTCCTCCACAAAGTACGCTGGGCTTTAACAGGCACCTCCAAACCAAGCTCACCTGGTTTTGACCTGAGAGAACACAATGTCATATTTGGTCGCCCCCCTTTTTTTTTGGACCGTGGTGTGCACTGGTTAGCTCCCCGGCCAGAGACACCACATCCAACCAAGATATCAATCCAACACAGTTATTTTACATGAGGGAAGGGATTAGGGCAAAGGCGATAAACGGAGGGGCCAATCAACCCAACAACCGAGTTCGTAATGACCATGCCAACAGGACATGCCAGTCGCACCCACCGACAGCACCTAGAATAGCCGCCCGACCCAGACCATTTATATTTTATTAAATAAAGTATACAAATTATAAATATTTACATGTAATGTTTTCTGAAATGTTATTTATACAGACGAAGAGAGGGAAGAAAGGCAAATAGTTTTATAATATCAATACCAATACCACCATCCCAACTACCACCATCACCGACAAAAATAAATAGCAATAGCAATAATATGCATATTTTACATATATAGATAATAAATGAAAAGAAGTATAGCTTATTGAACATTATATATATAAATAACATCTATCCATAGATAATTGTAGAATGATGTATTCAATAATAATGTGGTTGGGAGAGACTGGGTTGAATGATTTATATGAAGATGAGTTAGGAATGGTTTCCAGATATCAAGAAATGTAGGTATAATATTCTTGCTAGTGTATGTTATTTTTTCTAATGTGATGTGTTCTGTAAGAAGATTAGTTCAGTGACTGATATGTATACAATTTTGGATTTCCAGTTTAGCAAAATTACTTTCTTGGCGATAGTTAGAGAAATGAGGAGTGGGTTTTTATATTTGACTGGGAGAATATGAACTTCTATGCTGTTACTGAGTAAACAGAGTGACAGAGATTGAGGGATTCTACAACCCATGATAATGAAGAGTTTTGTGGTCACTGATATCCAAAATGAGTGAACTGATGGAAAGGTCCATATGGCATGAAAGTAGTCGTCTGTGCTCCCCAATGTGCACTGTGAACAGACATCTGTGTTCCTCAAGCACTTTCTTCCGGTGATGTGAGTCCTGTGAATAATCTTGAACTGTATTTGCTGGAGGTTTGTATTGTTAGTCATTGAAAATGTATTGTTACAGATTTCCTTCCAGAGGTCGGTGTTGAGGGAGAAGGCTACATCTTTTTCCCATTTGGTTTTCCCCTTCTAGGCCGCCTTGTGACTTTGTCTTTTGTAATTTTTCCAGAGATGTTTTAGGTGTTTTGTTCTTCCAGCAGAAGTGAGAGGTTAATGAATCAAGTGATTTGAACCATTTATCGGTGGGTGTTGTTGGAAGCATTGAGAACAGATAGTTGACTTGTGGTAAGGTTTTCATTTTAACTGTAGCAATGTGACCGACAAGTGATAGTGGTATGTTAGTCCAGCGTTTTAAAACATCTCCAATCTTTTTTAAAAGTGGGATATAGTTGAGATTAAACAACTCTGACAGTCTGGGGGAAATGTTGATACCCAAGTACAGTATGTAATGTTGCCGGTGTGGAGAGTTGTGGAATCCCAGGCATCCTCAGAAAGGGGAAGTATTGTTGATTTATTCCAGTTTATTGTATTATCAGAAATTTTTGAAAAAATATTAATACATTTAAAGGTTTCTTCTAGCGACTTGTAGGGGTTTTGTAAACATAACAATAAATCATCTGCGTAAAGACAAATCTTATGTTGTGTATTGATGTTTTGAATACCTTTGATATTGTTTTGCCGCTGCAAGTGGTTCTATAAATATGGCAAATAAAGAAGGAGAAAGTGGACATCCTTGTCTGGTCCCTCTGTGAAGTGTGAAATTTTGTGATGTGATCCCATTTTTTGTTATTGTGGCCCTGGGTGAAGTATATCATATTTCTGTGTAGAGTGCTGAAAAGAAATGTCCAGTTAACTTTGTCAAATGCTTTTTCGGCATCAAGTGATTCTACTATTCTAGTAGCTAATGCTTTGGTAATGATCTTTAAATCTGTGTTTATTAATGAGAGAGGGCGCTAACTAGAAGGGTGAATTGGATCTTTGTTCGGTTTTAGCAAAAGTGTCATAACCGCCATATTCATATGTGTCGGTATTGTGGATGTAGTTTTAATTTCCTTGATAACTCTGAGGAATAACGGAGATAGAATTATAGAATTGATAGATTGTAATTTTCTGATGTTCTTCTGATAACCATAAAATGTACTACAGCTGCCAAACAAAACCAGAGAGAAACATATTCATACATTTTTAAAACAATGTAATTAAATCTTGGGCACAAAACATTCAGCCAGTAAGAAAAGAAAACCCGTAGGATATATATATATATATATATATATATATGTATATATATATAAACTTGTTAATATATATATATATATATATATATATATATATATATATATATATATATATATATATATATATATATATATTTAACACGTTTATATATACATATTTAACACGTTTGTAGGTCTTGTATCATTTATCATTGTAGCCTGTAGCCTATATATATATATATATATATATATATATATATAGGCTACAATGATAAATGATACAAGACCTACAAACGTGTTAAATATTGTTTATGTAAAAAATATATATAGGCTATATATATATATATATATATATATATATATATATATATAAACAACGTTAACATAAACATTTCATATACAATATAATTTAACACATTTGTAGGTCTATTGTCTCATTTATTATTGTAGCCTTATTTAAGTTGATTTTCTGTATACTGTGTATTTATTTTTGGACTAACAGTGGTTAATAAAGTCCAATAATGGAATTAGAGAGTGTCAGTGGTAATATCATTGTGTTCCTGTCGGTCAGTGTTAGAGGATCTGTGTAACAACTGAGGCTTAGCCTGACAGTTAGCCTTCCCTGGACCAGGTTAGTTTCCCAGCATAAGTTGCCATGCAGAGTAACTGAGTTTGAACTATTTTAAGTTTGCTTTATGAAACAGGATCGTGTGATCATCAACGAGTGGATCTCTGAGCTGGTGTGAGTGAGTGGAGGCGGGGCTCATTTACATATTCATAGAACTCCATGAGGCAAGGGTGTAGAGTTACATTCAAGCTATTTTAAGGCATGAATATTATTATTTTTTCCCAGGAAAAAAACATTTAAATAGGTAATTTTGGTGATCAAAGATGAGTTTTAAAGGATAAGATTATTGACTACTGGGGGATTTTAATAAATTTTCATTTGTTCCTCATTTCATAAACATAGAACTGAAAGTGATTGTACATGTATTCAAAACAGGAAAACTGTCGAGTGTTAATTTTCTCTATCAGTCTAATGGCTTTCAGGATAAAGGCAACTCGAAACAAGCAGACACATGTGGCGTCATTTCACACCCAGAGTAATGAAGGATGACCCATCAAGATGTTCCCACCATATGACTAATGTGTTACAGCATGATCCTAATCTGCTGCGAAACACAACCAATTAACACAACCAGTACAAAGACTTTACACATTTGTATTCATCCATAACACACTTTCTAATGGCAAGGCATGTTCGGTGACTTCTTACTGTGATCAAATGTATCCTTTTTATTGGGTTTGATTTGTTTTATAACAGGCATGTAGACACATTTTACAAAAATGAAAAAAAGCATGAACTATTGTTTACAGAATACATGGGGGTAGATGTAAACGGTAGATGTTTTTGTAATTATTTAGACAAGTTGTTTCAATTATTTGCGTAAATTTAGAATACATTTTAAAACGAAAGCTGATGAAGCTTGTTTGTGAAGAAGCCTGTACACCGATTTCCCACCCACATGTTTTAGTGAATGAGACCTATTGTCACAACTGATGTGGTAGTTAACAGAATCATCATGACAATGCAGATCAAATACTAACTTGCTTGATGAACACAAAGAGAATACATTGACAAGGGCATAGAGAAACATAACATTAACTACTCACACTAAAGACGAGAAATGACCATAAACTGAATGAAACAGGGAGTATAAATACACAGGGAAAGTTAATGGCAGACAGCTGAACATAATCAGTAACCAAGCCAAGGAGACTAACTAGGATGCAATTAAGACTAAATTGAACTGAAGCACAACCCACAGGAATGAAACTAACACACAACATAATCCTGACACCCATAAATCAGTAGTTTTATATTCTATTATATTCTTCATTCAATTGACCTAATTTGCAATACTCTTTAGGTTCATTCCCTCATCCCAGTGGTTCAAAAAAGTACATTCTTGTGCAACATTTTTGCTTAAAAGTTTTTGGATTATTATTGCTGCTGTTTTTTGTTTCAAGACTTATTAAATATAATAAGGACATACTGAAAAAGTGGGCGGTCACTATGTTTCATCACCCTGCTTTTATGCGCATTTTGAAGTAGGTCGATCGCATCAGGAACGAGAGGTGGAAGCGGCAAAAAAGTGTTTACACTCGCATGAGGTGGTTTTTGACTGTGCGAAAAAGAGTACACGTCTGCGAGGGTTTCTCATCTTGTTTTCTGGCCTGATATTAAGGATGATCTCTTCACCAAACTTCTCGACCACATGCACTCCATGCAGTGACTGAATATTATGTTAATGTGTAGCCTACTGTATGTGTATGCGACGAATCAAGAGTGGCGCCGGTAATCTCATCACATCAAAATAACATTCAGTTAGTGACTACTTGACGTGTGGCTGAGCCCAAAGGATAATAATATTATTCTGTCTTGTAATAATATGCAAAAAGGGATCACTTAAAGTCTCCCTGTGGTGAAAATCAAAGTTTTTAATGTTGTTTAAATGTCTGTGGTATTTTAATATGCTTTAATATGCTTTGAATCATGTGCAAAATCATAAGTCAGCACCATTGCTCAGTATTTTCTCCTTAAAACTGCAGTGAACCAAAGACAGCCTCAAAAACACGGTTTGAAATCGCTGGTGTTTCTGATGTCACAAACTACCTTGTAACCAATCAGATCAACGTGTGATCGTCAATGAGTGGATCTCTGAGCTGGACTGAGTGAGTGGAGGCGGGGCTAACGTACATATTCATAGAACCTCGTATACTAAATGAGGCAAGGGTGTAGAGTTACATTCAAGCTATTTTTCAAGAAAAAAAAAGAAAAAAAAAGTTTAAATATGTAATTTTGGTGATCAAAGATGAGTTTTAAGGGATAAAATGATTGACTACGGGGGACTTTAAAGGAGTCGGCTCATAGAGTCGAACGACACATCACTACTGTTTCCGCTGATGGGTGTTTTATTTACTGTTGGTTACTAGGTTACCAATACCATCGTCATCCGCTCGAACAAGGTGATGGAAACGCACCTAATTCACTTTTTTTTTTTTTTTTGTGAGCTTGGAAAAGATTCTCTTCACGTTGGGATGGAAACCCAGCTACTGTTGTGCTCTACTGTAAATGAAAGGCAAAACTCATCCCACAGGCCCAAATGCTGTTTCCGAACTCACAGTATATTGCACCCTTAGTAATTCAGCACATGTAAAAATCCACATTTTTGACTGTAAAGTGGCTGACACATCGATCGGATCAAAGTCTTTTCCAGCTGAGTGTAAGAGGGTCTTTCAAGGGCTCCGGGTGCTCCTTCCCCAATTCTGCTCTCATATGAGCCAGTGACTCCCCATTTCCTTTGTTTCCCTTTGTCTCTGAAAATGCTTTTCAGAACCTGCGTGTTGCCGGTGATTTGGGGGAATTGTATTACTGCTGAGCGTCGATGCCCACCGCTGGAGAGAAATTGGATTGCCTGAACACAGTCATAGTAATTTACTGGTACTGGGCAGTGAGAAAAATGAGCAGTGCACATGCACAAAAGCACAGGATGGGAAGATTGACTGAGTTCACAATGCATCCTGTTTGCCTAAACATAGCTTAAATTATGCTTAAATAACATTAAAAAAAGCTTTTTGTCTACTAGGTCCAGTTACATGGCCTTAATAATAATGGCTTGGCTTCCACAGTAATATTAGCTGTAAATTGCTACTTTGAAGTCCTTGGCACAATGTCAACCCCAGAGCCTATTTGCACAGAGCCAAAGGAAAGGTAGATGTCTCAGTAGATAAGTTTGAGTTATTAAAGTCGATACTCAGTTGTATGGTATGATTACCAGAGAAGCCACAAGATGAGACCGTTAAAATCAGAACCGAATAGGTTTGAAAAAAAAAAAAAAGTGAGTTGTGCTTGCCTAAACTAAATTTACCTGCACAATGCACAAAGTGAGTTGTGGGAGGTTGCCAGGGGATTTCAAGACTCAATATGTCAAGTTTTTAAAGGAATAGTTCATCCAAAAATGAAAATTCACTCATTTACCATCCTAGATGTGTATAACTTTCTTGTACATAAAATCAAATGAAGATTAGTCCATACAATGCAAGTGAATGGAGATCAAAACACCAAAAGAAGTCTAATCAGTTTTAAGTCCTCTTAATTTATTAAAAGTCTCAAAAGTATATATTTAACCCTTTCGCACATAAGTTTAAAATATTATAGCTACCATGTTAGCTGTCATGTAAGCAGCCATGTTTTTTTTATCATATTTTTCAGTATAGTAATATGCAGCCATCTAATGACCGTGTTTCATTGATATATTGACATTATTGTGCTTATATGCCCAATAAACGTTTGTCGTTGTACTTCTGTGACAATTTGAGTGTCTGTGACATGAAATAAACAAATGATGTGCCTGTAAACACTGCTTAAGCAGCTAGTAGTGCGAATATGAATGACAGCCGCTTATGTAGCTCGCCTCCCCCTGTTTTGGAGCAAAAGCCAATTTGAATCTGGCATCCAACAAGTGGGACTGTAATAAAAAAAAACTACTTGGCTTTTGTTTCTGCTCTGACAGCTGCAGTACCACGCCGAACGCTTGTGAGTGTGTTAGAAATCAGGAATAGTGAGAGAACATTGTGCTTGGTATGTTTTTCGTCTTCCAAACAAACTTGACAAAGGTTAAAGTCCGTCTGGCTAGCGCACTTCCCATTATGTTTACGCGTTTATGCCTACGGAGAGAAGGCATCTTTTTCGGCTGTTTTAACACATTTGACCACACGGTCAACTATGAAAGCAATTTCTACACTATGAAAGCAATCCGGTCTAATGTGTTTTCACCTACTTCTAGAAGTGGTCAAAAGTGGACAAGCTCAAAACGTTTTAGACCCTGTTAAAACCTGTATTTAGCGTCATTCACTTGTGATCCGAATAACGAAAACGCATCAGATCAGGTTTAATATTTTTGGGTCTTTCGTCCCTCGGTATTGAGTACAGCTATACAAAGTAATGCTTTTTATGGTTTTGTTTGCTATTCATCTCCTTTCTGCAGACCTCCACAGGAGGTCAAACTTCTGCGGCCAGCAGGGAGGGCCAGCGGACAGGGTCCCTAGAGGACTTCCAAAGCCTCTCTGGCTGGGGGAGTAATTGGGTTAGCCAGGTTACAGCTGTTTGGATCATTGCTAGTGCCATAGACAGGCCATTAGCACTGGCAGGAGGATTGGCTAATGATGGATGCAGCAGGACTGCTAATGAAACGATGACCCGCGACTGCAACGCACTTCCATTCTGTAACATCTCTGGTGCGAACTAATGAATACTCATACTCATTCAATCACTTCTGGTTTTATTGGATGCATATGAAAGGAAGAATGCTTTACGATCAGCACCACTGTCTTTGTCAATAATCTGTTTAGGAGACAAAAAAGGGTAAAGAGTTTTAGATAAAAGCAAGAGTTTGATCAAAATCTGTCAGATATGAGAACAAAGACCTAGAGAGGCAGGAGAAATTTTAATAACATGATGAAAAAGAGAAAGATGCATGTTTTGTCTACTTCAAAATGTCCATCTGTCAGACTGTCAGTCACTCACCTCAGTGTCTATACCCATCATTTCATCCCCTCTCCTGACCCGCTCCTGATCACATTCAGTGCGACATCACTGTATTTATGAACGCATTAAATTACACTCGACACAAGATGCTAAAAAATATGGAGAACAGCAGACGCACAGTGAGCGATGCCTTTGTTTCTGCCATGCAAACGGGACGCAGGGGCTGTGCTGCAAAGAGAATAGGACATTTTGTGAAACAGCAGATTTTGAAATCACTGGAGCAATTCTTTATTTGGCCTGAATCGAGGAGACAAATAACTTGACAGTTGAGCCCAGATTTGTGTCCAAACAAACCCACCTACACAAAAACACAATATTTGTCAACCAAGCATCTTTTATATAGCTTTTATATTTCTGTTAACAGTGTGTTTAGAAGATTATATCTGAAGCAGTACAATATAAAAAGGCTAAACCACTCCTCTGGCATATTTTTGAAATGTTTTTATAATAAAGGTTATAAAGTAAAACAATTTAATAGTAATAAAATGTAAAATCGAACGTTTGCAGTAAACTAGAAATGCTTTTTAACAGGTTATTATTCATATTATACAAGAAATGGGAATGTTGTTTGTTTCATACAAATCTTGAATTACTACCAAGGTCTGGGGAGTAAATGTGTTTTTTGGATTTGTTAAATATAATTGAATTGATTTTTAATATAATTTTATGAAATGTCTTAATAAACAGTAGAGTTGGGGTACTTAGACTGGGACAGCAATGAACTCGTTCTTGGATGCAGTTGGGTTGATTTGTGCTCGTAGTACTTGACCCAGACTCGCACAATAAGTAACAACATAAAATGAAGATGTCAAGACATTAATAACTTCCCAAACTCAATTGGTTAAGGACTTAGGCCCTGTTACACCTGGTATTAAAGGGGAAATGAAGCAGTCAATCAAGTTTACATGATTTACTAAATGGATTTCCACTATAATCAACAATTATATAAGAAACATGACAAATGTAAACATATAAAAGAAAAAAGAAAAACCGTTATATCTTTCGCGGCCAGGGCGCCGCCATTGTGCAGTATTCTAACATGTGACGTCACAGGGTTGGTTGGCTTTAAAGGCTCTGGGCTGAGTTCAGTAAAACGCAGTGAAAGACATAAAACTTAACATTAAACTACGCATAAAAAGCGTTCATCTGCTACCATATTATCATGTCAAACCTCTCATACATGTTTGCATCACACTGGCTCGTTAACAAGATGCATGTGCTGGTCGAACCAGCGAACAACTACGTTAACGTTAACATTAGGTACTGTCATTGTTAGCTAACAGCTGTAAGCATGAACTAGCTAAATAACGCTAACTTAGTGTTTAGCTAGTGAAGTTTATTAGTACCAGACAAAAAGACGACGTCTAACGTTATGTTAACAAACTGCACATGCACACTGTAGATGTTTGTGAAATATTTTTTTATTCAATATTAATGTTTTACATTTTACAGACATGTTACAAACTATTTACAGGCTATTTGCTAACGTTATAGCTTGTGTGTGTGTGTGTGTGTGTGTGTGTGTGTGTGGACTACTCTTCAATCCTTGGCTCACTGAAATGACAAAATAAAAAAGCCGTCTTCCTGCTTCATTCTGTAACATACAGATCTGTATTATGCTATTGTTTTTGATTCTGTAGCATACAGATCTGTATTATGCTATTGTTTTTGATAGTGTTATACATTTCTTACAGATAATCACGATGATCATTGCGTTTGTCTTACCGAATGTGGTATCTTCCTGTCAGCAATTACAGTTTGTCTATAAGCTTTTTTTTTTTATTAATGCCGACAGTAAAATGTTGCCAGATATTGCTACGAAAAACAAGCAACAATTCTTTTTTTTTTTTATAATAATCCGAAATAAGTTCAAAGCTTGTGTTTTGGAAATAAGATTAATATATCACGACCCCTAACATGCAACTTTCCACTTTAATAACTTCCTAAAGTGTGACATTAAATCAGAAAAACAAGTCCAGAAGACTACTGCCACATTTCCATTAGATGGATCTGGCAACACTGGATCGCACCCGCGCCCTCACAACGCGCTCTCAAGCCCCGTTCACTGCGCTAGATTCTCGCAGCAAAATGAATTGCAAACACTCATATGAGGTGGTTTAAACGGCTAATTAATCATTCAGAGAGCTTGAAATGTTATTTTTGAATGTGAAAAAATGACAGAGGTCCGGACCTCGGTGACCTCATAGCTGGCTACGGCCATGTATCACCGGCTGTTCGACATAGCGACGTACCACTGCTCGGTTCCCACGCCGTATCGACTCAAATGCATAAGCCATGGTACACACAGGTCTTTCAAGTTCGTCTTCCTCCATTTCAAATCAATTGCGTATTCAGTTCGGTCCAGTAACGCTTCACTCTCTTCACTCACCAGCGGAACCAACCAACCCCGTTACGTAGGCTGTGACGTCACTCCAAAATGGCGACTCGCTAGCTAGAAATTACGAAAATAATTTTGTCATATCTGTGGTTTTAACAACTTTTTAAAATAAAATTTTTGGCAAGGTGATTTTTCTAATATATGTAGCTACTACCAGTGCCAAAACATGGACGTTTCATTTCCCCTTTAAGATGGGTTTTGGTTGATCGGATCACAAGTGGATGACGCTAAATACAGGTGTTAACGGGGTCTAAATGCTTTGAGCTTTCGACCTCTTCCAGAGGAAGTCGAACAGCCACAAAAGACCGCCTCTCCATCTACTGACTCAAACATTATGGGAAGAGCGCTAGCGAGATGGGATTTAAACTTTGTCGACTGAAGACCCAAGTTTGGTTTGAAGATGAAAAACCAAGCATGTTCATGGCCTTGTTCATATGTAAACTGTGCAAGCTTTTTTTTGTCTTTAAAGTAGGCTGATTAGACGGTGGCCAAAAGTCAGTGCTGTTTTCCTGTCACACTGTGGCTATTTTACTCTCTGTTGAAAACAGGAAAACATTTTGTTTAAAATTTATATTTTGTACTTTTTCCTAGTGATCATGACTGCAATAATAAACCAAACGGTGATCAAATAATAAGGAATACTTTTATGACCTCATATATCCCGACCGCCGTGTTGTTGAGAACAATTTCAGCATTTTAAATAGCCAATTCAGGGACTAGGACAACATTGGTAGAGAGACGATGTACAGTCCCAATAAAATATGCCTGTGTGTTTGGGCCATTGCCTGATTTGCATAATTCCTTTAGTGAATTGGTTTCTAAAACAACATAGACAGTGTCCGCAATTCATTCTTGGTGATTTGCCTCCGCAGTGTTCCAGTCTGCTCTGGATATCATGGCACCAGTGAACACCATCGCTATTATCCGGAGAGATACTTCAGCGGGTCTTGTGTAATTGGAGGAAATCGAGTAATTGAAAGGCAGAGCACAACACTGACTCTCTTCATTACTACCCGTCTGGAGGAGTTTCTGGCATCTTCTAAAATGATTTCCACTCTCCCTGACTTGCATATTTTTGATAACAGACAGGCAAGAAATGTGGATTCATGATAGATGCTTATGTTGTGTGCAGATACTTTAGCGTAATCTCTGTTTTTATCTATTTTGGCTGGTATTAGGATGTCTTAAAGGTGATATAAGACAGAAGAGTAATTGCTGGGAAGAGGATAATGAAGTAATCAATGTACTCAAGGACTACATCTGAGAATATCTTCGCTCTATAGCACTCCAGAGATTTTATGACTAGCCCAGACACACCACCACAATGTTTACCGAACTCCCATGGAGAGGTTCTGCCTTGATGTGTCTGTTGTGTCAATGCTTGCCGCTTATTAGTACTCATAAGAAAGAAACAGAGATCTCTGGAGGGAACGTTCAAGCCTTTGAGACATCACATACCTTGTCTTATGGCAGAAGCATTTTAGCTTGATCCACTGATTTATGCTTACTGATGGATTGTGCCAGTAATGGCTTAACATTTTGATTCATTAGTCACATTTTTAGTCCAACAGGGTTAGGAGTTTGTTCTAAAGCCCTAAATCTAAGTGTCCTATCAAGTCCTCCTGGGGAGTGCGTATTTATGATTTGGGGAGTCGTAACTTGGTGCGTTAAAATCATTTTGGTTGGAGCAAGATGTCGATGAACCTTCTAGGCACTTTATTAGGTGTCTTTAACTACTATGTACTTACATAAAAATAATAATTGTTAGGTACAATGTACTTATTGTGTTCATATTGTATTGCAAAACACATGAGATGGGATACGGGTAAGGTTAAGGACAGGTTTGGTGGTGTGGGTAGGTTTAAGGGTGGGTTAAGAGGATGGGACCAACGTGTCATATCCAGTCAAGCAGACATTCACTCACTGTGGTGGTGATGTGAGCGGGGAACTCCTCCATTCTCTCGAACTCCACTAACACTCCCTCCACTATGGGCGATGGGACTGGCTCGCACAGCAAGTCAGACTCGCAGACTCTCAGACTCTCGCTTAGCGCTGGCAGCTCCATCGCGGTAGGCACTGGCACTCTGTCTGCTGGGGCCTCCGGCTGTCGCTCAGTGTTGTGAGGTGGCTGTGGGCTGGAATCTTTTGGCGAGATGGCAGATATACAGAGTGTAGTCCAAAATATTACGGCCACTTCGGGCCAAGGCAGCGATCTGAGCTGCCATTTCCATATTGAGGTCAGTTCACATTCAGTCAGATCCAAAGATGAAGGAGATTCCAAATTTCCCAAACAAGAGTATTTAATGAGCACAAAAAACACAGGTAATCCACAAAGACGATAGCAATTTAACAGCATGTCTAGCACAAGCTCAAACACAAACAACAACCGATGAATCAAATCAAATCAAATCAAAGTTTATTTATAGAGCACCTTTTTAAAACAGCGGGTGTTCACCAAAGTGCTGTACATACAATATAAAATAAGCAGTAAAACTAAAAAGAATAACATAAAATAAATAAAAACACAATAAAAAAGCAATAAATACAATAATGGATTATAACACACACTTACAAAGAACTCCTAACAGGTAACTCTCATACTGTGTTATATGCAGTACTATACAAATATGTTTTTAAATGTAATTTAAAAACAGCAAGTGAAGGTGCCTGCCTAATGTACAGAGGTAAATTATTCCAGAGTTTCGGGGCCGCCACTGCAAAGGCACGGTCACCTCTGCTCTTTAATCTTGCATTGGGGAGACTAAAAGCAGTTGCCCAGCAGACCTAAGTGCTCTGGATGGAACATATGGCTGTAATAGATCTGAGAGGTATCTAGGAGCAGTGTTATTTAATGACTTAAAAACCAAAAGTAAAATCTTAAAATCAATTCTGAAACGAACTGGCAACCAGTGAAGGGAAGCTAATATAGGTGTAATGTGGTCCTGTTTGCGTGTCCTTGTTAGTAGACGTGCAGCCGCATTTTGTACCCTCTGCAAACGTGTTAGAGATGCCTCACCAATGCCTACATAGAGACTATTACAATAGTCCAGGCGGGATGATATAAAAGCGTGGATGACCTTCTCAAAATCAGTAAAAGATACAAATGACTTGACTTTAGATAATTGCCTTAACTGATAAAAACACGATTTAACTACCAAATTAATCTGTTTATCTAGTTTAAAGTCACCGTCCATTAAAACACCTAGGTTTTTTACAACGGGCTTCACATATGACTTTAAGTCGCCAAGATCTACATCAGAGGTATTGATGGTACCACCAGGTCGAAACAAAATGATTTCAGTTTTATCTTCATTGAACATTGATACGATGAAGGCAGGGAAACTAGGAACTTAAATATACACAGATACGACCTAAAGAACTAACAGGTGTAATGATCAAATGAATCACCATACTAACTAATGATAATGGGAACAAAGACAACAGTAAACAAAGAGAAGCAAACTAAAAGTCCATGAAAATGAAACTAAACTAACAAATAACTGAATAACAACGAACGGCCCCTAAATGTGAACATACATTTAGTCATCTCACTTCTCAAATACACATTCAGTATCCCTGAAAATGAATAAAAACAGTGAAATGCGAACTCAAATTATTTTGCAAGCCTGCAATAATTAATTACTAATAACTAATTGATGCAATTAGTTACTTTTTTAGGGAGTAACACAATATTGTGTTGCATTACTTTTAAAAGTAACTTTCCCCTGCACTGTTTGCCAGTCACACAGTAATGCTCTAAAAACAACCAGAAGATGGCAAACCACCACTCACATCTTTAAAAAGAAATGTTGTTTATTCAGTACCAACAATACAATACACACAAATCCTTTTGCTATAAGTGTCAGATGATTGTGGCACTTCTAAATAAGAAGGCTCGCCATAACAGTAATGATGAAACATGCTAGAACGGCAGAGTTGTATAACTGAATCAGGATCGTTACAGGATTAAAGAGGGAATGCACAGACTAGAATCAGCTGTGCTCAGCATTTTCCTTTTGTAATCAAACTATTTTCCAAGCTCACTGGGCGTGATTGCATTGGACAAGTATGTAGAGAAGAGGTTCTTAACTGGTGGGTTGCAGGCTTGTCCTGATAGAGTGGTGGAGAACGCGGGTAAATACAATGCAAGATGCTGATAATAAAATGCAATTATGATGCTGTGTTTTTGTTGTGGACATTAAAGGCTGTGTGTCCAATCGAAGTCTTTGATATTTTGGTTCAAATTTATCTGTCACTGGTAATATGGCTAATACTAATACGGAGTTTCTTCCATATGTAAATTGGGAAACCATACTTCCGGTGTTGTCTATGTATTTATAAAATAGTCAGTTCATATTAAGTAAATGTAAATTTTAATAATTTTGCACATTTGTTGGGCCTATGCGGTTACTTTTGTATGATAAAAATGTTGGTACTGTTGAGTCACCACTTGATCTCCAATGGCCGTGTTTCCACTGTCGGGCCAAAAGTGAGCAGGCTAGTGTGTTCCAGTGCGTTCGCGGGCAGGAGTTTTTGGTCCAAAGCGGGCCTACTGGGGCTTGTGGAGTGGTCATGAACAAACGCAGAGTTTATAGGGTCAATACCGGTGTTCATTCCCCATAGTTTCATATCAGGCTACCAGCTAGCCTCAACATTTAAGACTCAAAGACTTTTCAGCTCAAAACTCACTTTCAGACATCGACACCAGCGAGTTGCAATCCCATGGGGATTCTGACCACCATATGAGGCAGAAAAATATATTTATATGTGATGCTAAAGGCTACTATAATAAATGCACATATGATTGTGGAAATACCAGAGACTGCTTAAATAACTTGAAGACAAATCATACACACTGAAGAAAACATTTTGTCAGTTCTACTTCCTGTGGTAACATCTAAATAACTGGTTTTATTGAAATGAAATACATTATTTAAGATAACTGATTATAACTGAATTCAACCAACCAAAAAAAAAAAGAAAAAGGTTTTACTGAAGTATAAATGTCAGTAGATATGACTTATTGCTTATTATTTATTATTTTAAAATACTTAAAGGGGTCATATAATGCCATTTTTGTACAAGCTAATATGATTCTTTAGGGTCTAAATTAAAAGTTTGTAATATACTTTAATTAAAAATTCTCATTAGTATTGTAAGAAAACACTAATTTTAGCTGGTCAAAAACAGCTCTGTTTTCAGCACGCCGTTTCAGTGCATGTGTCTTTAAATGATAATGAGCTTTGCTCACCCCGCCCCTCTGTTCTGTGCGTACACCGTTTGTAACACAATAACCACGCGTTGTTCATTATAAACGTGGGATTATGAATTATATTGAGAACGTCGTACATAGAAAACATGCTGTAATGTACCCTGAGAGTAAACCTTAGATGCATTCATCGTGAAGCCTGCAGCAAGGTTTGCAAATTTCGCAAAGATTAATATAAATACTAATATAAAGGTTAATAAAACATTACACTCACATCTTCTGGAGGTTCAGCAGTAACACGTTGGTACCGATCCGTTTTTTCTCGTTTGTAAAGCTGTCTGGTGTGAAATGATTAGCGTAAACATGAAAGCACAGACGGGAATCCCCGTGAGGGAATCCCCGCGTCAATCCTTTGGGCATATCGCTTCAAAAACAAAACTCAGCCACTGCTTCTTCAACGGCTCGGATTTAGGAACATCCAAATGACTGCTGTGTTCCTTATTACATCTAAGAACAGAACACCACAATCGTGTAGACGCCATTCTACTCCAGCATATCAACAATGGCGGACTACTATGACGACGGCTGTCACAGCTTGCTCAGGGCGGGTCTTGTGTTGAAGCACGGCTGTCAATCACAATCGCGGGAGGGGCGTACGATCTTATGACGTCACAATATCGAACGGCTTGATTTCAGAGATGGTCAAACATATAAGGAGATTAAAACAAAACCACTGGATGGATTTTAATCATGATAGGATGGTTGTGTACAGGCACTGCCAACAGACATTTCAGTGCAATCAACTTGTAAAAGTGCATGTACCATTATATGACCCCTTTAAAATTACTTAATAAGTTAGATTACATCCACCTTGATGTAAATGCACTCAAAAAATAATTAATTACCCTTACTTAATTTAATTGAAGAATTTCTTTCACACTATTTAATTTAGTTCATTAAAAAATAAATCAGTTTAGTTGGGTCAATACAATTTAGTTGATTTAGATAAAATGAAATTAATTGACTAATGCAATTAAGTTAAATGTGCTAATGTAATTTTAACCTACATTTTGAAATAATTTATTGAGGTTTAATTTTCAGTCAAGTTGTTCATCATTATACACAATGTATATGCTAAACCAAGACCTTCCCAGAGCTGCCTGCTCTCCCAGACACGGCCACGCCGCCCGCTCTCGCCACATCCCCATGACAGAAATTTTATTCATATTTTTCTAAATGTGTAAACCTTTAGACTTAAAGGGCCTTCCACACTGAGCGCAATTACTCAACGTGAATGTACGTCGTGATGACGCTCTTGAATCGAAACAATAGATCCCTATGGAGCCATTCAGACCGGGCACGATCAATCGCGGAGCGACAAAGCGAGAATTTTATTGTCGACCAGTGAATTGATTTTTTTCCTGTCGTCCCACGATGAAATGGGCCATCCAATTAGATGTGAGCTTAAAATGTGTTGCTGTTTTGAAAAGTATTCCGGAAGAGAGAGGAGAATGGACAGGGGTGCCGCCAGAAATTCTGGGCCCTATGGAAACCAAAATTTCTGGGCCCCCTACATTTTTTACAGATAAAATTTAACCCAATAAACATGCCCTGTATACTTTAATACTTAGCACATTGCATAGTTGCATAAGAGGTGCAGACAATAAAGCTGACTCTGCATCTGTATAAGTCAAACACACACGTAATAACCAGATTATTTTGTTTTCTTAATATAAAATATTAAAATATCTATTTTGTAAACTCCTTATAGCCAATGGTTACTACAGACTAGGGCTGGGGGAATTAACGCGTTAATCTTTGCGATTAATTTGAAATGTTTAACGCGTTAAAAAAAAAAACGCAATTGACGCAGCACTTTTTTTTTTTGCCTCGTTTTAATGATTTCCTGTTGCGTCTGCTATTAAAGGCCGAAATATGCCGTCCCGCCCCTCCATGTTCGGCGGTCAGGTTTCATTCTCGGGCAGCTTTCATGAGCGGGTCTTTTCCGCTCGGTATGTGCGTCGCGCTCTGTGCTCCGCGCGCGCGCACGCGCGTGAGTGAGTGTGTGTGTGTGTGTGTGTGTGTGTGTGTGTGTGTGTGTGTGTGTGTGTGTGTGTGTGTGTGTGTGTCGGTCGGTCGGCGCGCTCTGTGCTCCGCGCGCGCGCGTGCGTGTGTGTGTGTGTGTGTCGGCTCGCTCTGTCGTTAATGGCTCAGCAGCGGCGAGCTCTCCGTTCCGTGTGTGTGTGTGTGTGTCGGCGGCTCTGTCGTTAACGGCCCAAAGGCTTCAATCATGTACTAAGCACTGGAAAAGTAAAGTCCACTCAAGTAACGTGAAATTTCTCTGTTGACTTCTGTTTGCTGAGCTGGTATAGCCATGCTGGGCAACAATGGTAAAATGACCTGCTCTGATCACATGCTCTGGTAATAATAGCTTTGTAGGACTATATTTTGTTTTAATAATTAATAAAATAATAATAATAATAATAATCTGTTAAATTGATTATGTTGATTGATTATTGAAAAAGAATAATATATTGATATATTGATGTTTAATATTTTAATATAGGGCTATTTTCTGTTCCCTTTTTTTCCTGTGTTGTTTAATTAGGTGATTCTAAGTTTAAATATTGATGATTACAAGCTTGGGGGAAGCGCAATTAATTGCAATTAATTACAGAAATTGTGCAATTAATTAGTTAATTTTTTTTAATCGATTCCCAGCCCTACTACAGACACATGTTTTATAAAATTTTATATAATTTTTTTCTGGGGCATTTTATTCATATTAAGAACGTCAAGTTTGACAGCATCGATCGTAGCAGCAGCACTGTCACTTCACAGAACACACGACACACACGGCAAACTGATTTTGTAATTTTTGAAGCGTGTAGATTACTTTTTGTTTTGTAAAGTTATCATCATGTGGCGAACACAGTAGATAAGACGTGTTTAGAGGCTTCAATCTTCGTGAAGTTTCGCGCTCAGGCTCACCTTGTTCGGCTGACTGTGCGTTCACACCGGACGCGAATAGCGCATCAAATTCGCGCCTGCCGCGTCTGACCACTTTGTGTTAATTCGCGCGTCAAGAGCGAAATTGACGCGCGTAAAAACAAAAGTCTGAAACGAAATTACTACGCGTCTTTGCATGGACTTTGAAATCACTCGCGCCTGACGCGCTATTCGCGTCCGGTGTGAACGCACCATGAGACGGGGACGGGGGACGTGGGGGAAGGAGGACGTGGGTGTGCAGCAGCCGCTGAATCTGTGTCTACGAGACATATAACCCGGAGACAGCAGAGATGTTATTATTTTTGGATGTAAATCATAATTCAGTAATTATTTTACTAAGCTAGCTAGATAAAAGCAGGTCATGTTGCAACAAAAATAAGTAACTCTGAATTTTTTGGAATACAGGAATAGGGCAAGCTACCTTTCTTTTTGAAAAACTGTGTGACATAGTGTCGACTTCGGCGTTCTCTGTCTTCTCTTTCCTTCTTTTCTTTCCGTTTTTGATGCCCTGACTTTTGATGTGACATGCCTGCGTGTGTCACTGTCTGTGCTGCATCACAGCAAGTGCAATAAGCAAGAGACGCTACACGAGCGATCGTAGCTCGGACAGCGCAGGTGGAATGAACCATTGTGAGGGGGAGGGGTGTGACTGAAACAGTAAATACATTATTTGTTTTTTAAATATTAAATCTATGGTCAAAACGTACAAAATACACATTTAGTGCATGAGGGGCCCTAGCACATTTAATGTATGTATAAAAAAGAGAAAAGAACTAAGAAAAGAAAAAAGGGGGTCTGCTCTTCTGGGCCCTAAATCAGCCTGGGCCCTTAGAATCGTCCTAACCTTCCACCCCTTTAGGGCGCCCTTGAGAATGGATGCTGGGTTCTTGTATCATTGGTGTCTGAGAACAGATTTATTCTCACATTTTCTTTATACAGAATAATATTTCTATTAATTTTCCCCTGAGTTATGGGATATGATGAGCTTGAATCATATTACGTGATCATAAGCTTGATGTAGATTGATGCTAATTGTAGTTTTTATGCACCTGTTAACCATCTGCGATTGTATTATGTATTTGGTCAAAAGGATTCTCGTAAGCATTATAGATAGTTTGTGTTTCTGGTGTAGTACCAATCTTTATTCATCTTAATTTACTGTTGATTGTCGTGCAAAGGACGAGGTTAAAGCCAAATGGAAAAACCTACGAGATGCATAGGAGGAAAAAGCATTCTCGGTCAGTGCCATATCCTGCAAGCGTGAATTAGCCGAAGGCGATCAATCATCTCGCGTTTGGTGTGAAAGCACGTTCTTCAGGAATTCGTTAGTGTCACGCTCAGTGTGAAAGAGCCTTAATGGAGCTGATTTGTGCATTCCTGTGATCACAAATATATAAAAAGCAGGCACAACTGAATAAGCATGTGTGTTCTAAGTTTCCAAACACAAATTAATAAATTACTGTCACTGTAACATTTTTTAAGGTAAATCATTTGTCAAATATAGATGCTGGAATATAAGGGGCTTTCGCACCGGAGGAACCTTTTCATAGTTCCTCGAACTATTGGCGGAAGTTCCCGTTTTTTGGGCGCGTTCGCACCGCAGGAATTAGGAACGATTTTAGTTCTAGGAACTCCTTTTGGAGAAACTAACTGAGCTCCTACTTCAGAGTAGGGTCTAAACCAGCACTAGGAACTACTAGTGACGTAAGTGTTCGCTGATTGGCCGAACGCACGCGAAACACAAGCACCCGCCATTTTTAAAAAGCTGGGTAAACACACAGATTATAGCCTATATATTAACTCTACGAACATAGAAAACAGTGATAGTTGAAAATCTTGACCTTTAACTTTGAGGGGACCAAGAGAAACATGATTATGTATTTCCGCTCAGCTAGCAACACTGGACATTTACCACACGGCATACGTGAATACCTTTTCATTACTGTCTACTTTCTTTGTATAACAGTTCTATTTAATAATGTATTAGACAGGACTGTTAGACACATCGTAAACTAATGAGCACCGAGAACGTGAGCACTGTTTGCTCAGGCTCTGCCGTTCTCAGCGCGTCAAAATAAAGGTCTGCCGCGCCATCAAAATAAAAGTCACAACAACAAGCGCGGCTTATGTCACTTCAGAGTTCCTACTGGCAGTGTGAATGCAACCAGAAAAAGTTCCAATGGGAACTATTAGTTCTCGAGGAAACACCCTGGTGGCTAGTTCCTAGAACTAAGTTCCTAGAACTAACCGGTGCGAAAGCCCCATACAGATGCTTAATTCTTTAAGTTAAGACAAAATGTTTGGTTCTGTCGTGCACATTTTGAGATCTAGCTAGTTGTCAGTCAGGTAGCTCGCGTCTCAGGGTCAGAGGCTATTGACCCCCTCCGTCACGATGTTAGCCCCGGCTCGCACTGGCCCGACAGTGGAAAAGCAGCTAATGCAACTCCTGAAAGGAAACCAGTTGGGGAACATTGAGATAAACAAAGCTCTACAAAATATACAAACAAAAAGGTCTTAAATCTATATGTTGGATCGAAGTAATGGAAATATGTCGGGATCTATAGTGGATGGCTTTAATCTGCAGTTTTTGATGAACGATGAATTAAACATGGCTGCTATCCTGTCCAACAATCCATTATTAATTGGGCCTTGTTAATCTGATAAAACACAATCCAAGCATAACGGTGAGACAAGACAGCGGAGGAAAATGTTCTGTGCTAATGGATGAAGCAGGGAGTGTTATACACTGAGGGAAACAGAGTGAAGGACAGAAGAAAGTCAGAGAAAGGAATAAAATAAAGAAGAAAGGCTAAGAGGAAAGACATGACTAGAGACAACAATTTAATTATATTTTTAGACATTTTTGTGATGGTACCTAATTCATGAGTCAAACCATCACTTATTTTGTAAGCCAGCTTTAGTTTCATCACACACACACACACACGCACGCACGCACGCACGCACGCACGCACGCACGCACGCAGGTAATCTACATTATGCCATAAATTATGTCGATTGAGCTTAACTTGTATGCAAGCCGGAATATTCCTTTAATTTGAGTCAACGGGAACATCTTTAAATATCAGTTGACTGGATGTGGGCTGAAAATGGGGGACCATGCCGCTGCTGCCAACACCTCCAGTTCTGCTGCCTCTGTGTGGCTCTTTCTTCTCGTATTGGTATTTTCTATGAAGGTGACAGATGTGCTGTGGTGATTTGGTGCAATCTTTGAGCACTAATGAGGAAAATAAAAGCCAAGCATTTAACCACAGCCACAGTGAATAGGGTCATTCGGCTGGACCTCTTCCTGTCTGCTAAACCCAGCCTCATTAAAAGACCGCTAACATAAACTATTCAGGACAGCCTATCTTTGTATACTCATAACAAACATTGTATTTTTTTTTTTTTTTAATCAGCACAGGTACGACCAGGTTAAAACTAAACTTTGTGAAATGACATTGTCAAGTGGATTTCTGTGTTAACAAGCCTTCATTTCCTTTCAAAATCGCAATTATTTTTATAGCCTCAAGAGCCATTAGAAGTTTAGCGTGTGTATGCACACACAGCCCAACACAGTTAATTAAATGGCTTATTATCTCAGGGGAGAAGCTTTTTTTCCCCCTGTTTGCATGACAAACAGGCACATGCTCACAAACTACCCGCCAGTTAGTCATGAAAAGGGGAGAGCATGGGCAGAAATGAGGAGAAGTTGAAGAAAAAAGTTATTTTGAGAGATAGAACAGGGTAACCCATGGGAAGACTGGAGAGCCGTAAAAGAGGAACACAGTGACCCCTGTTCTATTTCACAAATCCACAGTTGAAATGAGGATTTACATCACATTTCTATTGGCACCAAATTCACAGACAAGCTCAGAGAAGATTCTGTGTTATGTAATCAGAGGAGAGAATATCTGAGAAACAGAGGTAGAAAGACAGTGCTGAATTGAAAATAGTGCAATTTCAGACAGGTTTAATCACAAGCTAAACCAAATCTCATTTTGTGACTTTTTTAAGACAACACAAGATAAAAATTTAATTTTATCCTGTTAGCTTTGGGATCAACTGTTAGTGTACTCCTAAACGTTAATCTTTTAGCAGACACAGTAGTATCCCGTTTAAAGATTTTCTCTTCCTGGATGAAAAATGGATTAAAAATATTAATGATATGTTGTCTGCAGGGGGTTATGCAAAAAAGAAAAGAAAAAAAAAAGTCCAATGAAATGCTCTCTAGAAGGACAATGTAGTCTGCCTTTTTTACTATTAATTTAATAAATAATTATTAATACAACTATTAATAATACTTTCACCTGTGCTAAAGCCACAAAAAACAAGCAAACAACAGCTCAAAGATACAAACTCGGTAGCAAATAATTTGATAGAGTGCCATTTGGACACATTAACACTCCCAATGACAGCCATAGGCCTCTTTATCAGAACCATCACTCTTAGATCTTGGCTCAAATAGATATGGCATTAGTTCAAAAACAAATGCAGGTTTCATCACAGCTTCGACTTCTGGCAGGTCTACAGGTGTAGGTGAATGTAATGGCGAAAACTCATCCACAATTCCTCTGATATTTTCATAAATGGTGCAAGATGTCAAGTGTGGTTTTGCCAAGCACCAATCACTAATATGCCTCATTTGACTGTTTTAGTAGGAAATACATCAGCACAGAAAAGAAAGATATAAGTATGCCATCCCATTTGATTTGATTTTGGTATAAAAAATGGTAACACTTTAGTTTAGGGTCCAATTCTCAATATTAACTATTTGTTTATTAGTGTGCAAATTATGTAAATAATGTTATTGCCTGTTTATTACTACTCATAAAGCACATGTTAATGCCTCATTCTGCGTGACCATATTCTACATCCCTTAATCCTACACCTAAATAAATATATACCTAAACTTCAGAACTACCTTACTAACTATTAATAAGCAGCTATAGGTGTTTGAGGCAAAAGTCATAGTTAATGGTGAGAATTGGACCCTAATCTAAAGTGTGGCATAAAAAAATATGTATGATAACATTACAAAATGAAACTATGGACCTCCATGAACTCTTTTCCCCAGTTTTTGTTCAGATATCCCAAAAATGTTCAAAGAATGACAGTATGTCTTGTGTAAATAGTTCTGGCACAAAACCGGTTTTATACATCCGTGTTTTTCCCCCTGACTTGCTGTAAATAGACCTTCAATCTCTAAATCTAGCCATTTGATCTAACTGTTTTTCATAGACCAAAAGAGTCAAAATTTTATTCCGGTATCCTCAGTGGTCCCATGACCTTGAGGTACAGATGTTTAAAAGAGTACACAGTGTGAGATGAGACACAACAGACCTCCTCACAACAGGCCAGCTGGGTGAGTTGGAGCATCACCTATGGTTGTTTCACCATCACAAAATCTGAAGAATTACCTCAACCTGCAAGTTATGTGTATCAAAAGAGAAAATTTCCAAGAATTCCACGGATCTGAATGGCTACATAACAACTGTACAATGTGACTCGATGATGTTCTTGGTATTGTTCAAAATGTAGGTCTAAGGGTAACTGGTACTGGATTGGGTTTTGCAGTGTCTGGTATTGGTCTGGATCTTGGATAGTGTGGCCTTTAATTTTAGTGCAGGGGTGTCCAATCTTGCTGCTGGATGGCCACTATCCTGCAGAGTTTAGTTCCAATCCTAATTAAATACACCCGAACCAGCTAATCAGGGTCTTCAGGATTACTAGAAACTTCTAGGCTATTGTGTTGGGGCATTTTGCAGGTAAACTCTGCAGGACATTGGCCCTCCAGGAGCAGGATTTGACACCCCTGGCCTAGTGGTTAGTGCATGCATATGTGGCTTTTGCAAGTTTGAGTCTTTCCTGTTAGTTATTTCCTGATCATCAATCCCCTATTTTCTTTCTACTCCTCTACTACAGAGGTTTTCAAAATGTTCTTAAAGAACTTCTTTAAGATTGGCCTTCTACAGCCCATACTTCATTATACCCAAGGAAGGTGGTGGGTTACGGCCAATCTTGGACCTGCACCTCTTGAGTTTACAAGCCCTTTACAAGCTTCCATTCAAGTTGCGAACGCAGAAATGCATTTTCAAATGCTCTGTCCCTGAGATTGGTCTGCAGCGTTTGACCTGAAGGACACGTACTTCAGATCTCTATCTGATCTCTGTATCTGTGTTCGAGGGGTCGAAGTCTCAGTACAAAGTCCTACCCTTCGGGTGCTACACAGCCAGTTGGGTCTTCAGGTCAACAGGGAAAAGTGCAAACTCGTCCATGGGCTGAGGATCTCTTTTTTAGGGTTTGGAGATGGATTCGGTCCAACACGTCTCCTGAGAGGAGCGTGTCTGGTCTGTGCAGTTAAGAAGTGAGAAAGGGTCCCACTGAAACTTTTCAGAGGCTCCTGAGGCATATGGCAGACACAGCCGCAATAGAACGGCTTCCTCCATATGAAGACCGCTTCAGCACTGGCTTCATGGCCGTATCCCGACGTGGCCAGGGCAGAGCGGCACGCTCCGTGTGACAATCACCTTGGCCTGCCCCCAAACCCTCAGCCCTTGATAAGACCTTTTGTTTCTCCGGGCCAGACACCCCTAGAACAAGTGTCCACCAACACCGGCTGAGGGGCCTCCTTGGAGTCAGAAGCTTCTGAGGTCGCTTCATTCCACTTATTTTCTGGCCTTGCTCAATCGTGCCGCCGACAAGGCCTCACGATAGCCTGTGGCCAGGAAGAGTGAGACTCCATCCCCAGGCGGTCCAGCTGGTCAGGGACCACTTCGGGGCCGCACAGTCACATCTGTTTGCCTCTCCGGACTTGTCCCTTTTCCAGTAGTTCTTCTCCCTGAACGAGTGGAAAACTCTTGGCATGGAGACACTGTCACACAGCTGGCCCCGGGGCCTACGCAAAGATGCCTTTCCCCAGTGAGCCTTCTTGCACAGCACTGTGATAAGTCAGGAAGGAGAAGGCTTGACTAGTTGACCCTTAATGGCCCAACCGGACCTAGTTCCCCCAAACTTATGCTCCTCTCAACAGCCTTTCCTGACCCCATTCCTCTGAGACATCTCAGGGACGGGGCACTGTTGGCACTCGCGTCCAGACCTCTGGAAACTGTCTGGTTCTGGTTGTCTGGTTCCGTCTGCGAAGGTTCTAGGTGTTCTACCACAAACATGTCGTAGACACCATCACTTCTGCGAGAGCACCCTCTAAAGATGAGGCTTGTTTATGCCCTGAAGTGGAACCTGTTCGTTGAGTGGTTTTCTTCTCTCCGAGAAGACCCCCCGAAGGTGTTCGATCACTTCCGTGCTTTCTTTCCTGCAAGATGGGCTGGAGCGAGGGTTGTCTCATCTGCCCTCAAAATGTATGTTGTCTTTATATTAGTGCACATCATGATGCAGTGGATCCAAATCCTTGGGGAAGCACGACTTGATCGTCAGGTTCCTGAGGGGAGCAAGGAGACTGAATCCGCCTTGCGCCCCCTCTATACCTTCTGGGACTTATCTCTGGTGCTACTGCACTGCAGAGACCTCCTCTTGAGCACTGCAGGCAGCTGGGTTAAAAATCCTGTTTTTAAAGAAACAGTTCTCCTGCTTGCTTTGCCTCTATCAAGAAGGTAGGGGACCTGCATGCATTTTCGGTCGACGAATCGTGCTTGGAATCTGGTCGGCTAACTCTAATGGTATCCTGAGACCCCAGCCTAGATATGTGCCCAAGGTTCCTTCCTCTCCCTTAAAACGGAACCAGGTGGTGAGCCTGCAAGCGCTGCCCCGGAGGAGGCAGACCCCGCCCTGGCTTTTCTCTGTCCCTTCCGCTCCTTGCAGTTATAACTTGAAAATATGCAAAGCCCCAGGACCTCAGACCAGCTTTTGTCTGTTACGGAGACCTGCAGAGCGGAAGGCTGTTTCCAAGCTGATGTTGGCCCACTGGATAGTGGTTGCCATCATCTTGGTATGTATTTCCAACGTGCACCATGCCCCCTGGGTGGTGAGCCTCTCTAAAGAGAGAGTGTAGCTCCTTCCTGGGCTTTGACACAGGGTGCCTCGCTGACAGATGTTTTTACAGCTGCGGGCTGGACGACACCAACACATTTGTTAGAAAAATAGCCAATGTGTCGAGCCGGTTGTTTCCTGCGGGCTCCCTTCACATGAAGCCAGTTCACTGTAAGCCCGGTTCGAAGTGTCGGCTTACTGCGCCATTCCCCCACGATGGACTGGATACGTGCGCCATTCTAGCTCCAATAGAGTTCCTCTTTAGCCGAACCCTTTTGAGTTCCTCCACACCCTTCGGCAACGGACGTGGAGGAGCGTCCGATGCCAGGCCTAACACTCGTATGCACTGGCGGAACCTGTGCTAGGCTGGGTCCATATGTTGTGATCCCTACGGCAATCCCATATGTGTATTCTTCCACATCAAGAGCCTGTGTCTTCCCTTGGCAGAGCCTGCTCTGCCGTCACTGACCCCACTCCCCCCTGTTATAGGCTGGAGCCACCTCAGTGACATTCCATATGTTGTACTGTATCCCCACATGTTACCTCCCTACGGGCAGGATGTGGCTTCCGCAGCGCATTCCTTCCAACGAAAGGGTAACACTTTCCCAGTGGTCTTGTGGAACAGCAGTGACTTCCCTGGCCTAAGCCCTGTCCTATCTCCGCCTCAATAATGCAGGGGGATCAGGAGGCTTTTGTCTAGGCACTGGAAGGTGGCAGCTTTAGTGGCGTTTTAATAGGGATATTAAATCCCTTAAGTCTGATAGGGAACGTCTCGGTTACGTATGTAACCCTCGTTCCCTGAAGGAGGGAACAGAGACGTAGTCCCGTCGCCAATATTGCTGGACCACCGCTGACTCCGGGCTCCGCTTGGCTCCTCAGCGAAAAACAACTGGTGCGTGCATCCACTTCCGTATTTATACCCGCGCTGCGGGGTGGAGCATGGCTCGTTTTAACAATACTCGAAGATGACAGGCCCCCTAAGCGTGATCCCAATCAGTCGACACATCGACTACGTCTCCGTTCCCTCCTTCAGGGAACGAGGGTTATATATGTAACCAAGACGTTTCTAAAAAGTTAGGCAAAACAAGAGCTATATCCATATATCAACTGTTTCCTTTTATTTAACAATGCCTCAAAATGACACTCAAATCTCTTCAGCTCCCACTTGACAGAAGCAAGATGCTCTGAAAAATTTCAGCAGGGTTTGGAGAGATTAACTGTTCTCTTGCAGGCTCCCCTGATGTTTTTAAGGTCACCAGACTCATGTTTTCACTCGGCTCATTCACTTGATTAAGGGAAACAGGGATGAGGCATGTGAAGCTCCTTCAGTGTTTATGCAATTGTGTTTCCGCTGTCCCATTGAATATAGATGACATGCCTGATGAATGATTTAGAGCACTTCTCACACTGTACAAGTAGGCTAGTTTTGGTGCATATGTGAAGGGCAACTCACAATGAGTTTACATATTAGGAAATATTTTAGAACCTCAGTCTCAGTCTCAACCGGAGTTCTTTGTCACTCTTATTCAAATACTAGTAGCTTGTGTTCCTGTTAAAGTTTTGATGTAATGGACATAGCGACAGATCTTTTGAAGATGAATCCGAGTGAAGCGGATTATCGATTGATGGATTATGCATTAACACTTTAGAATAATGGTCCGTCATTAATAAGTCACTGACAGGAAATAATGCAGGACTAATGAGTAGTACTACATTAACACTTCAGCTATTAACTACTGCAGTATAGAAACAAGCTCAACTATTCAGTAAGTAATATAAAATTTAGTAGATAGTTCATTTTTAGGTAATCAATAATTACTCAATGAGATTAGCCTCATTAATAACTATTAACTTACTGACAAATTATCAAGAACATTATTGTGTGTCTGAGACATAATCAGTCATCAGCAGAGGTGGAAGTAACGAATTACAACTACTCACGTTACTGTAATTAAGTCGTTTTTTTGGGTACTTGTACTTTTTTGAGTATATTTTTAAATCTGTAATTTTACTTGTACTCAAGTACATATTAAGCTAAGTAATCTACTTCGCTACTTGTAAAATCACATTTCGTTACTGAGTACAATTTGAATTGATATTCAAATCTTTGAATGGCATTTCGGTAGCCAATAAAAATATTCGATCGTAAACGGACCAATAAAACCCCTGATATTTGGATTGAATGAAAGCCGCCGCAGTCGCAGCAGGTTTTGAAGAGCTGATCATGAAGGAGGCGAGGAGCTCAGAGTGATTAATGGCTGGACTGAAAGTTTGGAACAACAAACTACATAGTAGTACTGTCAAAATATCTATATTTTGATACATATCAATACTGAAATATCTGTCAATACTCATTTTGGCCTATACACCAATACGATACCAGCTGCGTGTTCTCATTCTCTCATCTCAACGACAGCGAGTTTGACACACCCGCCTCCCCTCAGCGCGGGATTGCAGGTAGGCCTATTACGCATAATTTTATTAATACCTGCAAGTTTCTATGGCATATTTTAATGGCAAATGTCACGAACAATATTATAACGCGAGGGCACATTCATGTAATCGCAGAAAACTGGACGCGAGCTCTCAAATGTAGGCTACGAATGAACTGGACTCGGATATTGAGTGTGCGCTCTCGGACTGTGTGTCATATCATGTGTAATCGCGAATCTCTCCAAGTGGTTCTCACTGCAGACTCAAATGACGTCCAGCTCCAATCTCTCCATGCTCTTGAATTAAACGCTGTCAAAAGTTATGAAAAATCTAGTCTTTTTGCAAATTAAATTCAGTTTGAATTGAAATCAAGCTTCCTCGTGCTGTGTGTGAGCTATTGCAACAGTTCACGTTACCCTATTGTAAAGACAAATACACTGAGTGAGTAAATATTAGATTATTTTAATGGTTATTGATCAATGTTTAAATATGTAAACAAAAGCCTGAATTAAAATCTCTCCTTATAAAGTGGACGTGTCTCTTCAGAAGACTTGAATTAAACTTTTCCATTCAAATAGATTACTGTTACAATGAGTGTTGTGCTTTTCAATGCTTGAAAATAATGATTGCCTTGACAAAATGGATGGACAAAAATGTAGATATTAAAATATTTAGTATGTAGTAGTTTTCCCGATGGTATTAAAAATTATAGGCTAGGCCTACTGAATATTGACATATTTCAAGGTGTCATATTGAAGTTAGAAATTCCAGTATCCACTAATTAATGTCCTTCGACAATAAGGTAAAAATGTGTTAAAAGTAGCTATTTTCTACATAAATCTATATGATTTGGTTGTATATTTTTATTGGTAATGCATTAACTATCGCCAGCTAAAAAGTAATTAGTAACTAGTACTCCGAGTAGTTTTTGAGAAGAGTAATTTGTACTTTTACTTAATTACTTTTTTGACACCAGTACTTTTTCTTGTAATTGAGTATTATTTCAGCAATGTAACAGTACTTGTACTTGAGTACAAATTTTCAGTACTCTTTCCACCTCTGGTCATCAGTATGCAGGAACTAGTGAACTGGACATCTTTAAACACTTGAAACATCTTTTTTTTGTAACATTTTTTTTTTTACTTTAAAATAAAGATCCAGATCACTATTAGGTCTTGAAGATTGTTTTTGTTTTTTTACTCAGAACATCATACAATGCATCACTAATTACTCAAGTACCTAGTCACTCTTCAACTAGGTAACACTTGAGAGTGATGCATTTTATGACCACGTTGAGAGTAAAAAAAGACAATAGCTAACTTCTCAGACACGATAATGTTGTGATTAGTAATTAATTAGTAATTCTTTATAATTTGTCATAATTACCTATCAGTTCTTAATGATGCCAATCTCATTAAGTAATTATTGATTACCTAATAAGGAACTATCTTAGTCCTAAATTCGATATTACTTACTGATTAGTTAAGCTTGTTTCCAAATTAGTCAATAGTAGTAGCTGAAGTGTTAATGTAGTTCTACTCATTAGTCATAGTTACTTATTAATGATGGACCATTATTCTAAAGTGATACAGATTATGCTACTATATTATCTGGAGAAAATTTCTAAAGGGACAAAGGGTGCAAATTTGCCAATGCAAATATAAGACTGAACTTATAAAACGTTAAAAAAACAGTCTCTGTCTAAATAAGATATATTGCTTGACCATTTCCAGCTTGTGCAGGCAGTAATTGTACTTGAGGTTGGCGGGCTGCCTCAAGGAAGAAGCTGTCGTGGTGACAGGAGGTCCTTGAACGAATGGACTTTGTCTTCTAGACATTGTGCATCTGAGGGGAGTAAGGTGAAGAGATAATAACCAGGATGTGATGGGTCCACGGTGATTTTACAAGCTCCATTTGAAGTTCATAGGGTTTAAAAGCTCCTCAGCTGATGCTCAGTGACATCCAGTGATCTTCCCAGCAGAGTGAATCATCTGCTGTGGTCTAGCAGCAGGAGAGAGCCAGAAGAAAACCATACTGTGATGGATGAGGTGCGGATCCTCTCAATCACTGATCTGTAACATTAAGTCCATAAGTTGCTGGGGGAAGTCCTTAAATAATAACATTTTAGGAGTTCAGAGTTTGAATTTATTCAAATGCAATAAAAAATAAATTTAAAAAAGTATGCATGAGATGAGTAAAAGAGTACCGTTACAGCAATACATCTCTCAGTCAATCAATAATAAAGTAATTTATTATTAGGCACATAAAGATTATTTCAAGCCAAACCACGGCTTTGCATGTGGGTTCACAAACTGTGACCTCAATCAGGAATGCAAAACGGAGCCACTGATAAGCAGTTCTCTGTATTCTTTTGATTCAATTTGATTCAATCAAAATAGCCAAATCATAATCTTCATCATTATCATTGGCAGCACATTCATTTTCATAAGCTGCACTGAAACGCTCAACATATTCTAAGGGGTTTTCACAAAAGTTCTGTTTAACTTTAGTCACACTTGTCCAGGGAGAATTTACTTTATCTTCTTTTTGTAAAGCACAGGTATTCATAAATAGTTCCATAAATTCTATCAGAAATGTTATTTCCATAACATTAATTTTTCTCCTATATTTCTCTTCATCTATCAAATTTCTTAGTCTGCAGATACATACAACAAGTATTATCATTATTGTCTCTGTCACACTTATCTCTACTGTTTTGCAGAAACCAAAATAATATATTACTCACATCTCAATCCCCAAGTTGCAAAGACAGCCTTATAGCTGCTTGCTCCATCAATCCTTATCATATACGTTTAAGTTCTCTAGACATCTAATGTCATGCATCCATTTATGGATGAAAAAGTAAAAACTTCATTTCTCCTGGCAGTTCGACATTTTTCTTTGCACTCTGCCTCCTCTAACCAGCACAATATTGTTGTCTTATAATCCACACACACGTATAACACAACAGCCCTTGTGTTATTCACTTCCCTCTACAACAGGGTCTTTAACTGCTGTCAGCCTATTGCCACTTAAATTTCCTTCTCTAGGGAAATCATGGTATTTAATTAACCCTTCAATACACACATTCATACATGCATTACTCTTCTCATCTGACAAAACACCAGTGTATCATTTTGATAATTTTTTCTCTTTTTACTCTGGGACTTCCCCATGATGGCCAGTTACAGTCTGTGATTCTTTCGGCGCACTTATATAACTCTAGACATCTCTAGAGAGATCCAATTTTCACCTCAATTGGGAAAGGGGAGCTCATGCTCAGTTTGGTCAGCCAGACCAAACACTACAATGTAGTCCTGGACTACCGTGGATTAACCAAACCCACCAGACTAGTATCCCCGTACTAATCTAGACTAGTATCCCCGTACTAGTCACCACAGTGTTCCCTCGACCATCATGAGTCAATCCCTCTGGTACCTTTTATAATTTAAATTTTGTCTCTTACAAGTCTGAAATGCCACTTCAGTTCTTTTTATGATTCCAGTGGTGTCTCTCTTGGACCCTGGCGGTCGGCCCCTCGTCTCTCAAGTTTACGAGGTAGGGTCCAAGAGGCACATCCAAGGAATCCTAAAGGAGGCCTAAATAAATTAATGGCAGAAGAGAGGGTTTTTGAAGCGACTCGTGGTCTGTAATAAACCATGCAGGCTAGAGGGCTGAGGGTTGGCTGTAGATCTGCAAGGTAAGTGGATGCGCCTCAGATTTACAGGACGGGCAAGTTCATTGCACATGCAGCGCATGTAGTGGTGCAGTGAACAGTGGAGGGTAGAGAAGTATAAATCAGAGGCAAGGCTTGGAGGCCGAGGACGGGGAAGAGCGCAGTCACCTATCTTACATAAACACCACGCTACCCTCTCAGAACACACAGAGAGAAGACAATATACTAGGGGTTCTCAACCTATTTTGGTCCACAACAATGTAGGGTATAAAATTCTTACGGCCCCACAGGCATTATTTGAGGAATATTCTGGGTTCAATCAGATAAACTCAATCAACAGCACCTGGGACTTATGTTGATTACCACAGAAAGGATTTCCACCCTTCCCAACTTTTCTTTTAAAAAGGAAAAACATCTGGGTTGTCAGTGAGGCACTTAGAATGGAAGTGAATGGGGTCAATTCATAAATGTTAAAATACTCACTATAATGCCAAAATACTCAAATGACTGTATAAATCATTATTTAAACTACTTTACAGTTAAAATAGCATGCAAGGTATAAAAGTAGAATTAATTTAGGTTATAAAGATAGTAAGTGCCTTCATTATTTACAAACAAGTGACAAGTCAAAATTACTTTTTGTGATAATCAGCATTAAGTTCTGTTGTTTGAGCATACAGTCATGTGGAAAAAATAAGGACACCCCATTAAATATTCAGTTCTTTATCAACCCTTAAACGCATACCTCGAGTCTTTAGTGACCCAGGACGTTATTCACTACTCTCCTACTCAAAGTTAGATATCAACCTTCTTAGTATTTCTCAATCAATTAATTATAAGCAATATAACAAAACAAATATTTTTTTTTCCCCATTAATTTTTTGTAAAAATTGTATAGGGTCGCTTTGTATAGGGTCGCTTACGACCCGAGGTGTCGAGGTTCCTCGAGGCTGGAGGAAGAAGAATTTGGGGAAACGACTTGAAACATTTGTTGTGTTGAGCTATTTAAATTATTTTTGCCTGATTTGTTCATTGCAAACAGCTGAAAGTCTGTACATTTTGCCAATAAACCTGCAAGGGGGGTTGAATAATATTTGAGTATTTGCAATTGGGGTTGAATAATTTCGACTACAACTGTAGATCCGGGTCGTTAAAGACCCAAATATGTAATAATGATTTGCGAAACATTCATGCATTTAAGAGTTAAAGGGGCGGTTGATTATGATTTCACTTTTCTAACTTTAGTTAGTGTGTAATGTTGCTGTTTGAGCATAAAAAACATCTGCAAAGTTACAATGCTCAAAGTTCAAAGCAAAGGGAGATATTTTCTTTTAAATAAATTGCTTTTTAAGGACTACAACAAACGGCTGGTAGGGACTACACAAGCTTCCTCCTCCCGGGTTAGTGACATCACTAACCCTAAAATTTACTTAAACCTCACCCCCGGGAACGTGATTTATAGATTATCAAGACAGAATATGCTAATCAATGACTAGAAGATAACTACACAAACTACATAAATTCAACAACTAACCATTCAGAAATGTCCTGTTGCTTCTACATGTTGTCACTTCTTGTTGAGTCTCTCCATCATTGTCTGACTCCGGTTTAAACATAAAAGGCTAAAAGTTTTTCAAATTTTCAGTGCATGTCTGTGTGAGGAGGTAATCGAAGCTCCGCCCCCTGTGCCGGGAGCAGCAGCTCATTTGCATTTAAAGGAACAGACACAAAACTGTGAATTTTTGCTCACCCTCAAAAAGTGACAATTTTATTCTCAAAGGCAGAGAAAGATAGCAAAAGCTCGATTTACACCGATTGAAATTTTTAGAAACTTGGGGACCATATACAGGCTAGGGGAACTCATATTAATGTTAAAAAACCTCAGAAAGTGAGAATTTCATGTCATGGGACCTTTAAGACAAACCATGTGCAAATTAATAAGTCAGCACCACTGCTGAGTATTTTCTACATAAAACTGCAGTGAACCAAAGACAGTCTCAAAAACGCGGTTTGAAATCGCTGGTGTTTCTGACGTCACAAACTACCTTGTAACCAATCACGCCAACGTGTGATCATCAATGAGTGGATTCTGAGCTGGTGTGAGTGAGTGGAGGCGGGGATAAATTGCATGTTCATTGAAATGTGTATACTAAATGAGGCAAGCTCTGCGATCTTGAAATGCGGATATCGCGCGCGCCATATAACCAACAGGAAAACGGTTATCCAAATAACAAAGACGTGTTAAAGGGGTTAGAGTTAAAGACAATGCTTATGGATCAGTATTTTCGATCCGTGCATTAGTCTTTAAATGAGACAGCAGCCTAATAATCCTGCTGCTTTTTTTAATGTTAATCAAACTACAAAAGACAAAAAGAATCACTCACTGCTCTTCACTGAACTTTTTTGGAACTTTTATATTAACAAACCTTTATTTAATTTGTAGAGTGAAGATTATTCAATTTCTGTACCTGAAAACCACTGTTAGACCTACCTGAAAAACCTTAAAAGCACTGATTATTTCATTTCTATCTTTGTTCTATTTTATTTACTTATTTGTGCTATTGCTTGTAGTTTAACTAACTGTTTAATTGTCTTTAATAATCTTTGAAATTTATATTAGTAGTTTTAGCTGTGGTATCAAAATTGGAATCAAGAATTGTTGAATTTCTCTGGTATCTAAAATTTTGGTGTCATAACCTTATTTATTACAATACAAGGAAACATGGGTCAAAAACAATAACTTTTTTATTCATTTCTTACTTTTTTTTTTTTTTTTTTTGTGGTGGGGCCGGCGAAAATTGAATAATTGAATTCAATGAATCTAAAACCGAGAATCGAATTGAGATCTTGTGAATCGGAATCAAATCGAATAGACACCCAGCCATACTAACACTTTTGGATGAGAACTGAACTGAGCTGGACGATGACATCACTGTTTTCTCCAGAGCTGCTTTATAAATGAAATCATTCCATAATTGATGCCCTTTACATGGTTATTGACAAAACTGAATTGAACTCAATAATGACTATTGTCTTTTTTAGAGCTGCTTTACAGCAGAATTGAATTCTGTTTGCATCATTGAATCATTATTTTCCTGTATGCCTGCAAAGCTGCTTTGAAAACAATCTGCATTGTATAAAGTGCTAATACATGTGACTTGATTTGAACGACTTAGGGTCTATGATTTTAAATATGAACGGATGCTTCTGACTTTTAAAAAACATAAAGGTATCACAAAAGTAGCTCATAGTTGTGTGTACATTCCATGTATTCTGAAAAAAAAACGTAACATTTAATTAAAAAACTTAAATGTGTGTGTTATTAAGAGAAAATCTTGCCACCACAGCTCTAAAATATCATTTGCAGTTGCCATATCTAAACATGATGATGCAATGCAACAGGTTTGATGCCAATGCCAATAGTCATTGTGTGTCACATTTTGTATAAATTAGATTTTTAAGATTGCAAAATTTATGAAACCAAAGAAGCACATGGGTCCAAAATAAAAAAAGAAAATAAAAAATATTACACTTGAACAAGGTAGGACTGGAAGTAAACTCTGCAAGACCCTTCAGACCTGGAGTTGAGGAGCCCTGTAAATAGTAGAAAAAATATTTTATACAGTCTCTCAATTAATTTGAAGCCATAAAAGCTGATTTATAATACAATTTAAAAAAACATTTTTGAATTTACAGACATTTTCATTTGCTATTTACACTGTTTTCAACATACTACCATGCCAACATTAAAACAATAGGTCAGGTTTTAACTTATTATACACTTATTTTACGCTTATTAATGCTGAAAATCTCTCTTAATAACCAGGATTTATAAATAAAGACAAAAGCAGTATTAATAATATTAATAATTTGTTACATTCATATAGCGCTTTTTCTGAGACATCAAAGCGCTTTACATAGAAGGGGGAAATCTCCTCAACCACCACCAATGTGCAGCATCCACTTGGATGATGCGACGGCAGCCATATTGCGCCAGAACGCCCACCACACACCAGCTTACTGGTGGAGAGGAGACAGAGAGATGAAGCCAATCAGTATATGGGGATGATTAGGAGGCCATGATGGACAGAGGCCAAGGGGCAAATTTGGATTTTTAATGACCACAGAGAGTCAGGACCTCGGTTTAACGTCTCATCCGAAGGACGGTGCTCTTTTGGCAGTATAGTGTCCCCGTCACTATACTGGGGCATTAGGACCCACACAGACCACAGGGTGAGCACCCCCTACTGGCCTCACTAACACCTCTACCAGCAGCAACCTGGTTTTTCTCAGGAGGTCTCTCATCCAGGTACTAACCAGGCTCAGCCCTGCTTAGCTTCAGTGGGCAACCAGTCTTGGGCTACAGGGTGATATGGCTGCTATGGGATATGGCAGTAGGATGTTTAATGTCCATTAATTTAAATGAATTATGTGAGTCACTCCACAGGCCTATTTCTACCACATTCAGTCTGATCCGTTTCTATACATTAACTCACTTTAGTTTTTGGCCTGTTTGACACTTTTATTGATAGGAGACTATCGTGATGACAGGAAATGACACAAGCCTGAAAACTCATTCACCTTCATGGCATTTGAGCACACACAGTATGTTAACCGCAATGACACAGCTCCATTCTTGTCTTTTCAAAATGTCACCCAGCACCCAAGCATCATTATTCGTTGCAAGGGTTAATGAATTTCAGGCCAGAAACAGCTCTTTTTATATCTTGGAATAATCTTCTCCTAGTGAATTGCAGTGATAGAACCAAACACAAAAGCTGAAACTTGATGTGAAAAAAACAACAACAACAAAAAAAAAAAAAACAAACACCAGTATATCTCTATGTATCATTTGAAGGATCTGCTAAGATGAATAGCGCTGTGATTTGACATGTTCCACATTTCTGGTAACTTATCGTGGTATAAAATGACCATAAATCTCCTCCGATAAGTGAGCGTCAAAGAGAGAGAGACTGATAAATGGGAACAATGGCTTTGCAAAGAGCCTTTCAAAATGTCTCTGATATTATCAGGTATTTAAAACACATCTGCCAAACAATTCCATGTTTATTCAAGGTCACACCAACATTAAGGGACTTACACCCTGGATTTGCCAAAGTTTACCAAGATTGAAAAACAAAGTAGCAAGGACACCAGATATGAATGAGCAAAACTGTATTCTGATTTGTTTTCTTACATTAGTCAAAAGGCTGGCTATGCAAAGCACTGCAGGACTGTCAGAAAACGGTACTTCGGGATTTCTATGAAGTAGACAGGTGCAGATGTTTTCAGACAGTCACTGATTAGAAGAGTCTTTGTTTATCAAGGCCAACATCTGACTTTGCAACTGCAGACTGACTAATTGCAGAAGGTTTCCGTCATCAAGACTAACAGTTTTAATTATAAAACCAAACCTAACCCAAATGTTTAATGTCATGATTGTTACCATCTATTTGCATTAGTTTATGTCCAGCTGGTCGGTTGTATGCATGCGCGTAATTTGCACGGGGGTTACGGGGGTCATGACCCCCTCAAAAATCAGATCCAGCTAATATAACCCCCCCAATATCATCACATAATTCAGATTAAAATAAATATGAAATATTCCGAATGAATACTTTTGTTCGTTTTCTTTATTAATTTCATTTGCCAGCAAGAAAGATAGTATCATATTTTAAATAATCTGTAATGTACCCCCCGCCCACCGCACCGACTACTTGGTATTACCCAACCCGCTTTCTCTACCAAGTTTGTTCACACTATTTTGCGCGGTCGCTGGGATGAATGGTTGGAGAAAGCTGACGGTGCATACTAACGGATGGAAAGATGAAAAAGGACACTGAAAGGCAGCCAGACAACGATTTTTCATTGTTGGTCGACAAAAGCCAAAAAGAGGAAAAATCCTGACCAAACGGAGGTAGCTGCTACCCCTATTGCTAAGTTAGCTGTTAAGTTAGCTCAGCGTTTCTCAAAGGGTGCGGGCGCGGCCCACTGGTGGGGAATAGAGACATGACAAGTGGGGCGCGACAAACAGGTTTTGTGCCCATCTTTTTAATTCCTTTATTTATTGACCATACACTCAAAACAAAGACACATTTAAATGTAAGCCTTGCTTAACCTTTTCACACGTAAGTTTACAAGTTTTTCAAGGCGACCGTTATTGATCGTAGTATCACTTTATGGTTCCCATGGAGACGCGTCATTCATTGCTTGTCACACCGCAGCCACAATAGCGCTGAATGACTGATGATCTGCTTTTATTTCCTTCTTTATTAAAAATTTCACAAATTTGTTAGCTATAGCAGGATATATCATATATTTCAATTGTCAAATATGTGCAAGTGGATGTGTTTTGTTTTGTTTGTTGTTACAAACACCTTTATAACGATCGCGTTAGTTGGATTTTAGGTAACGTTAACGTTATCTTATTAAAATACCTAAAAAAAAAATAAGTACATTATTAGGAATTTACCACCTCCGGCTCAATTTGAGATTATTATTATTATTTTTATTTTATTTTGTTTGCAAAGTGACAAAATGAATCAAAGCACAACTAACGTTAGTCCACGCTAGTATTTTCTCAGTTTCTGAATTTTATGTTATCAGAGGCTAAATGCAAACACAATTTTTTTTTATCTACTTTTGAGTCTTATTTCATGCAAAGTGATAATATAATTGCACTTTCATTTTCTCTATTTGAAAGTTTTTAATGCTGTTATTTGATGTTAAGTTTTTAAAATGTGATGTTAATAAAATACATTTTAACAGTTAAACTTAAAGCCTAGTTTATTAACATTTTGTTGGGGTGATTGGGGACAGGTGGGGCTTGGAACCCTTATACCTCCGAAGTGGGGAATGGCAGAAAAAGTTTGAGAAACACTGAGTTTTGGTGATGCCCACCAATATGTGAAATCTGTTCAGAATAAAGGTGCAAGCTGCACTCCAGTCAGTGTGCCACCCTGTATTGTGTAATGTATTGAATTGTGCATAATACATTTGCTGCATGTAGGTGCCAATACAGTGATGCAGTTGATTAATCTTTAAGTTCTTTTTTTCTTTTTTTTCTTCTTTTTTTTTATAAGATATTGAACACACACAAAAAAATCAATTAAATGGAAGCTGCCACTGCTGGCTAGTGCTTAAACACTTAATTTAACTACTGTGTGTCATTATGGCATAAATAGTCAAGTGAACAGCTGCATTTACGTAAAGTAGCCTAAATCAGTAAAAGTATCACAATGTATTTCTAATACAGGAACGGCAAATTAGCATGTTACCCAAGAAAATTATTCAATAAATAAATAAATTAATAAATATGCCGTGAGTTTAACCCCCCCAATGGTAGACCCAAAGTTACGCCCTTGGTTGTATGCATTCGTTATGCAGCAAAGTTTCATATTTAAAGCTAGTGATGTGAGAAAGCAAATTGATATGAAACATATTAACAAATCAGAAATGCATCCAATTTCAGTCCTTTCTTTATCGTCACTGAAATACACATTTTGTTATTTTCATTATATAGCAATTCATCAAGCAAATAAAGTGTGAGAATATAGATACAATGTACATGTGTCTAATTTCAATGCTATGGCCTCTGTGTAGACATATAAAGATGGCCATCTTTAAGCACGACTGTTTGGATTTATATGAAATGGTAACACTTTACGAGCTGTGGGCGCTTGAGAGCGTTTTGGCAGAGCAGCGTTTTTTTCAGTTGAGACGCTTTGCTTGCTATGATCAGGAATATCTGCGGAAGTGTTACAAGTACCTCATTTTCACAGATAGTGTGTTTCTGTGTTGTTTCTATATAAAAAATAATGTCGATACAGTGTAAAGTATTTGCTCTGGCTCTTGTTTTAAATTAGTTTGTTCTGTTATTATGCTTGTTTTCATCTGTTGACGTTGTACAAGCAGAATGTGACGGTTGGTCGGTGTGGTATTTGTCCCGCCCCTCCTCCACTGTGATTGGATGGCTGGGTAAAAAGTGACAGTGAGGAGCGCTGTTTTAGCCAAAGTTGAACATTCTTCAACTCTCGGCGACCGTTAAAAAATGCAGAGAGCTCAGCGCATCAGCTTCAAATAGACAATCAGCGCCTCGTTACACCTGCCGTTTTAAAAACACTTTGGTGGACACACAGCCTTACGCTCCAGCGTTTACAAGCCCATCAAACAGCTGTGGTAAGCCAGAAACATTCAAACACGGTGTTGTATCTTCTCCTGTTACTGTTGCTTGCACTGCTTGCCACTGGCTTCTTATCCTAGTGGGATTCACTTTGAATAATTTTACATTGTTCTGTAACAACCATATTAACAAAATGTTTCTATTTATTACCAATAATAACACATTGGCTGATGCATCATCATCCTTCAAAAGCTAAACTTGCATCTAAATGTTACAATTTAAAAGTAAATCCACATCATTCTTAAGGGGGGCATCTTTCACCATGTTACCCAACAGTAAGAAAAATGGATATTCATATTGAGATTTTGTAACAGAGGCAGGGACGAAGCGGAGAGAGAATCCACATGCAAGCAATTATTTTCTAACAATAGAAACAGGTAATACAGGGCAAACAAAGAAACTCCGGACAGGAACATGGTACAGCAAACAACGACCGACAAACCACAAGAGAAACACAAGGGCAATTTATACACAGGCTAACAAGGTAACAAGGGGGTGTGGTTGATTGTCATGGGAACACCCGAGGGTAAGCAAGGGAACTAACAAGACACACCTGGAGAGACTAATCCACATGAAAAACTACAAAACATGGCACAAGACAGGAAATAACACAAAGTCCTCACACAAGACATCAGGCTGAAATTGTGACAGAGCCCTTAAGGAGCAAAGACACGCGGCCATCTTGTCCGAAGACACGGGGGCAGAGTCGGCCATCTTGTCCGAAGACACAGGGGCAGAGTCGGCCATCTTGTCCGAAGACACAGGGGCAGAGTCGGCCATCTTGTCCGAAGACACAGGGGCAGAGTCGGCCATCTTGTCCGTGGGCTCTGGAAAGGTGGCGGCCATCTTGTTCGTGGACTCTGGAAGGGTCAGGCTCGGCAGGCATGGCGTGAAGAAGCTCAGGCTCGGCCATGACGGGATGAGACTCTGAGAGATCAACCATGATGGCTGGAGACTCTGGAAGGGCGGCCATAACGGGACAAAGATCTGGAGCGAGGGCTACTGTGGGGGTGCCGCATTCCTCCCCTGCGACCCCCCACGGTAAATGCAGAGCCGCTCATTTGCAATGCACGATCGATGTAAAACTCCAGAGTCCAGTGAGGATCATGCAAAGGCATGAGTGAGCTAAGAGGTTCAGATAGCCCCCATGAAAGTCATACATTGTCCAAAAATGTTAAATATGCCAATTCAATAAAGTCATCAACATAGTCCTCAATGGGCCGATTCCCCTGACAGAGATGCATGATCTGTGCTGCTGGATTCATGGTTGGTCAGTCAGTCATTCTGTAACAGAGGCAGGGACGAAGCAGATAGAGAATCCACATGCAAGCACTATTTTAATAACAATACAAACCGGAAATACAGGGCAAACAAAGAAACTCAGGACAGGAACATGGTACAGCAAACAACAACTGACAAACCACAAGAGAAACACAAGGGCAATTTATACACAGGCTAACAAGGTAACAAGGGGGTGTGGTTGAATGTCATGGGAACACACGAGTGTAACCAAGAGAACTAACAAGACACACCTGGAGAGACTAATCCACATGAAAAGCTACAAAATTTTGGCACAAGACAGGAAATAACACAAAAGTCCTCACACAAGACATGAACACAGGCTGAGATTGTGACAGATTTGCTGAAGATTACATTCACAAATCAAGTTTAAGCGATGATGGCAAAGGTATATATGAAAGATCAGCATGTACAATATGAGTCGATACAGATATCTAAAAAAAAAAAAATCACTTGATAAGCAATATTATACTGATGTATTTTGCCTCAAAATGTGCATGATCAAAATATACATTAGGTTTGTAAATATGTACAGTAACTTACCACCTTTAATCTCGTACTCAGAGATTTCAGTTTACTCAATGATAATGAAAAAAGAAAGGGAACCAGGGCTGCCAACTCTCACGCATTGAGCGTGAGACTCACGCAATTGACACTTTTCACACGCTCTCACGCCACACATCCATTTTCTCACGCACAGAAAAATTGCGGAGCAACGAGGTACTTTTTAATTATAACTAATTATCAGCTCTTAGATTCCGTAAATTTTATTTTTTTGTAAATGTGACGTGACAGATCGCTGAGCGCCTCAGTTCAAGTGCAGGTGAACCGATCATCTGTTACTTTTTTATTTAAAGATGCAGTACAACTTACCGAAAGTCTACATAATATCGACCAATTAGTGTTTTTCAACCACGGAAAGAGGTCAATATATAATAGCAGGAGAACAATTATGTCACATAACGTTACATTTTCCTCAGGAAAGCCATTTAATGACCATAGCATGTTAATTGAATAGAAAAAATAGCTAGAGAGGAGATTTTGCTGAGCACTATATATTTTTACTTATGTCATTAAATAATTGTTATTATAACAAAAACTGCATTATATTTAATTTCATTTGTTATTTTTAACCTTTAATAATAAGGCCCAACCTTTAATAATACCAGCAGATTGGGCCCTCTGTTTACAGCATTAGGTGAGATAATTATTTTTTTATAAAATTTTAAATAAACATGTATCCAAAGTAATCAATATTGAATCAAAATCGGAAATAAATCACAAGAATGGAATTGAAATCTTGAAATTTTTGTCAAGCAATAATAAAAACTGTATCCTACCAGTCATTGTACAATGTAAACATTGTAACATGTTGTCACTAAACTTCATAAAATTCTATTTAGTTACCAAATGAACCAAATGTTACCAAATGTAACCCCCCCCCCCCCCCCCCCCCCCCCAACAAAAAACTCACTCCAAGCTAAACTCAAAAGTTGGCAGCCCTGAAGGGAACATTGTTCTGAATATGGTACTTGAATGTTTTGATTTGGCCTGAAAAATTTGTAGACCAAAGGTAAATAGTTCTGTGCAACGCTAAATCCTAGTTCAGTTATTTGGCTCTGAATCACAAAGGATGTTTGCTTTTAACTTCAAGATGACACTGTTGTAAACAAGCACTGAAAAAAAAATCCTTAAAGTAGAACTGTAGCAATGAAATTCTGGACTGAAATGTATCAAAGGCCATGGGACAGCTGAATCATTGTTTCGAGCAATCAGACACAGTCTAAAACACAAATCTCTTGCTGCCAGCTTCATATTTTTCAGTCTGTTTTAAAGACAGATACAAACCGAGGAACCAGAAAAAATCCTTAAAGAAACTTTATTAAATTGTAAATATGCTTCTCTCCTCACACATTGACGAGGTAAAATTAGCTTTGTGCTAATGGATAGATTCTCTCTGGGTTTTAGTACGTGCTCTGAATTAATTATAGCCTCCAAAATCACTTACAACTCATACCTCTGGCGAGCCTCTGGGAATAACTAACCTAACAAAGACTGTGTTTCAGTTTCTAAATTGCCTAAGCATAAATTGAGGGGAAAAAATAGTCTATTTGTCCTGATTAGGTGAGTGTCATTCTGAAATTTAGGACGTGGCTATTGAGCTACTAATATTGACCTGTATCAGGTGTTCTTGTGTGCAGCATGACAAAATACAGGTTTGCAGTATATGCTGAAACTGTGAAATGTTTTAACCTGCCTAAAATACTAACTAGCAGTGTTCTGAACATGCATTATTAGTGATATTTGCTAATCACAATTATTCATTAATCTGAACCATAATATAATATACCTAACAATTATAATGTTAAAGGAACAAAATGCATTTCCAGATATTTATATTATTTCTTGAGATTAGCTAATGTATTTAGCTTTTTTTGAACTTTGAACTTTTACATATTTGTAAAAAGGATAATTGTCCATCCACATTTTCACTCGGTGTTAAAAACACTCAGTTTCAAGTGGCAGTTGTCTATTGCCAGTAGTATAGAGATGTCGGAAACAGCTCACGCAGCAATCACTTTCAAACCAAGTAACAATTGTGTTGGTCAACACAGCAAATTCTACACAGGTAAGCCGGCACACAATAGCGTCAGCTTTATGATAGGATGAAGCAAGTCTCTCTCAGGCATTCAGGAGGTGTGGCAAAGGGACGCAGGATGTTGTTCCCTTCTCAGGGAACAAAGGTTACATTCGTAACCTGAAACGTACCCTTTTGAGGAAACTCAAGCTGCATCGAATGACAACACTTTGGGGAAAGAAATGTGCCACACTGACTAATGCTTGCCCTGGTGTGAAACCTGTCTCGGCACAACTTAGGACGAAATGATTTGAAAACCCAGCATGGAAGGAAGGTCCAGACTGTAAAATCATAGAAATTTGTATGGGGAGGCCCAACCCGCAGGATTACAGACCTCTTGGAGGGAGACACCAGACAATAGAGCTTTCGAGGCTGCCACACTCCTCGTTGAGTATGCCCTGATCAGCAAAGGTGTAGGCATACCGCACACCTCATACTCTGTTGAGATCGCCTCAACTATCCATTTACTGATGGTCTGCTTTGACATTGGGGACCCCCTCTTGGGAAACTCAAAGCACACTAAAAGCTGGAGCTGGTCAGACCGCCTCCATGGAGGAAGGAACGTCCAGAGCCAATTCAGTAAGGATTGGCTCTGCTGCCTCAGTCAAAAGGATGGACCTGTCCTTTGATATTGATGGAGTTCATGTTAAGCCTTCGTCATCTATTCGCAACCTTGGTGTCTTAATCGACTCAACTCTATATTTTGGCTCTCATATTTCTTCTCTTGTTAAAAACTCTTTTTTCCATCTTCGTAATATTGCACGTCTTCGATCTTCTCTCACTTTAGCTGATGCTGAAACCTTTAATTCATGCATTCATCACATCACATCTGGATTATTGCAATGCTCTATTTCTTGGTCTGCCCAAAGAACTCATTGCAAGATTACAGTATGTTCAAAACTCAGCAGCAAGAGTTATCACCTCCACCAGGCGTTCTGCTCACATTACTCCTCTGCTTCATGACCTTCACTGGCTACCCGTAGCATCACTTTAAGGTATTACTTCTAACGTTTAAGGCATTAAATGGTCTTGCACGAGGTCTAAAAACCAAACTCGAGCAGGCCAGAACGCGGCTACCAAGAGTAGACTGACCCCATCACAGCAGACCCTCTCTAGAACTTCGGACAGCAGAACAATCGAGGGAAAAGTGTTCAGGTGCCGCCTCGGCCACGCCTGCACCATGACATCCAGCACCAGTGGAGCTGAATGCGTGAGGGAAAACCACAGTGGACAGTGGGTCGTCTCTCGAGATGCAAACAGATCCGGTTTTCACCCTTCAATCAATTCACCCTTCGCAGGGAGTTTGATTGACAGGCAATCTGACCAATAATAATTCACCATTTTTGTCTGACAAAGTAGGCAGGAGAGTTAGAAGATTAACGTCGGTGGATTTGAACTTGAAAAACGGTAGGCTACTGACATCTTTCAGCGGTTAAAACAATAGTCCTTCTGATGTTCATTCATGTTAATTTGATTCTATAAATTAAATAAGGAAGAGATGATCAGTTTACGAGCAGCTTTATCTGAGGCAATTTGTCACGACATTCTTTGACTGACCAAATTTGAAAGTTGAGACTTTGTTTTATATTAAATGTTACCTGCTCGGTCCTGTCTGTCAGTGCGTTGTCAGTGTCCTCCATGTATTTTTCACAATATTAATAGCTCTAAGTGCATACTCGCGCGCTTAGAGCTTGTGTGAATTGCACATAGAAAATGAAGTTAAGGCACAACCTCGATCCATCAGGAAACACCACATAGGTCGCTGCATTTCACTGCGCTCATGAAGAGTTTTTCTTTTGCGCGAAGAAGCCGTTCGCCGGAGATGTGTTAAAAGATAGCGGAGTACATTCATGATTATTAGACTGCCGGTATAATAATAATCCTGGCGCCGGGTCTGAGTGAGTAATTTACTCTCTAACCTTAGTTCTTTGATTAACATTAATGACACCAGCCGCTTCTGCACATGACGCGGATCTGACATGCGTCCCATTTTCTCACAAATCTTTACGTTTATTTAAGACTTTATTTTAATCATTTAAGACTGCTCTTATGAGGACACTCGACAAAATGGACATTTTGACATAAATTGTGTGTGTTCGTTCAAGCCCGAAAGAGAACTCGATACTGACACGTGTCTTTCTGTGGGTCGTGTGTGTGTCACATAGGCACAATTGACAGACAGCACGGTCTCTTTTGTCTTGTCGTGCTTAAATGGTTTAAAAACATTTGCCTTAAGAAGAGCGTGATCATACAATGCTAGTCAATGGGGGACAGAAAAAAACGGACACTGCGTTAATTTAACACCTTAAACTAAAAAAAAAAAAAATGTCGGTGGGCAAGTGATGAAACCGGTGTTGCGACTGAATACCGTGGAACTCCAGTAACACCGACTATCGTAGCAAGCCTAGTCTCCACCCTTGATATATCTAGGGCAGGGAGGCATAAACTGCTTAAATGCCTTCTTACTTGCCATTATTCTTGCTGAAGACATAAAAAACTGACACTAATGTGTGCCTGGCTTACATTTGTAGCTTCCCAGGCGTTACACGCTATGTCACGATGCAATGCCACTCAAGATTGGATTAGTTTCACACATGCTTCAGATGCTGTCACGCTGAGGCATTCCCCAAAGTGTCGTCATTCGACGCAGTGTGAGTCCCCTCGAAAGGCAACAGTAATTCCTGCTTAAGAACTTTAAATTAAAGAGGAATGAAGAGAAATACAATGACTTGGATAAGTTTGTCACATCAAACTTGTTGATTTACTGTTGGGTACAACACATTCTCACCCCAAAACGTCACATACTGACGGGTCTTGACCAAACGGCAACATACGACGAAAAGGGTACCCCTTTAACGTCCATGTGTGACGATTCGGGTTATGGGTAGGTTTAGGTATGTGTTAGGGTACCGCTAGGAGGCGCTGCTGGTGCGCTTATGTCTTCGTCTCATATTGACGTTATAGGGGTACCCTTTTCGTCGTATGTTGCCGTATGGTCAAGACCCGTCAGTATGTGACGTTTTGGGGTGAGACCGGGCTGTTGGGTAAAACTTCAGTGTACTCTATATATTTCTGCTACAGACATGAATGTTACATAAATAACAAATGGATAGCAATTATTTTTCTAAATTCTGTTCTGTTCTGTGACTGGGAGAAAGAAACAACCTAACAACTACACAGAACACCTTAGATTTTCTTTTTCTTGTGAATACTATTCTTAAATTTTAAGTTGGTGTTAAAATAACTAAGTTATCACACCCAGAATGGCCATAGCACAACAGAATGAATGCCAAATCCCTGTCTCCCAATTGTCTTCTCTTACAATCACCAATTCTAATCAGTTATACGTCTATGAGGAAACTGCTGTGCTCAGTCTAGACGGGTAATTACAGTCCGATGTTGAGTGACCACTGTCAGAAAATGAGCAGGGTGCCTCTGTTTACTCTGTCAGAACACTGGCATTTACTCTAATTACAGCTTGTCTTTAGAAAACACTATGCAAAACATTACATCTCAAGCTCACAGCTTCCATGAGGAGTGTTGTGTATATCTCATAATCAATTTGTTAAAATTGGCCTACTGATCTACCTTGTCCTGCTGTGTTTGCAATTATGTATATTGATCTATGTTTTCTTGTGATTGTTACCAGGCAGAGAGCAATAGTAACCCGTCATTACCTAGCACCAAAGCTGTAGCTTTAAAACTTAAGAAAAGGCTCTCATTTTTACTCAAGAAAAAAGAGAAGAATTTAATTTACTTCCACATGCACAACATTTGTGCTTCTGAAGCCACTTGCCTCTTGTAAAAGGGCAAAATGCAAATTGACTCATCTCGCTTTAGCTGTCTCAAGAGCTTAATTTGAGCCAGATCCTGTTCTGGAAAATGCCAGATTTAGTATTTTTGCATTCAGATGTAGTGCCAAATTATGTGACCATATTTGGCGCTGTATTGAGTGTAGGTTTAGGATTGGGTAGATCAGCTTAGCTTAAAGGGATAGTTCACCCAAAAATCAAAATTCTGTCATCATTTACTCACCCTCAAGTTGTTTCAAACCTGTATGAATTTCTTTTTTCTGCTGAACACAAAAGAAGATATTTTGAAAAATGTCAGTAACCAAACAGTTGATGGACCCCAATGACTTCCATAGTAGGAAAAAAAAAAATACTATGGAAGTCAATGGGGTCCATCAACTGTTTGGTTACAGACATTTTTCAAAATATCTTCTTTTGTGTTCAGCAGAAAAAAAGAAATTCATACAGGTTTGAAACCCTTTAATACAGCACCTACTAGGTTCATACAATTTGGTGGGTCACAGAATTTGGCACAACATTGGTATTTGTTTTTGAATGATTCAGCATTATCTAGTGCATGGTGACAGTGTGTGTGCGCAAGTGAGACTCTGAGTGACACAGAGCGAGCATGGGTTTATGAAGATATGTTTGGAGGTTATGTTCTGCTATTGGCCCTCAACAAATATATATATTTTTTTACCAATCTGCTTTCTTAAGTAGAAAATCATTCTTGATGCTTATTGGTTGTTGTTGTTTTTTACGTGCAGTGAGCAGCGGGAAATTTGGAGAGAGTGTCATACCTGACAAATATTCTATTAAAAAATTTAATTTCACCAAAATAAAAAGACAGTCAAGCATATTTACATTTTTCATATCCATGAGTAAAGCTGATGTTGTTTCTGATCAAAAGAGATGCAGAGAAGATGTAACTGCACCGCTGGATAATTCTGCTAATCAGGGGTGTGTTTCCCAAAAGCATCGTTAGCCAACTATGGTCGCAAATTACATTGAATTGTGTTGGTAACGACACTTCAAATGCGGCCTCCAAATGTGTCCTTTGTTTTCCCATGAAATGAAGGATACAACAGATGGATCCTTCGCTGCCTTGTCTAGCCCAGAATTCACTGCACGCCAGCGACAGTGATTTTTTGGAGAGAAATTGCCAAATTACACTTTTAAATGTAAGTATTGAGTTTCAACTTGTAAATGTAAAAAGAAAAGAAAACAAAAACAAAACTTTAAAGCAGTTCAAATGTTGACATATCTTACTAAGATGTGAAACAGTACATAGTTTATATTCTTTATTATACACAGAAATGGACCGTCGTGAACATATTTAGACAGTTTGTTAACCTGTTTGTTTTCAGACAGTTTAATATAACTTTCATAAAAGTCCAGTACAAACTGTCATTCATCAACGGCAGCTGTCACAGTTGCTTGGCGACAAGAACAATCCTCCATAGGCTAGACTGTCCCATTTAACAATGCTCGTTCTGACCTTCGTGCCTTCGAAGGATGCAGCCTCTGAAACTGATATTGAAATTCTAAGGGTTGAAAGAGATGTTGTCTGCACCAGTTTGCTCTATGGCACATTTTAGTCTGCTGACAGCAGGGGGGTTTGACACTGAGAAATACGATTTTCTGAAGTGTGGCTGAAGCCCTAACAGAGGAAGCTGCAAAGTCTGACACATTGACTTGACATTGAAATACCAAACAACTAAGTAGGTCAAACTACAAAACTAAACAACTAAAAAATCACAGCTGTACACAGCACATTCAGTCCAAGTTAAAACATGTACAATTGACCTAACAATTATATAAATTTAGGTAGTGTCATGTCCCAATCCCATCTCTATGTTTCACCATACGTTCTTGTTACCACTTGTTTCTGTCTATACATTTTTTTTAACTCATCATAAAGACAAGACTTAATAAAATAAATATTTGCTATTTATTTACAGCTTTATAATATTAATTATAACTAGATGTACCGCATCGCGGTACAAAATATGACCGCCGCTCAGGCCTGCACTGGCTTTCCACAAAAATAAATGACGTGGAGTAATTTGGCTGTATTGCGTGTTTATGTATATACCTAAAAAAAGTAATAGTATGTGCATGTCTGTCTGTGTGTGTGTGTGTGTGTGTGTGTGTGTGTGTGTGTGTGTGTGTGTGTGTGTGTATGTGTGTGTATTTGTGTATGTGTGTGTGTGTGTGTCTGTGCGTGTATGTATGTGTGCGTACATGTGTGCGTGTGTGTGTTTGTGTGTGTGTGTGTCTGTGCATGTGGATTTGTATGTGTGTGTCTGTGCGTGTGGATGTCAGTGTGTGTGCATGCTTGCGTTTGTTTGTATTCCTGCATGTGTGTGTGTGACAGTATCATCCTAAACCAGCAACCCTTCGCTCAACAGCACCATCTACAGGCCGATGAGTGTACAGTCACTAAATGTGCACATAAATGAATTTATTTTATACCCCCCCATGGATGAAATTCTACAAAACTTAGCAGAGGATACCCCCAGAGGTTGTCAAGTTAATCATACACATGAAATATGGTGCAGTTCTGAACATCTCCACTGAAGATAGGGGCGATTAAAGCAGAATAATATTGCATTTTCATTTTTTATGGGAGGGGCGCAAATCACAAATGAGTGATTATGGGCTAGGTTGATGTGCCATAAAAATTTCTTCATCCTCGGTGCCACGGTTCAGGTAGTTATTTAGGAAAAACTGCATTTTTTTGGGTTTGGGGGGGCCCAGCGCGGGGGGGAGTGGCCCCCGGGGACCAAACGAAATTTTTCCGTAGAAGTCTAGTGGGGCTACATGCCCACCAAATTTCATGTTCCCCGGTGTTTCGGTGTCCCTGGTATCGTTGACGAAAAATTTACGGGGGCCCCAGCGCAGGGGGGGGAAGTGGCCCCCGGGGACCAAACGAAATTTTTCCGTAAAAGTCTAGTAGACCAACATACCATAAAAATTTCTTCATCCTCGGTGCCACGGTTCAGGTAGTTATTTAGGAAAAACTGCATTTTTTGGGGTTTGGGGGGGCCCAGCGCGGGGGGGGAGTGGCCCCCGGGGACCAAACGAAATTTTTCCGTAGAAGTGTAGTGGGGCTACATGCCCACCAAATTTCATGTTCCCCGGTGCTTCGGTGTCCCTGGTATCGTTGACGAAAAATTTACGGGGGCCCCAGCGCGGGGAGGGGGGAGTGGCCCCCGGGGACCAAACGAAATTTTTCCGTAAAAGTCTAGTAGACGAACATACCATAAAAATTTCTTCATCCTCGGTGCCACGGTTCAGGTAGTTATTTAGGAAAAACTGCATTTTTTTGGGTTTGGGGGGGCCCAGCGCGGGGGGGGAGTGGCCCCCGGGGACCAAACGAAATTTTTCCGTAGAAGTCTAGTGGGGCTACATGCCCACCAAATTTCATGTTCCCCCGTGTTTCGGTGTCCCTGGTATCGTTGACGAAAAATTTAAGGGGGCCCCAGCGCGGGGGGGGAAGTGGCCCCCGGGGACCAAACGAAATTTTTCCGTAAAAGTCTAGTAGACCAACATACCATAAAAATTTCTTCATCCTCGGTGCCACGGTTCAGGTAGTTATTTAGGAAAAACTGCATTTTTTTGGGTTTGGGGGGGCCCAGCGCGGGGGGGGAGTGGCCCCCGGGGACCAAACGAAATTTTTCCTTAGAAGTCTAGTGGGGCTACATGCCCACCAAATTTCATGTTCCCCGGTGTTTCGGTGTCCCTGGTATCGTTGACGAAAAATTTAAGGGGGCCCCAGCGCGGGGGGGGAAGTGGCCCCCGGGGACCAAACGAAATTTTTCCGTAAAAGTCTAGTAGACCAACATACCATAAAAATTTCTTCATCCTCGGTGCCACGGTTCAGGTAGTTATTTAGGAAAAACTGCATTTTTGGGGGTTTGGGGGGGCCCAGCGCGGGGGGGGAGTGGCCCCCGGGGACCAAACGAAATTTTTCCTTAGAAGTCTAGTGGGGCTACATGCCCACCAAATTTCATGTTCCCCGGTGCTTCGGTGTCCCTGGTATCGTTGACGAAAAATTCAGTAAGGTGACGAAAAAAAAAAAAAAAAAAACTTTGACAATCCCTATATGACCGGCTAGCTACGCTAGCGGCGGTCATAATAATGCCCATTTGATCTACTTTTGCCATTTTCATGTTTTGTTTCTTTGTCTTGTCTTGTTCTGTTTAGTTTCTAGTCATGTCTCTTGTCTCTTTTTGTCTTGTTCATTATTAGTTGTCATGGTTTCTATTTAGTGCTCACCAGTTCCCTGCTCTGTTAATGATCTTCCTCTGCTGCCAGTCTGGTATACAGCGCTCATTTGTTTACAATCCAGTTAACAACAGATGGATAAAAGCTAGTCCTGCTCTATGTTTCTTGTTTGATGGCTTCACTAGGAAATAGGTCCTAATACATTTACATTTATTAATTTAGCAGACTTTTAATTTAATTTAAAAGTTAAATTAATTTAACTTTTATCCAAAGCGACTTACAAATGAGAAAATAGAAGCAGTGAAACTAACAATAGGATAACAATATGCAAGTGCTATGACCCTTCTCACTCTAATCTAACACAGTAATTTAAAAAAAGATAAAGTGTTAGTATTAATGGATCAGGTGTTGCCGAAAAAGATGCGTCTTCAGCCGTTTCTTGAAAATGGCCACGGACTCAGCAGCTCTGGTTGAGTTAGGCAGATCATTCCACCAACATGGAACAGACCAGGAATAGGTCTGAGTAAGAGATTTTGTGCCTCTTTGAGATGTCACCACAAGATGGCGTTCACTTGCAGAGCGCACGTTTCTGGATGGCACGTAAGTCTGAAGTAATGAGTTTAAGTAAAATGGAGCAGAGCCAGTGGTTGTTTTGTAGGCAAACGTCAGTGACTTGAATTTGATGCGAGCGGCAACTGGCAACCAGTGCAATGTTGTGAGGAGAGGAGTGACGTGTGCTCTCTTCGGCTCGTTAAAGACCACTCCAGCTGCAGCATTTTGGATCAGTTGCAGAGGTTTGATAGTGCAAGCTGGAAAGCTCCTGCCAGGAGAGCATTACAATAGTCCAGTCTGAATAGAACAAGTGCTTGGACAAGGAGTTGTGTAGCATGCTCTGATAGGAAGGGCCTGATCCTCCTAATGTTGAACAAGGCAAATCTGCAGGACTGGGCAGTTCTAGCTATGTGGTATGTAAAGTTCAATTGATCATCAATCACAACTCCAAGGTTCCTGGCTGAGTTATGGATGACAAGCCTAGCTGAATGGAGAAGTTGTGGTGTAGTGTTGGGCTGGCCGGGACCACAAGCAGCTCTGTCTCCGAAAGGTTTAGTTGAAGGTGGTGGTCCTTCATCCAGCCAGAAATGTCTGTCAGGCAGGCTGAGATGCGAGCGGCTACCGTCGGATTATCAGGCTGGAATGAGAGGTAGAGTTGTGTGTCATCAGCATAGCAGTGATAGTAAAAGCTATGTTTCTGAATCACAGATTCTAGTGATGTCATGTAGATGGAGAAGAGAAGTGGTCCAAGCCCTGGGCCCTGAGGCACCCCAGTAGCTAGATGTTGGGTCTTAGACACGTCACCCCTCCACAACACCCTAAAGGACCTACCTGAGAGGTTAGACTTGAACCATTGGAGTGTGGTTCCCGAGAAGCCCTTCGTCTTTAGGATTGATAGAAGGATCTGGTGGTTAATGGTGGTCAAAGGCAGCAGACAGATCCAGCATGATGAGAACTGAGGATTAGGAAGCTGCTCTTGTCAGTCTCCGAGCTTCAATTAAAGAGAGCAGGGCAGTCTCAGTTGAGTGTCCGCTTTTGAAACCAGACTGATTGTTGTCCAGGAGGTTGTTCTGTGAGAAAGGAAGAGATCTGGTTGAAAACAACTCGTTCCATGTGTTTTCGCTGTGAATGGAAGAAGGGATACTGGTCTGTAATTTTCCAGATGTGCTGGATTTAAAGTGGGTTTCTTAAGCAGTGGGGTTACCCGAGCCTGCTTAAATGCTATGGGAAAAGTACCAGTGTGAAGAGAGGTGTTGATGATGTGCGTGAGTGCGGGTACAACTGAGGGAGAAATGGCTTGAAGTAGATTGGTGGGAATAGGTAAGGGGGCGATTGGAAAGGAGGAGTTTGAATGGGCATACTGGTTATCAATACAATACAATTGTAAAGTTGGTCGCAACTTCCCTTTCATGCTGATCACAAATGCAGCCTCATTGTCACGAATCTGGTCTGTGGCCTTCCGCCCGATAGCCACCAGAGGTCGCTTCTCCATCATATTGAATCTCACACCACACAGCACACTGGACTGCATTTCCCATCATCCATTGCACGGACAACACACACAGCTGATTACACTAATCACGCTCCCAGCTGAGAACTATCTCACAATCACTATCACCCAATCACACACTCTTTATAAGCCTTGGACATTCTCTCTGTGATCGTCGAGTATTGTATAGCGCATATCCTAGCGACAGCTACTCTACGAAGCCCACTCAGTTGTTTTAAATCTTGCCTTGCCTGTTTTGATATCTGCCTGTGTTTCCTGGATTAACCCTTTGCCTTGCCCTTCGGACTCTGTTTGCCCCTCGTTTGGATAATTTCTTGTGTACCTGGATTATCTCTCTGCCTTGCCCTGTTGGATATTGTTCACCGATCGTAGACCCACACTTGCCCTAGGATCTCTCTTGTGTCTTGCCCGTACCATACCTGTTTACCGTTGTCTGACCCTTGCCTGTTTACCATGTTTATAAATAAGAGCTTGCACATGGATCCGCACGCCTCACGTCTTGTTCGCCCTGTTACAGAATACTCGACCGCACAAGGATCCAGCAACTTTTCAGATGGACATTTGTCAGGTATGGACACTACAAGACTATTGTTTGCCCTCAAACAAGGCTCACGATCACTAGACAACCATATTAGAGAGTTTTTAGCCTTCGCTCATTATTCTGATTTACCGGACATTAACTTGATTGAGATTTTTTGTGATGGCATTAATCAACCATTGCAATCTCAGCTTAGACATGAGGGTCCACGTTCATCACTGAGTGCTTTTTTGATTTTGCTTTGACTGTTGGCTCACTATTCACTGTGTGTGTCGCGGATGAGGATCACGTCATGCCACCCATCAGGCCCATCACCGGATTGGTCTCTGGACGTCCTAGATTAATGTCCAGCGTGATGGACCCACCGCTCATGTCAGCACGGAGGGCCAAGAAGATCGGCCGAATGGGGTCTCATCCTGCCAAAACCACCGTTCCAGAGTCTCTTTCCGTCGAAGTCCCTGCCGAGCCAGAGCCAGTCGCCTGCCATCCTGTCGCAATCTCCAGGCCCTCTTCTGCTCCACGGGCCTGGCCCTCCAGCCCGCCCCCGGGTCCGCCTCCGCTCCACCGCCCTCCTGGATTGTATTGGAGCGTCTGGAAGCCGCTCCTTGTGGGGGGGCTCTGTCACGAATCTGGTCTGTGGCCTTCCGCCCGATAGCCACCAGAGGTCGCTTCTCCATCATATTGAATCTCACACCACACAGCACACTGGACTGCATTTTCCATCATCCATTGCACAGACAACACACACAGCTGATTACACTAATCACGCTCCCAGCTGAGAACTATCTCACAATCACTATCACCCAATCACACACTCTTTATAAGCCTTGGACATTCTCTCTGTGATCGTCGAGTATTGTATAGCGCATATCCTAGCGACAGCTACTCTACGAAGCCCACTCAGTTGTTTTAAATCTTGCCTTGCCTATTTTGATATCTGCCTGTGTTTCCTGGATTAACCCTTTGCCTTGCCCTTCGGACTCTGTTTGCCCCTCGTTTGGATAATTTCTTGTGTACCTGGATTATCCCTCTGCCTTGCCCTGTTGGATATTGTTCACCGATCGTAGACCCACGCTTGCCCTAGGATCTCTCTTGTGTCTTGCCCGTACCATACCTGTTTACCGTTGTCTGACCCTTGCCTGTTTACCATGTTTATAAATAAGAGCTTGCACATGGATCCGCACGCCTCACGTCTTGTTCGCCCTGTTACACTCATGCTACATATAATCACTAATGATGTTGTGCTTCTGATTTGGAAAAACAGCACAACAATGTGAGCGGGAAATTGCTTTTATACACCAATTCAATAAACCAGAACTATGTCAATTAATTTACATTTTAGATGCAGGGTTGGCAGTTACTTTTTCTGATTTTGCTTCACCATAATCTATTCTGATTCTGTACAAAGACACTAAACCGTTGCAACACATTGTGTTTAGTTGAATGAATGATTCAATGACTCACTAATAAAAACAAGCTGAGTGATGCAAACAGTGAAAAGTCCCACTGCTGTTGGGGTCCTTTATCAGCACTCTTGGATCACCTCAGATTCGGACGTACTTTATCCTGAGCTGATGATATCAAAACACTTTGAGAGCATCTATGCCTTGCTCTTAACAAGAGACCTCTAAGCCTCTAATGTACCTAGTATAGCCGCTACAGTATATACCAGGAGGAGAAGGAGTACATGATAAGAGGCCTCAGTTCCAGCAGCTTGTAAGAGTCGCTGTGTGACTCCTCACTTAACTAGTGCACTGGGGGGATTTTCCTCATGGTGGTTCATAGATGGCATGCAGGGAACTTTATTACTCTGCCATGAAGAATGCAGCTTGGCATCTAGAGTTACCACAGGATTTTTCACACAGAGCCCACAAACACGATAAGCGTCATTTACGATGTATCATGTCCCCATTCTTCTTTCTTTTTTTTTTTGCCATGGCCAATTTTGTCCCTATCACTTTATGAAATAGCTCACAGCAGGGATTTATCTAATACAGAGGAAGCATCTCCGGTTGTTGAGTAGTTTTCATTTCATTCATGAGGAGTGGCAGTACAGAGACGATTTTTTTATTTCTAATGTTTCGTTGTTATGAGTCACGGAAAATAATCTCTCCAACACACAGCTCTCTAAGCAGTCCAATACAGTCTGTCTTTTTGTCAAACATTGAGACTTTAATTGTGACCTTGTCATGTGTATTTGCGATTTATATCTCACAATGTGCCTTTGTTTCTTTTAATTGCAAGTTTATTTCTCATAATTGCGAGTATATTTCTCGTAGTTTGCAACATCTTGTAATTGCGACTTTCCTTGTGTCCAAATATGCCTACTTCAGAGCAGTATGTCTGAATTCATAGTATTCATAAGACAGTAGGCAAAAGGTAACCAGATGACCTACTACTTCATGAGATTTCAAAGTCCGCACATTATAGACACTTTACCATCAAATGAGGCCATGGGAGAGGAATTATGAATGACAGTGAAGCAATAAAATTACACCACAGGTTAAATGACAAAGACAATGTCTTGATTTCATTCATACTATGTGGAAAATGCTTTTTTAATGGTAGCAAAGTAAGTTCCCCATCAAATGTAGTAGCTATTCAAACTGTAGGCTATGTGATTTCGGACGTAGCTTCTGTCTCGATATTTTTACTTAATCTCGTAATTGGCCACTTTATATCTTGTGACTTTTTATATGAACATAACTTGATTTCTGATTTTAAGCTTTATTTTTTTATATTATTATTATTTTTTAAATACTAATTTAGGTAGAAGCATACAGATTCCCTGAAGGGACATGGTGATGGAAAAAATTTGAGATTTTCAAAAATTTCCCCAAGTAACTTTGCGTTCGCTCGCAAAGAATTATAAAGATTTACATGCGAACACAAAGTTTCTATGTGGACCCTTGATAAAAACAAGTATACCAAAATTAATTTGAAATACATTTATTTTATGCTAAGTATATTACAAATACATTTACATATTTATGTACTTAATATAAATACCCTGAAATTATACTTTTGGTATACTAAATTCATATACTTAAAGTCTGCTAATTTCGTACTTTTCCGGAAATAGTGCTGCGGTCCAGCTGAAGATACTTAAGTACATTTGATTGTGCTAAAGTGGAACTATTGCAAGAATACTTTAGGTACACTTTAAATATCTTGCATTTAAAGACTAAAATTATACAGTATCCTTACTAATAGTGATATTAAAACACATTTTAGGCTTAATATTAAGTGCCTTAAATTTTAGACGTTCTCCAAATAAAGTTTAATTATGATATTTATTTCAGTAAGTCTCAAGCGATATATCAGTAAATATGTTCATGTTTTTGTAGTATACTTAGTATGAAATACGTTTTTTTTTTAAATACATTTTGATACAGGTTTTGTTTTTCACTAGAGGACAGCAAAACATTTTCGAGAGAACGCGAAAGCATTGACATTCTTTTTCCCTCCCATCTCATTTTTTCTTTTTTTCCACAACCATGTCCCATTAGAGGCTCCAAAGAAGCAGGATTTAAGAGAATCAGTTGAGTTTCTTCTGAAAATAATCTTTCATAAGAGGCCTTTTGTGATATCTTGCAGCTCCACAACTTTGCTGTCAAATTGTATAACTAGAAGTTTTGGGCCTTCAACCAACATGTTATATAATTATATATAAAACTTTAAAGAAGGTTTCATGAGGAATGTACTGCCATGTGGAACTTGAAATAAGTGAGCTCTAAACTTTAGTTTATATTTGTTAATTTACAATGACTTTTTTTTAACTACTTACCCGTTTGTCATATTTCTCAGCACCCTAAAAAATAAATATCACATTGCTGATCACATATTTCTTTAAATTATATATTTCAGGCACTTTTGGCTAATAAACTGCTTTGCTATTCATAAATCATTCCACATGGTTTCCCACCGCTGATCCGTTGTCATTTTATTTCTCTTCCAAACCCCAGTGCCAGGAAGCAGCAATATATATTTTTTTAAAAAGTGTCTTTACAAGACTACCAGACTAATCTTTCAAAAGCATGAAAATCGATGCCCTCCTTGTCCCCCCTCTGCATGAATTATTCACCGTCTCACACTTTGCTTGGCGAGTGCAGAGGACTGATCTAATATGCCGTGACCCACTAATGTTAGAGCAGCGAAAGTTCAAGGCTTTGCCAACATGGCATTAAATATGTGTTTAGGACAAATGGAGGCCCAAAGTAGTGCATTAATAGGTAAGAAAACATAGATTTTCATGTTTTCATAATTTTGGACAGAACACATTCTGATTTTGATACATCGATCTTAGCCAAAGACGACCCACAATTTCCCAATTCCCCCCAAAAGTTGAGACTCTGCGTAAAATGTAAATAAAATCAGAATTCAATGATTTGCAAATATCACAAACCCATATGTTATATACAATAGAACATAGAAAACATATCAAATGTTTAATCTGAGGAAATGTACCATCTTAAGAAAAAAAAAAAAGATCATTTTGAATTGGAACTGGGCAAAAAAAGGATGGAAAAGTAAGTGTTACTAAAAAGAAACAGCTGGAGAAACATCTTACAACTAATTAGGTGAAATGGCAACAGGTCAGTAGCATGATTAGGCATAAAAACACTATATTAGGCCTTGTCCACACTAATACATTTTCATAATTTTTCTCAGTGCACACACACACGCACGCGTACGCACACACACGCACACACACACACACACACACACACACACACAAATGAAAATTAATTTGTTTGATAAAACAATATTAATTATCGGCTTACTGACAGAGACATGGGCTTGCACAAATTTACTCACCAGCTCCATACAAGACTTCACAGTAGATCCAAAATCAGGGATTGCATAGTATTCCTCGGAGTCCAAGAATGGTGGTTTCATGGCCTCTCTGTCGAACGAGTTCAGTGTTCTCTGATTACTCATGAACCCAATGTTCATAGACTAAAGTTTAAAACTGCCAATTAGTTTTAACTAAAACTAAAACTAACTAAATATTAAAACTTGCTGACGATATGACCATATTATTCCACAATATGTGACATTTTATGTATATATATATATATATATATATATATATATATATATATATATATATATATATATATATTTTTTTTTTAAGAAATACTACTGAATGGTACTGCTTAGTCTTCACTGTATGACATTCTATGAATTAATATCAATTGGTTCTTAAAAACAAAAGTTATTCAGTCAAGAGCATTGAGTGATTTTCTCTTGGTCCTTTGCTTGTTTAAAATTATGACAGACTCACTTTAAGAAGAAATGCACAGAACCAATATTCTGCATATGTATCTGGGTTTCACCAAACTGTTTACCTTCCCTTCAGACATAAAAGACTGTGTTTAAGTCAAGTGAATACCTCACATGATTGAGTTTGTGATCGCATGCTGTCAGAGCCCAGACAGCAACATAGTGACGGCCCAGATCCGGGACACATCAAGTACATGTCACCCTTTTCTCCATATTCTGCTTTTTCTCGTTTCAAATGTCTCAGTATAGGGGTTTCTCTCACACACTCCAAATAACAAATGCAAATTCTGATCAGATAGCATATAACCAATACTTTAAAATGGCTGTATGCCATGAGTGTGTTTGTGGAAGTTGATGGGTGTTTTTTAGGGAGTATGAGCTTAAAGAATATGTGTGATTTTTCTCATCTCTATTCACAATTTCCTTTGTAAAACAATTTGCATCAACTGGTGTGTGGGCAGAGGTCTGAAACATTCAACCTGCAGTGCAGAGCTTCATACTCTTTAAAAACAGACTATGCATTGTTTGATATTTAGTTTGCTATACAGTTTGCCATGTTTGTATCCAGAATTACACAGTTTGATTTGTAAAAATACACCTAAATATAAAACTAATAAGATTTACTTTAAAATTACAAAGAAGAATGTTAAATTGTTAGTATGAACAATAGACCTTTAAAATAATGAGCTACATATTACAGTACAGGATATTTTTGTAATTTTACATAATTTTTTTTCATGTAATTTAAGAAAACAGAGAAAATACTGTACAAATAATACATTAATTTTCATACAAAAAAGAGAATTACTGTAATTTGACATTAACAATTTAATAAAATAAGTCAAGTTGTTAATTTACAGATTTTGTGTTTAATTTTACAGAGTTTTGAATATAAATTAAAATAACAGAAAATGACAAGTTATTTTACATAAAATCAGGATTTTTGGAACCTATGAGGAATAGAATACATCATGCAATTGCTATAGACTACGTGGGCGACCTTGTATAATATTTTATTTATCCAAAATCAACTCTCAGATGATATCTGGAACTCAAGAACTTGCTCACAGCAATTACTGGCCCCAAGATATAGAGCAGAAGAGGTTCATGAACTGAAATACTCTGCATTCTCTCTTTCATTACATATTTCATCAGTACGACCAGCAAGAGACCAACAATAAGTACATTTTATGAACCTCTACTTTCAACGAGTATCACTTTGACTATATATGCATTTCCATTCTATTTTTTGGTTCCTTCTTGTTTATAATGGGGTGAATGAAAGCACAAATTCTCAAAGCGGCCCATACATGTGCTGGTCTGACAGAAACTGTCCATGTAAAACCAGCACATCCAACCATAAAAAAAGTAATACAAATATTCATGCATCTTATCAAATATGCATTTCTACATAAACTGCTGATTGCAAATTACAACTTTGTTATATCAGTGGTCTAATTAAAGAGGCATAATAAGGTCACATGACCTCCCGAATACTCACTTTTTCTTGGTATCCCATCTATTACCTGACACTTTGCCTTGTTAAGTATAATTTAATGTTAACGATCTGCTAATAATGCATTTCTACAATACAGTACAACAGTGCCCATCTATTTTCTTTTTCAGCAGCCTTGATATTTCCCATTCTTTTTTCCTATTGGGATTTTTTTTTTTTGAAGTTATAAATCAGGCCAACAATGAGATGAATCACTACATTACAAGCAAAAAGTATTTGAAAATCAGACAAAAAGAATCATGGGTAATGTAGTTTTTCATCAGAAATTAATAAATTAGATGAAATAATGTGGGCTGGTAGCTTCAACAGAAGCATACCATAAATGAACAACCTCTTAGCTCACAGTAAGTCTGTCTTCAAAAGTGTATAAGTTATTGTTACAAAATCAATTCCCTTATGGAGAAAATGAATGACATTTTTACTGCAATCTATGGCATCGGCAGCAAAGACTATTGCTTTTTGCAGGACAAAAAGGATGTTTATGATTTGTTGTCTAAGATCTGTATTGAGAAACACCAGTAAAAAATATATTAAAATGTTTTGGCCTCATGCATTTAGCAGGTAAGTCAAAAAATGATTTTCCATGTTATGACCTTTACTCACGACTTCAATTCAAATGTCGTAAAAAAAAAAAAAATCATTAAACTACTTCTGAGACCTTTGTCATCTTTTCAGTGTTATTTTAGTATCATTGATATACTATTACAGTATTTGTTCATAATTTTAATTTAATTTTTATATTTTTCATTTTATTTTTTGTTAAAGCTTAAGTAATTTTGTAGTGTTTTGCCATTTTTAATAAAAAAAAAATGTTAATAACATATTATATATAAATAAATCTGCTTTTTACTAAGTTTTAGTTTATTTAGTTTTAGTTATTTAAGTACTTCAGTTTAAACTAAACAAAAATTAGAAAGGCTGCCTTGCAACTAGCTTAAATTAGTTAAAAATGTTATACATTATACTATATATAACAAGCGCTCAGAAAATGTAGGACACACACACACACACACACACACACACACACACACACACACACACACACACACACACACACACACACACACACACACACACACACACACACACACACACACACACACACACATATATAAAACACACTTGAATTCGCTTTGTGTAATGAGGATAAACTATAAATAAAGAATACAGCAAGGCATTGTGTGATTCTTCCACTCTGATCACTCTAACCCAAATACTTGTTTTTAGGACATATATAGGACCAAATTTGGGCCAGTACATTGCCTGTAGCGCAAGTCCTTCTTGCTTTACTCTGTCAAAAGCAGAACGTCCAGGACTTTTGCTCTTGAGTGTCCTTTAGAAGATAAGCACATTACAGTGCTCCAAAGAAAAGCAGAAGCTTATCAGTCTCAAAGACAAATGGTTCATTTTAGCCCAAGTGGATGCTGGTGAATTAAGCAAGGTCACAAGGAACAGGACTGTTCAGAGCGGCTTCCTTCAAAATTTAATTAGCAAAAATCGGACATTCCCTTTCAAGGGAACTCGCGTTGCGTCGAGATGGTGCTGTGGGAACGCTCTGCGTGATCGCGCTGGAAGCACTTGTGAAATCAGTCCAATGGCGTATAGGCGGGTGACGTCATGGCAGGAAACTATAAGGGGCTGTTTACACCTGGCCACTTCATGCGTTTTCTCATATCGGATAGCTATCCGATCGTGAAAAGACCAGGTGTAAATGCCCTCCGAAACGCATTCGAGACGCATTTGAATCCGATCGCTCAAACCACTTCAGGAGGTGGTCTGGGACGCATTCCAGACGAAACTGGACAAGTGTAAATGCATCTGGTTGTTGAAACCACATATGTAAATTGTACTCCTCCCAAAAATGCAAAAAAAAATAAGCATGTGAGAGCGTGTTATAGTCTATATGTAATGTTATAGCCAGATATGACGACGCTACTGCAACACGCATCACCGCAGATGAGAAGCTGAGCATCTACTCATTAAACCAACGTGCAAACTATCGCAAATCAAAGTGAAAGTAAGTCGCAGACGCTTAACACACAATCATTAAAAGTAAAGAAACGAAATGATCTTACCAGGGCTGTTACTGCTCTCTCTTATTGCGGTCTTTGATTTTGAAATTTTAGCTGATGATCAATAAAATGCAGCTCATATCTGTTGCTTTCGGTGACTGACGTGCACTCCATTAAATCTGCATATAGCTTGAGAATTGAAGATCGGATTTAAATCCGTTTCGCAAAAACACATTTATGTGACCAGGTGTAAATGGAATCGTTTTGATAAATCAGATAGCTATCCGATCTGAGAAAACGCATGAAGTGGCAAGACCAAACATTGTCAGCTTCTGTGTCTTCAGCAAGCGCTCTGTGTGAAACTGTCTCTGTCTATTTATTATTGTTTGTTGTTTAACCACAAGTATATATCTAGACAGGAATATAATGGCAAGCAAACAGCATTTTGGATCATGTGTTCCTCCCTGCCCTCGCTTCATTACGAGTTGGGACAGATGCGATTATGTGTTGTTGGTTTGGGAGTGGAGCATGCACAGTCAGCTCTAGTGAAAAGGGGCGGACGGTGTTCATTCATAAATTCCCGACGTGTAACATATGCACTATCGAGAGTTTTAGCTCTGCTCCTGTTGGCTTTCTTCACGAGGGAAGAAAGTCAATAGCCGCGTTTCCACTGTCGGGCCAGGGGCGGGCCAGGTCTTTTAATGGCCCGTGCCGGGCTAATAGCCTCGGGCTAATAGCACCGGGCCTGCGTTTCCACTGTCGGGCCAGAAGCTCCACAGCGCTTCACTAAAACACGCCCGTAACACGCCTCTCTGGAACAACGTCACACTAACCCATTCACCAACAAATGGAAGTTTTATCAGAAAACTAATCAGAAATCACTGGAAACAGCGTTGAAAACAAACATGATAAAAGCGGCCGTTTGCTGGCATTTTTGTTGTTTACTTGAATATTTAAAACCCAAGCATCGATGTTTTACCACAGGTTTACAATAAAAAGTGATACATTGATCATAATGAATTAATTTATGTCAAAATTGCACATTAGTCACTCAGAAATAAATTACCGTTAGGTCTATTTCACAAAAGAAAGAGGACACACTTACTTCTTCAGTCGCGTCTGTTACTGTTTATCTGGTAGTTACAGGACATATTTACATCACATTTAGAAAGAATGATAATTTCTACAAATATATGCCACCAAAAATACGACCTGAGGAGCTTTAGCAGCACTCTCTCGACTCCCATACAGATATTTTCCGTCAGAGAAACAGAGGAAGCTCCCGAAAAAAAAGTTGCTTTATTTTATGATAGTCCGGTATAATGAGACGAGACGTAGGCTACTGACAGATAAAATAAAAACATGATTGTGATAGCCTTTATGATTGGTCTGATTTCTTCAAGCGTTCACTATGTTTTTTTACTATGCGTATCTTCAAGCGTTTACTATGTTTACTATGGTAATGGTTAGAGCGCATAGTCTTTTGCATCACAAACACAAGGCATTCAAACATGAACGCGAGTTAAATTATTTTAAAAGTCTTTAATGCTGACAGAATCATCCGGCGCTGCCGTCTCCCGACTCAGGTGAACTCCGCCTCTGTTCGTAACCACTCCTCTAGCCCGAGCTGGCCCGCTCTGGTCCAAGGTATTCGACGGGCCAGAAATCCTGGCCGTTGGCCCCGAGTAAGCCCCGATCAAGCCCCGGAAGTGACAGTGGAAACGCGACTGGCCCTGGCACGCACTAGCACGGCCCGGCCCTGGCCCGACAGTGGAAACACGGCTAATAAAGATTATTTGGCCCGGATCTCGTGTTTGCCGAGGCAGCGCGTAGATTACGGGTCTGGGAGCGCTCTGGCTCTGGGCTGAGGCCCAGGGAAGGAAGACTCCACCCCGAGGTGGTGGAGCTCATATGGAGTTGCAGACGTGGCTGTACTGTGTCTGTACATGGTTTCCCTGATTGTTCTACTTCCGTGAGTTCTGGAGAACAGAGTTATGGAAGTGTGGGTTTGGCTCCTGAGGGGGCCAAACTCATAGACTCAGGTCTCTCAACTTAGGCTGTTGAGGCCACGATAACTCTAGAGCTCCCTGCACAGGAAACACACCGGTTTCCTCTGTGGTGCGTTGGAGCAGGAGGAGAATGGCGGCTTTGTAGCCTTGTATTAGGGGTATCCCTACAAGAGGTGTGTGATGCGGCAGGCTGTTCCTTTCCGCACATACTCGTCGGGTTTACAACCTAGTTTTGGGCTTCACTCCTGGGTCCCAGGTGATTCTGTCTTTGTTGTACTCGCCTGATTTCACACAAGACAGGCACTGGTCACTATGGTGGTGTTGGTATAGATGTTCCCACAGCGTCATCTCGACACAACGCGAGTTCCCTTGAAAGGGAACTCCTCGGTTACGACTGTAGTCTCGGTTCCCCGAAGAGGGAATGAGACGTTGCGTCACCTAGCCATACTTCCGGCGTGCCTGTGATCGACTTGCTTTGACCTATCAGAAGTTGACAATGTTTGGTCTGGGTGCGCTTTTTAGTTTCCTGCCATGACGATCCCCGCCTATACGCCATTGGACTGATTTCACGACGCAATCACGCAGAGCGTTCCCACAGCGTCATCTCGATGCAACGTCTCGTTCCCTCTTTACAGTCGTAACCGAGGCGTTCTTTTAGGTTAGATTAATTCTACTCTATGAATTTTTTTCCTTTGTCTGCATTTAACCAGGAGATTAATGTGTATTAGGCCCATGCTGAATACCCACTGTTTACCTCTGAGCTCTAGCACACCTTAATCATTTTCCTTTGAAAAGAAGAGAAAAGACAATGAGTGGTTTTCTAAAAAAAGGCAGACAATGGCAGTGCACCACTAATGATAATGCAGGACTATCCTCAGGCTCAAGATAAAGGCAAAGATTCTTGGATTTGTGTTGAGCTAAAACAGATTATTTCGAAACCATTAACTACTGCCTCCTTATCTCAACTTAATAAAAAGTGAATTCATACGTCTCTGCTAAGATCAGGGGTGTCAAAGGAACAACCCACCTTTAAAGTGTGTATGTGTTGCTCAGGAAACAATGACATGGAATTTCACATTGTACTAGTTATTACTTACTTATATTTTACTAGTATCCATTGCCAGACTAAAATTTGTGAAATCGATGGAAACATGTTGAAATATGAAATATAGACAGGTAGGCAACCTTTCAATGCTAAGTAAATATACATGTACGACATGAGGATGTTTTTATGCTCTTTAATATAAAACACAGCACAATATAAAATTACTGAGTGTTTACACTCTAAGATGATGAATATTACAATGTTTAGACCAGTGTTTACTGTGAAATACCGTGTTCGTGGATATCTTCTCAAACAATGTTTCATAGAGTAAATGGTAAATGGAGTTTGAGACACTTACGATGTGCATTTGAAAAGCAAAACGCACCAAACATTACATGTTTTTACTCCAAACTCACTTCGTAAGTGTTTGAAAAAAATTCTGTTTGGTTTGAAGTGGCTTCTTGAAGTATTCTATATATAAATAATGCTATGTTGATTAGAATTGCATCACAAATATACTTTATGAAAATACCTGAGATGGTTTGAAGAACACAAATAAACCATACATTGTCGCAGTCATGTGTTTATTATGTTCATATTTAAAAAGTCCAAGCATTTCTTTCTTTTTTAGCAACAGCAATAGGGATAGGGATATCCTGGAATGTCATATAAGTCACACTACTTCTGTGAGGCATATTTGGGCTTTATGCGCGAGGGTGCCTTCCGGCTTCCAGTATATTTCATTTCTAATGATACATAGTTGTAAGCCGTCTGCAATTTTCCCCCAAAAAATAAGTTTTCTGTAAACTACAATTATTATTATTATTTTATGCAGCCCTACAAGTAGGCACAACACACCTGGTGTTCTTTATATTTGTTTGTAAATTTTAAATCACACACACAAAAAAAAAAAAGATTGTCCCCCAAAATCTACATATTTTATGTGTTCTAGCTCAAGCACACCTGGTGCAACTAATGAAGCCCTTGATTAGTTGCATCAGGTGTGCTTGAGACAACACCTGCGGCCTCATTTATACAACTGTGCGTAGGATCCTTATTACTAAAAGTGTACGTGCGCCCGAAAGCCAAAAATGGCGTACGGCAAAAAATATTCAGACTTATAAAACCGTGCATACGCCAGAACCTGCATAAAATTCCCTTTATAAATCCCAGTCAGCGGAAGATTGTGCGTACATGTGTCTCCTCCCCGAAATAACCATATATGGAGCTTACAATGCCTAGTTTTACTATGCATATCCTCATCTGCATATCATTTGCATATGCATATTCATCCACGTTATACCACATTTGGGATTTATATTTTTTATGGAAACAGATATGCCTTGTTGTGCATTATTTGCACGAAAATATTTTCTCAGACAATCTGCTATTATCATGATAAGCAATTCTTAATGTAGTTAAAACATTACAACACAACATGCCTCAGGAAAAGTGTTCAAAAGTATCGCATCCACTACAAATATTTATTGAATATATATATAAAAAAGATATTGATTACCATATGCAGTTTTAATAAAGTTGAATTAGCTAACCTTCTATAAGGTCTAAGGAGACCCTCGTGGAGACCTTATACACAAAACAGGTACAGCGCATAACTAGCTCAATTTTAAACGACAGTTCTCATTCACTGCACACAGAGTTCCAGCTTCTACCCTCCGGGCGTAGGTTTATGATCCCCAGGTGTAAAACAAAAAGACACAAGAATAGTTTTGTTCCTGCAGCCATTACATTGAGGAATAAGTTATAGCTATATTTTGCACAAGTGTTCATTCTGTTTTTTTTTTACGTATTTTTATGTATTATTTTATTCTTGACCGATAAAAACTTTTTTTGATGAAGTATGGTAATGTCAGAGATGGGCATAAATACATGGAAATGTATTTAAAATACAAATACAAATTACTGTGTGGAAAAATGTATTTAAATACAAATACAAAATACTGTGTGAAAAAATTTATTTAAATACAAATACAGTATTTTGTATTTTGAAAATACACAAAATACTTGTGAAATTGGCCATCCAGTGCAGGGATAGGTCACAGTGAATGAAGAAACTACATAGGCCTACTGACTTATCATTCCTAAACCTCATCTCTGCCCTTTCTTTCTTTCTTTTTTTCTTTCTTTCTGGCAATTACAAATAAACTTATGCAAAATAGCAGCCATTTATATACTTATTTCTGGATACAATGTAGTCTTTTACTTGTGGTGAACACTATAAAAAAATGTATACTGTATGTAAAACTGTGGGAACCTTTTCTGCTATTAGCAAAGAATATGGATGGGCGATATGACCAAAATCTCAATTTTACTTCACAGTAACAATATCATGGTTTCACAATTCTCCATATCAGTTTTGATTCCACAGCATAGACTGAATTTCAAACTCTTTTTTTTTTGTTTTTGTTTTTTTTTTGCAGGTAGTCCAATGCTTTTTAAGTAATTTTATGTAAAGTTTATTTGTTTCTATAAGTTTATTCAAATTAGAAAGTGTATCTAAAGTTTTAAATTAGAATTAATTTAGATTAATTTGACACTATTTACCCCTTTTTTATTATTATTTTTTTATGTAGGCTACAATAAAACTAAAAGCTGAAGATTTTTGTGGTGTATCATTCATCAGTGTTTGTTTTTCCACTCCAACGTTCCAATAATTCCTGCCCACTAAAAGCTGCACGGATAAATTTGCTTACCCCACAAATAGGCCTATGTAAACGATTTAGAAAAAGGGGGCCCTACATATCATTATGATATGTAGGGCCCTATTTTAACGATCTGAAACGCAAGTATCAAGCGCGAAACGCAAGTAACTTTGTGGGATGCAAATCTAAAATGGGTTGCTCTGAAGTAGCTTCATTACTCATAGGTGTGGTTTGGGCGTAGCGTGAAATAAATAATCAGAGCGTCATCTCACATTCCCTTTAAGAGCAGGCGCGCTTGTTCCATGGCGGATTGCTATTATAACGGCGGATTTGCCAGACGCGCGCCAGGAGCGGTTCACAGCCGAGGAGACCGACGTTCTCGTCAGAGCCGTAAAACACAGAGAAGTGACATTGGGGATGGAGAAACACACCCAGATTAGCTTCGGTTAAACAGGCGTATGATAATTTGGGTAAATGTGTAAGCTAGATTTATGCCTATTTTTTCACATCTTCATGGACACAACAATGATTTCCCCTGAAGTCCACTGAGCGCGTAGCCTGGGTTTCCCGATGCTGCCTTGCTCGCAGCGCGATTTTATTTACGCTGCTAGGCAGCCTGGACACCATGGACCAGATTTTCCCCTGAAAAAGGGAACCAATCACAGAACGGGGAGGGAGCAGCAAGACGATGACGACACCGAAGCAGTTTGTTTATATCTATGGATCCAACATGGCATCAGACTCGATGTTACCTCTACCCTCATGTTTATCTTGCACAAACGGTAATATTCGCTAAACGCCACCGTGTACAAATAAATCTTTGACCCATCGTCTTTTTCCTCGTCGAATTTCTGTCACTCTACATATGTCATCTGGTATAATTGAAACGATTGGCTATGAGCTACGTACAGGCGCATTTGATAGACATTCATAGCGCCCAATAAACGGCTCTGGGCATTCGTAAACCACGCCTCAAATACGAGAAAATGAACATGTGGTTCCCAGACCAAGTCTCAAATCAGACTTGGTCTGACGTTAGCCAGGCTACTGAGCGCGGGTGCAAAATAGGAATGATACATGCATCGGTGTACAAAGTCAATTGTGCTGGGTGCAAGATAGGGCCCATAGTGTCATATCACCCAGCCCTAACATGCAGTAATGCTTTAAACACATTTGACAAGCTAGTTGATCAAAATAAACAACCGGTCAAGACTGATTGGCTTACGCTATTTTCCCACTTGTCTCTGCTCTTTTATTCTTTCACGTTAACTGAAGTGAATAATGCACTATTTTAACTTTAATCAACAAGTAGAATTGATCATGACATTCTCACCTTATTCCAAAAAAAAAAAAAAGAAAAAAAAAAAAATCACTGATCTAATGCTGAGCTAGTGAATGTCTGAACTAGTTGATGCACAAAATCAATACCCTGATAAAGAGGTTGACTGGCAAAAAGTATTTTATGTATTTTGAAAATACAAAAATACTCATCTTAAATGTATTTAAATACAAATTACATTTGATTTTTTCCAAAGGCTTTAAAATACAAAATACAAAATAGTATTTTGTATTTCAAATACGTATTTTAAATACATGTATCTGAAATACTGCCCATCCCTGGGTAATGTGATGATGTGTGATAATGTGATGGTGTGTGACTCTACTGCAAACAAAATCTACCTTCGGGTATAAATAAAGTAACTTGAACTTGAACTTGAACTTGAACTTCTATGTCATTTTTACTCTTCAAAGTGTACACTTACAGGTGTTGATTATAATGAATATAGGCTACTGTTAGGCCCATAAATAATAATAAGGATAAACAATATTTATAAAGTATATAATTATCTAACATATGACTAATTAAAAATAACCACAAAACATAAAATGCTAAATGGGGGATATCTACAGACCCTTTCCAAAAAATGTGAATATCATGGAAAAGTTTATTTATTTCCATAATTCCATTCAAAACGTTAAACTTCCATAGATTATAGATTCAGGGCCCACAACTGAAACAATTTCAAGTATTTAGTTGTTTATTTGTACATAATTTGGGCTTCCAGCTCATAAAACCCACGAAAACAGGATTTCAAAAAATTTAATATTACTTGAAATCACACAGTAATTACACAGTGACACCATGGTCATTGAACCAGGTTTTGGTTCTTTTGGCAGTGTGGGCAGGTGCAAATCCTGCTGGAAAAGGAAGTCAGCATCTCCATAAAGCTTGTCTGCTGAAGGAAGCATGAAGTGCTCTGAAAATGTCCTGGTATACGGCTGCGTTGAGTGGACAGCACAGTGGACCAACACCAGCTGATGACATGGCTCCCCAAACCAACACAGACTGTGGAAACTTCACACTGGACTTCAAGCATCTTGGATTGTGTGCCTCTCCATTCTTCCTCCAGACTCTGGGACCTTGGTTTCCAAATGAGATGCAAAATTTGCTCTCATCAGAAAAGAGGACTTTGGTCCACTGTGCTTTATTAAATCCAGAGTCAACGCAGCCGTCTACCAGGACGTTTTCAGAGCACTTCATGCTTCCTTCATTTTCCAGCAGGATTTGCACCTGCCCACACTGCCAAAAGAACCAAAACCTGGTTCAATGACCATGGTATTACTGTGTAATTACTGTGTGATTTCATGTAATATTCAATTTTTTTGAAATCCTGTTTTCGTGGGTTTTATGAGCTGGAAGCCCAAATTATCTACAAATAAACAACTAAATACTTGAAATCGTTTAAGTTGTGGGCCCTGAATCTATAATCTATGGAAGTTTAACGTTTTGAATGGAATTATGGAAATAAATAAACTTTTCCATGATATTCGAATTTTTTGGAATGGGTCTGTATATCGAGCACAAAAACTTAATTGTCAGAACGTCGTCTCGCAGTTTCTGAATGTTGCGCAACAACGTTGCTTCAGCCCTATCGCGTCTTACAATTCTACATTGTTACAATGTTGCGAGCACGTAGACAGCGACGTTGCCATAGTAGAAATGAAACGTGCCACAGACGTTGCCACAGCGTAAATGTGTTTGCTGGGGTACGCCTCTTTCAGGGCCTGTTTTGTGCGAATGCAACGGTTATTAATGAGGCCCCAGATCTGTGAGTTTTTGCAGATCTGTGCTGTTGTGAGGGATTCTATTGTGAGGGTTTCTATTCTATTAACAAAATTAAATCAAGTCACATGCAAGAACCAATAAGGTTTGATGTTATTGACAAATTACCATACTTGAGTTGGGCTTTGTATGCATATGTTAATAAACTGTTTGATTTGAAATATTGATAATGGATAAAATAACTAAAAATGTGGCTAAAAACCTCAAAAGTAAAAAAACTAAAACAAAACATATAATATAATATGTCTTATATTCCTGAATGAGTTTGACAATATTAATTTACACCCAAGAAAGCCATTTTAGAGCTCAGCTCATGTTACCAGCAGCATATTTTCCTGTGAGAACCACCATAAATAAAAGCCAGCTGACACGTGTCGTGATTTGGCTCTTGCATCAATTCTCTCCCTCACCTGCTAAATCATACTGGGATTGGGACAGATGTACAGGAACAGGAGATGAGATTTCCTGGCCCCAATTCTTCCCTCATGACTGCTGTTACATTACTGTGCTAACCACTTATTAATGCTGAACGTTTGATGCAAGTATTTTCTCAGCAGCCAGTCACAGAAACAAATAATAGCACATGCAGAGCAAACAATAATGCTGTTCAGGATTCAACGGTGAGCTGTGGAGATTCTGACAGTGTCCTGAATGCATTATGGAAGCCAGTGCAAGTCAGTTCAAACAAGCGAAACAGTTAAACCTTCTGAAAGAGAAAAATTGACTGAGATGGAGTAGAAGATGAGATCCTGGTGAAAAGACAGGCAATAAACAGAATGGGAAAAATAAGTTAAAAGGGGAAATTGAAGCCATCCACAAAACAATAGAGAGAGCATAAAAAGGGTGGAAAGGTCTGATAATAATGGGTGATAAGAACAGGAGAACTGAAGAAGAGAGCTGGCTGAGATGAGATAGCAGAAAGCATTCTGCCTGTCAGGATACAGATGAATGTGAGAGGAAACTCTCAATGGTGGGGCTCACAGCTGCTAGCGTTTATTGATCTGCAGAGAGCTGTGAGCTGCCAAATCCATCCGACATGTTTGACAACTCTGACACATCAACGTCGTGTCGAATGCTGCGTTCAATGCAGGGGATTTGAGGATTTCAGTTTTATATACCTTAACTGAGTTGGTGGCTCAGAAGAATATTTCTTTCCTTACGTGTGAGAGGTCCAGTTTTAAACTTGCTCTACCGACAACCTTTTCAAATAAGCTGTAAAAAGCTGAGTTTAAGAGCTCTATTATGCTTTTTTATATTATCTTTCATGTAGTGTGTAATATAGATGTTTGTGAATGTAAAAGGTCTGTAAAGTTTAAAGTGCACAATAAATTGAGTTATTGTATCCCAAAATAAGGAACAGATTCTGAACCGCCTAAAACGTGTCGTCAGTAACTCCAGTCTCACTTCCTGCATGAACATACGTAGGTTTCTAACAAATTTTCATAATGCCCGCCTCTGGTCTCTGGTCTTGACTACCTGTGAACAAAGTATACTTTGACCCACCCTCAGACACTGTAGTTGTAGCTGAGGCCTGGAAGAGTTTGGTTTGTGTTGTCGGCCACCTTGGTACTTTTTGCCTACTGTTTTATGAATACTGTTGTACATACTACTCTTTTCTCCTATATATAGTTGGGAAATGTGTAATTTCGGATGCAGCCCATGTTTTTAAAGAGTGAGTGAATCATTCATTCAAAGGATTGCTGTGTGTTGCTCAGAGATGTGCATGGATTAACTGGGATGTGGATTTGCTTGGAACTATTTTTGTTGGCAGAGTAAAAATAGCAACTGGCAATGTATAATAAAATATAAGTCCTCTATTATGTTTGTGTATTGAACTGCTGTATAAAAGCAATATTACACTTGGTCCGTACCGTAAGGGTGGTATTTTGGTTGCATTTTATTTTGTGGTTTTATAGAGAGTTTGTGTGAGTTATTTTGGAGAATTGAAGCACACATTTTGGCCGAACATTGCCACTCCATGTCTCTATAACACAGCACACCACTGACTAGAGGAAATGGTTTCTTAAAGGTGCAATAGGTGATTCTCTACAGTTTATTTTTATTTATTTTTATTTTTATTTTTTTATGCTGGTTGAAAGTCTCCTCATATCCTGATAGCAATCACTATGTTAAGTGGTCTAAATGTATTTTTATAAATATGTTTTGTCTGTGGAAGGCGTGGGACAACAAAATGTTCGGTCAGAATGAAATAATACCATGTGTCCCTGTCAGTCAACATGTGTTTGCAACCTTACTATCCTTCTGAACCGACAACAAGTGGCAAGTATCTACATTTCAGGTTTGAAAGTACAGTTCTGTGTACTGCTGACTTTGCCCTATGCAGATAATTCAGTAAGATTCGACTGTTTTGCCGATATGTCCTGATATCTCACATGAATAAAGCTGAAATGCAGTGCATTCTTTCCTTTGTCAATAGGACAACTCCTGAACTGGAGTCATTTCACAATCATGCATTTATGTATGCAAGCTAGTGCATCTGTTTCTCCCCTCACTGTTCTGTAAAGATTCTCACTGGTGAATGACATATGATGTAATCCATTAACGTTGTCTCTGGTCGTCTGGCTTCTGGTCTGTGAGAGTTTTGGAGGAGGCGTGGCTTTGGACGGCGTTTTGCAGGGAAGGTGGGATTGAATGCTTTCAATGCTAGCAGGCTAAAGTTAGCATTTCCCAGATCACCCATTTATGGTTACACTTTTTGTGTAACTAATGTTTAATGTAACTAACTTTAATGTAACAACCTTTAATGTTGTTTACTGACTAGTAAAGGAAGAATTGAAACTGATAGCTTCCTGCAGCCACTGCAATTGTGAAAAAAGATAATGTCCTTACATATTTTTGTGGGAGCTGACAACTGGGTTATTGCAGTCTGTAGTAGTAGCTTTACTGTTATCACCTTAGTTGATTGTAATAATCTGGATGAAACGAATATGGAGAAATCATGTTACTGATGTATGGACAATGTTAAAGGAGAACTCTGTAACTCTAGCGAACTCTAGTCACTTCTTCGCTGATTTTCCCTTTTGTTGTCGCATGTTTTCCCCACGAGCTCCTCCTACAGCTGTGGGGGGGCGTATATTTCACAACACAGTCGTAAAAAACTCACTTGCGGCGGCCTCCTCCCCCTCTCTACCGCTGCTCATGTGCGTTTGTTTTGATCGGAGCAAGCCAACTGTATCGTGTGGAACTATGTCTACCGAGGTGAGTAATCTGGTAATACATCACACATGCGTGTGTGTTTATGTCGAATTGCCGTAAAGCATTTTGTGTTTCGCGCTCGTTCTCGTTCTAGTTCTCGCTTCTCACGAGACTTCCAATTTCACTTTGCCGGGACGGCAGTGCGCAAGTTGCAAGGTTGGTTTTCCGCCTGGGAACGCTGGGGGGAGCGGGGAAAGTCACCAATATCACCAGAACAGGTTGTTTAACCATCCAAATGATTTCTAGACAGTTTTATTAAGTTAAAAAAGTTACCAAGTTCTCCTTTAAAGAAAAGGTTATGTTAAGTGAAAGGTAAAAAACCCAAGGTTGGAGGCATGGTACAATGAGAAATGACTGTATAACATGACGTCAGAGATGTTAAGAGTACCAGACAGTCAAGAGTGTCAAGTGGCTTCATTTCTTCATGGCCCTGATGTGGATCTGTGCGAAGAGCTTGTGTCATCCAGTCAGTGTTGGCTGATGAACTCACCTTGGAGGAACCTTCAACAATACATTTGTTCATGTCACAGATTGTGTGACAGTCTTGGCACTGTCTTCACATTGAACCACTAAATCTATTGTTATAAGCGATATCTATTTGGGGAAGACTTGGCCTGTGTTGTCCCTGTTAAAAACAAAAAACAAAAAGACAAGCTGGTCACCAGCATATGTTGTGTTTTGGATGCTAGACAATAGTATATGGGCATAATACAGAAGGTACAGGAGTGTTTGGAAAACCTGTTTGGAAATGGTACGTTTGCAATTCATAAATGAAGAGCATAAACCAAGTATGTTCAACTCGACTGCATGTTGGCAGTGCATTGGCCAAGTCATTGCATCTGCGTTCACTCACCTTTAGCAATTTAGTCCTAACCATATCCCTACCCCTAAACCTAACCCTACTCATAACTTCTCCCTAAAATCAGAGGGAAATGATAGTGAATAACACTGATGTAGAAGCACCTAACCCTGGTTGTAAGCCTAAACTTGACATAAACTTTAAACTTGCCCCTCAAATCTGATTGGTTGTTGTTCCAGGATCAACAAAGACATTTGCCGTGTTTCCACCGCAGGAACTTTCCCCAGGAACTAGGAACTTTGGGCTGGTACTCGATGTGTTTACACCGCAGGAACCAGGGTCTAAATTAAGTTCCGGGTAAATATTTCCCCCTCCGATAGTCCCTGCTCATGAGGTAGTACTTTTTCAAAAGTTCAGGAACTTTCAGGGGTGGGACTTGTGCGCTGCACAAGCTGATTGGTTGTGTTCACGCCGCATTTTGGTTGGATGATACCACGCAGCATTTATTTATTTTTAACCTCCCTTTTAAAAAAATCTATTGCGGTTCGTGTCGTGGCTTCATGGAGTAAGAGTTGTCTGTCTGCAAATATGGAATTTAATTTTAAAAAACTGGTGGACTGGCGACGAGTTTCAGGCTTTATTAAGGGTATTTGTGGAAGAGGAAACTTTCTGCGCGTTCGTCCCAGCCATCTCACGGTCAATGTCCGCAATAGCTGATAACATACAAATATGATATCTAACGTTAGCATTACGAGCTACTGAACACGCTTCATCAGTGCTCGTCTCTTTTCTGCCACAGCTTAATATTAAGTCATTATGTTTACACATTGTCATCTATTGCAAGGCACTCCAAACCATGTTACAAATTTACTATAACAGGATTGAAATATAGCGCTTTGAGGTTAGTAACAAACAACTATTTACAAGACTATTCACTATTTATGATTGATAGACGGGGTTCAGGCTTTTTTTAAGCGTATTTGTGAAAGAGGACATTTTTGCGCGTTCGTCCCAGGCATCTCACAATAACTGATAACATACGTTGTCTAATTTTATACGCATACGAGCTTTCTGAACACGCGTTAGTATCAGTGCTCGTCTATTTTGTTTTGTTAATTACCTCGTTAGTAAACCAATACATAACTGCAGCACAGTTTGAATCTCCTCTATACTTATTATAAATGTGACGCTCAAAACTGATTACTGTCCGTCGCAGACTGGGAGGAGCAGTTGCGCGCAGTTTACCTTCCCGGTACTTTAGACCGCGGTGTAAACGCAGAAAGCAACCGGTCTGGGGCAAAAAAAGTTCCTGGGAAAAAAGTTCCTGGGACAAATTGTTCCGGGTAATTTCGGTGGAAACGCGGCTATTGATCAACAAAGACATGTTGTACTTGTGAAAATCACGTTCACCCATTTATACTAGAAACAACATGGATATATTAAAGATTATTATTTCTTTTATTTTTGTTTACAATCCCTTTCCTGGTTTCCTTTACTAACGCCTCATTTCCACCGAGTGGTACGGTACAGTACAGCCCGGTACGCAATTTTTGCTGTTTCCATTGTCAGAAGTTGTGAATGGTACCCTAATTCCGAACCGTACCACTTTTTTGGGACCCTTCCATTAGGGTACCTAACACAGTAGTCTGGTACTAAAGGGTGGAGCTAGAATCACTGCAGAACGTTGATTGGTTGACAGAATCGAGAATGCGCGTTCTACAAGGGGAATGAAAACGCAAGAGGCGCCATTTTTTCATACCGTTGAAACACATTACCATTTCTTCTTGTGACAAACAGCCACATGCCGAGAAGCAAGAACAAGATCTGCTGTATATCCTCCATTGTTGTTTACTGTGTCGCTTTCTTCTTCATGTGAGAATGACAACGATCGCTAATTTGCGGCATACTATCAAGTAAGGGCACTGTTGGTGGTGGATACACAAGCCAAATCAGGGTTTACCACCCCGAATCGTACTGAACTGTCCTGTTCTGTCCTGTAACGCTCGGTGGAAACGAGGCATTAAATGCCCCAATTTCATTTGCTCAGTCCTAGTTTCTCTTCAATTAGCCCGTTTATTTATTTGCACACGCCCTCTGTTGATTAACCAACCAGTCACTTCAGCCGTGTGCTATCGGGCCCTGATTTATAAATGCCTGCACTGATGCACAACATACTGGTAGACTTTGAAGCTACCTGGTGTTTGTAATATGTGTGTTCATTGGAAATGTAAGTGTATTTTCCTTTCTTTATATTGTGTATCTTTTGCTTGTGTAATCTGAATAAGATTTATCTTCATTAAATTGTTTGTATTTCTTTTCTTGCCTAGAAACCACACATAATGTACTCCCTGTTCATCTGCTTTTGTTCTACCTGCTTCAATGGATTAATAAAATTCAATCAAGTGGAATTGTACTGCCGGACTCAGTGTTCTGAAAGACACTCCTGCTGGAATTATGGCAGACATTTGACATTTCCTCCTTAAGCCTATACTCCTGTACAATGGGTATGCCAGTCCAAAAGCTAGACCAGCACCAAACTCACACTAACCAGAAGTTCAGGGTCTAAGCTGAAACTTTCAGAAGAGGTGTTTTAGCGTAGCTCTCTATGTGTAGATAAACTAAAACATCTTCACTACATAAAACCACCAGTAAAATAACTCTAAACGGCATTCACTCAGGTTTTGAAAGAGTCTCACTGAGAATATTTCAGCTGCTTTGTACTACAAAATGCTCACTGAAACTATTCAACTGGAATGGACCTCTGAATAGTGAAGGGCAGCTACGCTCAAATACTTTCACGGCTGACTGAATATACCTCTTCAACCTGAAGGACAGACTTAAATGCTTGGATTTGATGTAGGATAATTCATTCAGTCTTTTTTTTTATTTAATTCCATTTATTCAGTGGCACTTGTCAATAACATAAATGAGTAGAAAATAATCCAATAGAGCAAGTCAAGTGTGATTAGACTCTGACGAAGGGATTTGATGAGAGTTTTTTTTCACGACAATTGAGGAGTTGTTCAATTTCTGGCTGAAGCAAAAGCCAGTTGGCATATGTGTGTCCATTTGTTATGTATAGTAAGATGTTTTAAAACAAGTGCACAGCACAAGTTTCACCCTCCCTTTCAAAAAGCCTTGCTAAGTGTTCCCACAATACTCTGAGGACGACCTTAAGGAGAATTTCATGTTCCTGGCTCTGCACTTTTCAGCTCAAGTCAATAGCTCTCCTTGCCGTTTCCCATCCAGCCTAATTAAAATATAATCTTCTCTGCAGTAGGCTGCTACAAGGAAAAAGCAAGGGACGGAGATGGTGGTTTCTATAAATAACATCTGAAATTAGCGTTATTGTGGGAGATTGCTCACTCAGAGTACAATAAAAAAGACCTGGCTGACTGTAAGGCATGATGGCCGGGGTGATAGAACTAACCTCATTTACTTGTGAAATAGAGAGAAACAGTTTCTGTCAAGTCACTGCTTCCCTTTCTCATGCAATGCACAACTTTTTGAATATTTATAGAGGACTGAGCAAATAAATGTAGCTGTCCAAGACAGGCAGTTTTATGTAATGTACAGTTGAATTGTGTTGCTGGTGCTATACTTTAGCCAAGGTTAGGTAACACTTTATTTTACACTGACCTTGTTACATAAGTTACATGTACTTACCATAATACAGTAAATTAGGGATAATTGCATGCAACCCTCAACCAAACCATAATCCTACCCTACCCCAAAAATGTATCTGCTTTCCCACAGTGAAACTGCATAAGATTACTCCATTGGCAAATAGTTAACTTTAGTTAGATTTATGTTTAAATCAAGAAAAGAAAACTATTTGCCACAAGGATAAATGAAAAAATAAAATTGCTTCTCAAATGAATACTTCTTGCTTTAAGAATGTTGAAATAGTTTTATTGGAAAACGAGCAAAACATTCCTGACAAATAAAATTATTTTTGTAGTGGAGTACTGCTTCATAAAGTCTTAATTATATTATTAGCAGCTAACTCTTACCAGCTGAGCTCCAGTGATGTATCTGTCTTGAGTTATCATCAAGGGTGATTGTGGTATAATGGTTTGCATCATTACTTTAATATCATTTAAGTACATGGAATTAGGATTTTAAATCACAGAATTCAGCTAATTCTGTTATTTTCTAATACTGTGTCTGTAAGTATCCTTTTGCTGCATCCTTTCAGTCCAAATTAATAAAAAGCTTTGACAATATTAATGCACACAGGCAGGTGTATCTTTTTTGTGGAGATGATTGACAAATTATGTATTCAAAGTCAAAAATCTTCACAAGATGTTCTCTTTAAACTGGGACATTCTATTTGACGGTGCTTTAATTGTTCATTCCTGTAAAACAAGCTCACAGATCCTACAATTCATCGGAAATGAAGCTGAGCTCATTTTAGAAACTGCCATAATACTGAATATATGTACAGAACATTCTGAGATGGATGGAATAACTTCACACTCTCACTGCTCTAAAAAACAACAACATTATTTTAGAAGTAGCCTAATTTTCTCTTGCTTGCATTCCAGCATTAATAAAAAAGACATAATTTCCAAGATAAAATGGATAACAACAAATTTAATGCAAGTGAAAAAAAATATCCACAGTAGCTCATAATGACACCTTGATTTGCAGACTGGAAAATACAATTTTAAGCTGATTATACTGAGCTCTCTTTGCAATCCTTCAGATTTATGAAGCTTTACTTTACACATTTGTTTCAAATTTGTCTTTTCAAATGTATATATAATCACACCGTAGGTGACGGTGGGGTAGGATGTGCCAGAAGTTATAGTGTCTCTAGGAAGCATCATTTTTCTCTGTGGCGAGAAGCAGGGTGGGGCCGAGAGCCGTGGGAGCGGAGCAAGGCCAGTGACCAGTGGCCGGTCTCGAGTCCCATGAAGGAGCTCCAGAAGGATAACATTAGCTGTGTCCCAAAGCTGAATGCCACATTCAAAGGCCAAATGCATCACAGCGGAGCGATTAAAATTGAAATTGTTCTCAATTTTAAGGCTCCTTCAAATGCAGCCTCGAAATACATCCTTAATTTCCCGGGCAATAAAGGATACAACCAGAGATGGTCTTATTATTAGGAGATGCAAGGGTCTGTGGTTCAAACATTAGAGAGTGTAACAGCTAACTTGGATCATGTGTGCCTTGATAACCAATCACATTACAGCCTTGACGTCATTGCATTTCATTCAGAGTTGTGTAACAGTCAATCATTGTTAGTGGAGACCATAGAAATTAATGAGAAGTTTCGTAAACTGAATCATATCTATCATGCAATTGTCTGTGACTTCTCTTAAAAAAACGATGAATGAATGTTTACTGTAAGAGCAAACATGTTGAAGATTAGCAAGATTTCATTAAATGATAAGCCATTTTTCCGCAAAAGCAGTTTATTCAGCGTAGTGAAGCCTCTTCTCCATTGACTCCATTGGTTGTCCAGATACATTAGGCACAACCTTAAGCAATGGCCCTGAACGGTGATTCAATGTCAACATTGTGACAACGCTGTAACAACCTTCACCACACAACATAGTTATAGCAACCTTTTGGCCATGTTGTTAAAGGGGAACTATGCAGTTTTTTTTAGCTTAATTTACCTTAACTGAACAGCTTTGGAGTCATTGGAATGGTTATATGACTTTTTTCGGGTTGAATGGTGGTCTCTCGCTTCCCCCCAGCGCCTGTGAGCAGAAAAAAACACCCTTGCAACTTTGGGCCAACAGGCCTCAGCGTCAGGAAGTATTGCGTGATATCAGGTCTCGCGATGTAACGAATTGCTTTACGGCACTGCACACATACACTATCTAAACATTTATATGCTAGCCTTCTGTGTATCATACATACCTCAGTGGACATTGCTCCGTGCGTTTACCGGCTTCTTTGAAAACAAATGCACATGACCAGAGGGAGAAGATGGGAGGGGGAGAGTCGCCAACAAGTTTTGACGACAGTGTTGTCAAATATCTATTCCGAAGCTGTAGGGGGAGCTCTTTAGAGAGACCCGCAAGCAAAAAACATTTACGCTTTAAAACGTTGTTAGAAGGTTGGGTACGTTGTGCCAACGTTCTGTGTTTGCTGGGTCATTGCATTCTAGTTTGTTTCAATGGTTGCTTATCAGTTCCCTAGTTATTTTATTATTATTATTTTTGCATTTCAAATGAACATTTGTCTCTAGAATGGAATAGTGCATGTTTATACTGATTTATGTAAAAACAACTAATTTCAATGGCTAATTTCCGACTCCTGGCCACCCCACTGGCCAGTATAAATTTTAGTAGCATCAGTTATGCATTTCATCCCTAATGCACAGCCAGGCAGGCAAGCCGCTCTAGACCTTCGGTCGCACACAGTAGCCAGTACTCCCCCGCCCCTCCGTCCATGCCGCTGTTGCGCGCTCAGACAGCAACAGCTCAGCGCGTGCCCGTCGGTCAACAATTTCAAAAGAAGTTAAGAAAGAAGACGAAGAAGACTACCGCGTCAGTTTGGGTGACAAAGTCATCTGAAGTGATTCCATAGCTTAATGTGAGGGACAGAAGTCTATTTACATAATTAAAGTTTACGGAAACTCGTTTTCCCTCCTCTGTGGCTGTCAATCATTCTCCATTCAGTATTCAAACAGCACGCGCGCCTCTTCCGGTTGGATGCACGGTAAAACTCTCTCCAATATGATATATTCACATTATAATGCATGATCTGTAGATAAAAGGCTGTGGCTTTGCATAAAATGACTTTATTTTGTTGGAGTTTGTTGCGGTTTTTAAACGACTCAATACCGTGTGCTTAGATCACACACATCACAAGGACTATGAATCGGCATCAAACGCACAATAACTGGAATTTAAAACTGTGAAACAAATGATCAATAAACTGTTGGACAGATATACACTAGGATTTGTACGCTCGACATTTCTTCGCCTTGTGCCGTGAACTTTTAAATGCGCACTTGTGCAGCGCTGCACACTGTGACTCCATGTTGCTTTGAGCACATCATTCTGCACCCGCGATGCGCATACGCGCTTTGTGCGCTCTGTTTTGAAGCGTTTCATATTATCATGGTTTTGCGCACTGAAAGATTATTAAAAGCCTATATTTTTTATACCTAGCCTGCTCAATACATTTAAAATAAGCATCATTTAATTGTATATTATTTCTTTGTAGTGTAGGCTATATAAATATATACACTTCTGAATTCTTGACATTAATATATATAATATATTTGTATCTGCCTGTATCTGCTTTACCCCAGTAACTGTTTTGTTTGCAATAAATGTACACCTTATGCCAAATATAATTGCAAAATACAACAGAATTGTTTTGCAACTCAAAATGTTAACTGTACTGTTATTAGTCTATGCACATTATATCATTAGTAACATTAAATATAACACAATAAACCATCATATAGTATATCAGTAGGAGTTTCCTTAAGTCTTTCTAAAAGTTTACTACAGGCCGGTTTACTACAACAGTAGAAAAAAATTCTGAAATTATGGTTTATAGTTTTGGTGTGCCACCCCAAGATTTTAAGTGGCCCCATCTGGCCACCCCTATGAAACATTTCTGGAGGCGCCACTGACTAATTTATGTTCATGTATATTTAAAATGACAATTGTTCACATATTTCCCAGTGATTTAACTTCACCCCCTTGACATGACACATCTTGGAAGATGCATCACAAAAAAAATAAAAAAATAATTCTCCTAATTTCAGCAGATAGATCCTGGCATATCATTATAAGGCCCCCTATTGCTTCTCTTGCTGTACTCTAAATCTAAGATCGACACCATCTTTGGAAAATTCTAAAACAAAAGACAAAAAAAATCACACTGAGCCATGATTCTCATATTTATTGTTGGGTTGATGGATAACACTGCTCCTTAGACAAGTGTTTGTTATCCCTGTCTAACATAACACCGCCTCCATGGGCACGATAATAAAAAATGTACAATGAGAGAGTAGGTTGGATTTGACACACCGGCTGAGTTGCCAGGCCAGTAGTTTGCCATGTCACTTTGTAAAGAAACACTGTGCGCCTATAAACTAAATATGCATGCACATGACATAATTTTGTATACATATTCATGTTTTTGTAGTTTACACTGAGACAATAATGTTATCGTTTAAAAAAAACAAAAACATTTTTTCGAAAGTTTGCTACAGACTGTGCAATTTCGGCAATCCTATAAGATCATTACAAATACCACTGTACGACATGTATGTAAACTGTACGATGATGAGACCTATTGAATCGTAGGCTACAAAGATTCAAGTTAGTATAGAAGAATAAAATGTCATCAGCATGTGCTAGTGGTAAATAAATAGAGCAAGAGGAATCGAACTTTGGGAATTGGGGTTTTTTGTGCACTGAAAAAGAGGAGGAGGTGAAAGATGAAATACGGTCATGGCTTGGGAAAAGAGGCCAACTTGGCATGCCAATTTTGCAAATGGAGCTTGAGAAAAGTAGTTTTAAGTTTTACTGCCATGTCGTGTTTAATACGCATTGCATTTTTATCAGATAGTCAGTAGACAGAGTAAACAGTAATCAGTGTGTAGCAGTAAACACATTGTGAGATGATCATGCTACATTTCTGACACTGTCAGAAAATGATTGCAGGCTATCTTTGGTTGCAAGACCGTGACAACGGCCATCTTTGAACCTCTCACACTGTACGACGTAGGATCACCGTTTAAGAGCCACGTCGTGAATCGTACAATGTGTACCGGGCATAAGGCTCCCGAAATGCTGTTGTCGTGCACAAAACTGGCCCTTTGGTTCAGTTCATAGAGCTTTCTCTTTACGAGCTGATGATCTGAATCAGGTGTTTAAATAATGGAGACATACAGAATGTGGATAGATGTGGGTCTCCAGGACCAGGATTGAAAACCACTGATTCACTGAGTCATTATTCAAAGAATCCATATCATATATTTTACAGATAACATAGATTTTTCATGTATGTTTGGGAACTAAATACTTTTCATTAGATACAGCAGGGATGCTTGCTAAAAATGGATTTACTTTTGGACCTGAGGACATGTACACACTCCCTCTTATGTTTATGGTGTCCAAATAACATACCCAAGGCTGTGAGGCTGTAAGTCTTCCCACTCACAGCACACACACACTCACCCGCCAAGCTAACCTTAAAACCACACCACATAAATCAATGAAAGGAAGCCTTCTTTATTTTGTGTAGATCCTTATGGTGACTGTCACACTTCAGCTACTATTTCAGGCTTGGCGATCTCTCAAGGTACCAAAGATTAAAGCAGAGTGATGCGGTACAACAGAAGTTTCGCTTATAGCTAAACACTAATGAGTCTTTTTCAAACTTTACTTTAGTTTAGGTCTCGGCTCAGTGCTGTCCCTGTACTTCTATTATAAACATATACAGGCCGGGCTGGCACAGACTGACCTCGGGCAAGAGCAAGATGATGAAACCAGAAGATTTCAGGCAACCTTAGCTGACGAGAAAACGACACATTGTGCTTTTGTAACTACTGAAGGAACGAGGGAACATTGTTCTGCCGTTAAGACTCTGAAACACATTACAGATGCTAACGAGAACAAAAATATGTGTTATTCTTTGTAATAAAGATCGCTGATATATAGAGAGGTTAAATAACCACACACACAAAACATTTTTTTTTTTCAAAACTCATCTGTGAATGTGAATGCCAGGAGCAGATGGCATCTTGGAAATACGTGAGGGAATCGTTTGAGTATTTAAACACACTACTGTACTATGCTTTAGACCATAGAGATTGCCACTGCAAAACCCACTTTCAGAGCAAACTTGTTCAAATGTCTTTCTTACTGTACAGTACTACTAAGAGCAAGTAGTCAACATCTGCATGATTAGGGACTCCAGTATATATGAGCTTGAAACACTGACAACTTTACGTGTGACATTAACTTGACTAAACACTTAAACTACTCTAACATACACATACATACATGCATATAGTTTACCAAGGGAAAGAGAGCTGAAGCAGAATACAGGAAAGCAAGAAGTTATAGCATTGTTTGAAATTCAGCAGATCAACAGCCTTGAGCAAACCATCAGTTTAGTTCTAACACGCCCTTCTTTAAAAGGGGTAATGATACTTAATGTATCAAACAATGAGACTAAGTTTGATACTTGCATGTCTCGCCCATTTGGATTAAACTGTCCTGATGCAATTTGTTGAGGCTCCAGTTGATATTTGCTGATGTTGTATTGATGAGAGAGAACCAGTGGGAGTCAGAGGATCTTTGGTGAATGGAAAGACAAGGCCGCAGCCTGGCACAAACTTGGGGGTCCTTAGAAAACTTCTAGTTCAGCATCATCTTCACATCAGGATTCCAGAAAGGAACTAAGAGAGTAAAAGACTAAGAGGCATGAGCTTGTGATCAGTGATTTTTATAGCATGAAGATGTCACACCCTCTGGAGGTGTGTGAGCCAATAAGAAGTTGTTCCCTCTCTGGTTGTTCCCTTTCTGTACAACCTTTTGTTCAAGCAGGCCTTTGAACATGTAATAATAATAATACTAATGCGTCACAAAGTTGGCTAAATGTAATGTAAATTAACAAATGGGGTTGAAGATTAGAGTTTATAGAGACTGAACATGCTACACATGATTTTGGTTAACCATAGTATGCTAGTCTGAAACATTAATCCAGAGTATAATAATTTGTTCAATAAAGAGTTTAATGAATACATAGGCCAAACCACATAAAAGGAAAATCATGAGATGGGAAAAATAGATACATGTTTATACATTTCTCAAGTGGTTATATATAGAATATATAGGATTAACAGGGTTTATTTCTCCTTCTCAGCAAGAATTAAGTGAGAGTCACAAATCTCTTCAAATTCCTTTTGGGGTCGTACAAAGTCTTACCAGTCTTAATGTGTCCTGTAACAGGACACCGGGTTCTGCCAGTGTGTTAGCTTCATTTGGGATGTTAGTTTTAGGGGAAGTTTCATAGACCTTTGTTGGGAGAGTGAGTTTGCTGGATTATTCATTAAATATAATGAATAATTTGTGTGTGTCTGATTGGTCCAGATGCTACAGCAAGCAAACATTTCTGCCCGTTTTTGTGTGTTTGTCAGCCTCTGCTTTTCTAATACAGACTGAAGCGCGTGAGTATCCTGTATTACGCGTCCAGAGAACCTGACACACACGGAGTGCAACATTTTGAGCAGGACCGGAGAGCACAGCGCACACACAGCAGTCGCTTCGAATTTGTGCATCTTCGGAAGTGAAGCCATGATCCGTAAATCATGCTGCGTCAGAGTGCAACCTAATCGCTGAACATGGCGGGGCGGCATATTTTCGGCTTAGCCTATATTTTCGGCCTTTTTTTTCTTTCTGCCAAAAAAACGAAAATGCCATTTTTGGCCTATAATTTTCGGCACATCCCTAGTTTATTGGAAAATAAAATCAAAGGCGACTTTTACCCTGGGGCGCCCTCAGCCCCGTTGTGCCCTTTTTATTTGTAATGTTAAAAGAATTGGTAATAGGGTTCCATTAGTTTCTGCAATAATTACAAAAAGTTTGGTGTCTGAACCGGTTTGAACAAGTGACACTAGAAACAGATGTGACATAACCTGTAAATTGAAGTACAGTACGGTTTGTCACCTACAACAGTAGTCCCACTTAACTTCAGTCAGAATGCTTTTGACTTTACAGCTAAAATATTAATAACTGCTATAATAACAAATATTTCTCGTCCCAAGAAAGAAAATCAGGTTTGTAGTGTCATCATGTGCTCTTCACAGCTGAAGGACCAAACACTCAGTGGTCTTAGTCATCCTCATCCCAAACTAACCCGTGCAGAGTCAACCAGCTCTTGTCTGCCAGAGGCCAGAAGCGTACGCTTGCCCCCTCCATGATTCTGATTATCTCTCATCTGAGCTCGGTGCAAATGCCAACACTCGAGAGCATACTAATGGCTTCTGGAACAATTCAGTGTGGAAATCTGACTTGTCTTCTTTGTCTAACAATGTAAGTCTGTTACCTTTAAACAGTTGTCCATCCAAGATGTAAGTTGTTCCATCATTTACTATCCTGTTAATAATCGGTATGAGTTTCAGTAGATGTTTAGCAGAATGGCCAAGCTGCTATTGGCCATATTTTCCAGGTTTCACAAAGCCATGCAATCCACTCAAAAACATTCCAATTAGAACCAAAAAGATTTAAATGCAGAACCTGAACCTTTTTAAGTTTAACTTAACTTTAGTTCGCTATTCTTTTTGGAACAGAGATGGACAACATAATCAGTAACTATGGAAACAATCTGACACATGAGAATAAAATAAACAGGAATTAAACTCATGAAAACACAGAGATACAAACTAAAAGTCCATGGAACTGAAGCTTATAACAGAATTAGCTCTTAAATAGTTACTATTTACTCTCATACTATGGACTTGTGGTACTTAGTTCCATGTACTGTGGTCCTTTAGGAGCAAATGTTATTTGCTGTCTACTAAGTTTTGACATTTAATAATATATATATTATACACATAAAAACTGACTTACACTATTTCAAACTGTTGAATTTATTCTAGCCACTGAGAACTCCCAGCCGAACATCAAACGTCCACATTTGCTTGGAACATTTTCCAATTTTGTAATTTCATTAATTTTAAAGGACTGATCTAAAAAGTTAAACTTGCCATTGGGAATCATTCTGCACAGGAATTATCCAAAAGCCAGGATTGCTTTAGATCCAGAGAACTCTCTTACAAGAGCAGTAAAAGACCCTGAGAAATTGTCTGACTTGTGCAGGTTTCTTTCTTGTGGTTCCTATTAAAACGGGAAGTATAGGTGGGACATATTGAAATTCTTGTTACTTTAAAAAAGTTTTTTTTTTTTTTTTTTTTTTTTTACATTTCCCTTATTTGAGCTATTATAGCTGACTTTATCTGCTATAGAGTGCTGCAGGTATGTTGTATTTTTCTAGGCCAAAACCCAGATATGAATTTGCATTTTAGCACTCCCATTGTCCTGAAGTCATTGTTTTTTTTATTTATTTTTTTTATTGGGTTTTTGGTTAAATGCCTGAAATAAGGTCTGTGGGTATTTTCACGTTTTGTCCTAAAATGCATCAGTAATATCACCTTGCATGTTTTGCTAACAAGTGGCTAAACGGGACTACAGAGGCTAAACTTCATCACAATGATCAGGTACACTCATCTACTGACCAGTCTGCTTTCACAGCATCGTTGTGTTTATAACCATGCACTTGCAAACTATTTTAACTCAAACTTTAATGGAAAATGTGTTTAAATAAAGCCTAAAAGAGCTGTCGGAAGCTTAATGGTGATGATATTTAAATCATGCGACCGTGGTGTAGCTCATTTATAGCCAACGTTCAGCTTTAATCCAGCTTAAATTAGTGTGTACCCTCATCCCAAAGCCCTGAGCCTCACATCTCTATCAAACCGACAGACTTCAAAGTAGTGATTGTGAAGCCTTTGTGTAATTATAAGGGCTTGAAATAGAGGAAGAAAAGAAATGAATAAAAGCGCTGATACTGTATAATGGACCTGGATCTGCCGCTGTGGTTACATGAGGGAAAATAATGAGGTTGGTCTGAGGGTAGGGGAGGTAACTACCAGAAAAGCTTGTTAACGTCCTTGTTTGTTGTAATGTACCAGTCGGAGGCGGGTGTTGAATGAAACAGCGCTGTGGATTCTAGTACCAGATGAAGTGGTCCGTGTTTTGTACTGACAGGTTTTGTCCACTGTTGCCACCTTGCATGCACAAGAACACACAAATGTTGGTTTTCCATGTTTTATGGGGACTTTCCATAGACATGATGATGTATACTGTACAGACTACTCTACAATGCATTTTTACATTAAAAAAAATAAATAAAAAAAAAATAAAAAAAAAAAATAATAATTTAGTATGATTTATAAGCCACTTTCCTCATGGGGACCCCCAAAAAATTGATAACTAAAATAAAAAGCTTGCTTCTAATGTGTTTTTTCTTTGTCTATCACTCATTGTTTCAACACTGTAACATACAAAAAAAAATTGGATTTTCATATCAAGTATAAATATGGAAAGCATTTAACTTCGATTAAAAAATTAATTGAGATTAAACCACTGAAGAAAGAAAATTAATGACAGTCTGACATGTTACTCATTACCTTCTTGTTATTATATGGTTACTCACTAGTCCTTGTATCACCTGCGTTTATCCAATAATCTTTGTTTGCTCTTGGTATTTATATGCCTGTGTTTTTCGTTAACCTGTGGTTCTCGTTCTCGTTAACGTTTGCGTTTAGTATGGTTTATCTTCTGTTTATTCCTGTATTTTGAGTTAGTTAAATTGTTAATAAATTCTAATGCATCTATCTTTGTTGTGCTGGCTTACCCACACCACACCTTGCAAAACTTCACACAAGTTTTAAAATCAGTAGCCAATTTGTTTTTCTGGTTGCTAGATAACTAGCTCTTAAATCTACTTAAAATGAGAAATTATATATATATATAAAAAAATAAAAAACGTACCGGGGTGCGTATCCCAAAAGCACCGTTAGGTCACAAGTTCTTGTCTCAAGTTCTGTTGAATTGTGTTGGTACCCAGACAGCAACATAGTGTCGGCCCAGATCCGGCCCACATCTGGTACACGTGGATTCCACACTGCCCATATGTGGGCCGGATCTGGGCCGACACTATGCTGCTGTTTGGGTAACGATGGAACTTGCGATAATAGTTGGCTCCGGGAACCGCATGATATTGTATAATCTTATCAACTCATAGAAGATCAAATTTGGAAATAGAACCTTCAGGAATAAGACTTTGAAGTCTGAGTGTTACACTATGGGAACTTTTGGTCCTTTTTAGATGTGTTCCACTGAGGAAAGAAAGTCATACAGGTTTAGAACGACATGTGTTAAAGACATTACTCTAACACCCATATAAACAAAATGCATTACAACAAAAGAAATGAAGAAGCCACTCAACACTATATTAAACTCACCCCCACACTATTTCTCCACTTCACTTTGGTAATAACTCTCAAACTCCTCCGCAATTCATCAGACATGTTTTGAGGAATCCAATGATTTAGTCTGATAAGTTAAGCAAATTAGCATATATATTACACTATGAGTCAGAAAGTGACAGAGACAGCATTAAACACTGGTCAAATATATAATTTCAGCCCTTACAAGTGAGTAGAAACTGAACTTTTTTTTATTTATTTTTTTATATTTTTTCCACCTTCTGTTTAAATTCACTCTGGTGCCATGACTGCCAGATGGTTCAGTTAGCAAAAGGTGCACAATACTTTCAGTATTTCCTGTGTTGACAGCTGCTTCTGTGATTTGTCTGGGATGCTGTTTTCTTTTCATTTTTTGGTAATATCATCCTGTCGCTCTAATGAAATATGTTTTTGGGGCAGCCGTCATGTTGACAGGTTGTTCTGACTAGCAGGTGCAGCCCTACAGATGATTTATGGTGCATCAATCTACTGACAAACATGTGCTTGGAGTACTAAAGAAACAATTATCCAGCCTGAATATGCCTAATTTGCTGCAGAAGTGCAATTTTGCTCCTGTCAGTTTGACTAGGTGACATGGAAACACTTGCATCCGTTAATAGGGGTGATGGAAGTCACACTGAACTGTTTCTTTGTTTTACATCTACAGGTCTGATTACACCATGATTTATTTCGGGCTGAGGTAGTACGTGATTCTAATTGCTGATTGGCAGGATTTTTTATTTAAATGTATGGAATGTGTAAATGTGAGAATGTGTAGACAGTATCATGACAAATCTCTGAATAGTTTAGCATGTTAATGAATATGACAATGCTAATGTATTTGGTTTATGCATAGATCTGCTGCAGTTCAAGTATGGACTTGCTACTGCTGATAGATGCACATACACACACTGGCCCTCATTTATTATTCTTGCGTAGAAACAGGCGTATATGTTGGCGTAAGATTATGCTTACACTCCTCTCACCGCCTGATTTATGAAGCTGTGCGTACCTTTGAAATCCAGGTGTACGCAATACCTGCCCTTGATAAATGCCGCGGCTAAAAAAGATCGTCATTAGAATAACACGCCCCTGTATATTCAAGTCTCCGCTTCCCCCACGCCCTCATTTTACGCCATGGACACACGGAAGACGGCAAAGAAGAGAAACTTGGATGAGCAAATGACCTATCACAATGCATTATTTTACAGCACGTGTTTTGAAACAATTAGCATTTAATTTCGTATCACGTCACATGTATTGGGGTGTACAATAGTGATGATGATATGATGTGGAGTACCATTCATTCACATTAATAATTGCATGACAATTTGTAATATTCTTCTTCTTATTATTATGATTTTTATTATTAATGACGCTTATTATTATTTAGAAGAAGAATGTCGTTATTATTATTATTTGTATTATTATTATTATTATTATTTAAAAAGAAGAAGAATGTCATTTTTATTATTTTGTCAGTCTGAATTATTTTTTGGTCATTGAAAGCCTTTCATTACTGAACCCAGTCCGTGCGCACCTGCCGGGCCCTGGCCTAACCATCGTTTCAAAGAATAGTACGACGGCGAGCGCGTCGAGTATAGAGTATAACTCGTCCGCTTGGGGAGGTGCGCGCGCAATCTGCGGAGACTCGCGCTGCGGAGCCAGGCGAAAGTATAAAGCTGCGTTCACACTACAAGCGACTTTGTCGCTGCATGTCACCGGTGGCTGGCGATGAGGTCGCTAGTGGGCGTTCCCACTACTGGTTGCCTTGTAATGTTTATGAATAACATCCAATGACAGCGAATCAGTTTTCTTGCCGCTAAAAACAAACATTCTGGAGGGAAAATATTAAATATTTAGACTCGTAAAGCATGTAAGTTAAATGAACGAGTACCTGGGTATCACAACTCCGAAAATATCAGATCAAAATCTGTATAAACAAACCACATATTTGAGCTTTAAACAACTACATTCTCGACTGAAAAACTCTTATAACTACATTTCATGACACAATAACAGTAGTATTTTAGATTTAAAAAAATACTCCTCCATCTTTCTGTCGATGGGACGAGGGGCTGAGCGGAGAAGGATGATGACGCGCGCTCCAGGCTCCACTCCTATTGGTTGTGGCTCGCGAAAGTCGCTCTTCATTTGCATAAAGTTAACATTTCTCAACTTTGTCGTGTCGCCAGACACGCCCCATCCAGTCGCCAACGGTCGCGACCGCGCGTGTCGCCGGAAGTCGCCCGCTCCCCATTGAAATGAATGGTATCATGTCGCTTTGTCGTGTGTAGTGTGAACGCAGCTTAAACAAGGTTTGAAATGTCAGGTAAAGCGCACAGGCTCGCAACTGAAGGAATACATATGCCTACAAATCAAATGCTTTGGTAAAGTCACACAAATTAAACATTGAAGTCCATGTTGCACAAAAATAAACACTGAAGTTTATAATTACTATATTGTTTGTTTTTTTACAGTGGGTCATAATATATCATATCTTTTAGTTTGTCAGTGCGTTTTGTGGTGTAAGGAATTGTTTTTCTGCGCATTTCCGCACTAACTCAAAACGTGCGTACATGTACACCACCTCCTGAGCTGGTGTAGGATTTGGTGTAGGATTTGGTGTAGGATGGACGCCAACGTCCATATTGATCAATCTCAAAGTCACCGTGGTTTTGGGTGTACGCCAGGTGTACGCTGGAAATTTGGTGTACGCACTTTTGATAAATGAGGGCCAATGTGAGCAAGTAAGATGCTGCAACATGATTAGACATACATGAATTCAACAGCAGAAATAGACAGGTGGAGCTGGGGGAGGAGGAGGGTTTCAGAGGAACTACAGGACCAGCTTACAGCATTATAATATATATGAGAGTTTGCATTTTAACGCTAAAGACAGACCTAGAAATGATTAAGCGTGCTTTAAAATACAGGTGTAAAGTGAAACCTAGGTGAACCAGACAAACAGACTGACATTTTGTTAAGCTGTTGTTGCGGTTACAGCTTCAGGGACATTTGATGGATTACAGTCAAACAGTCTGTTTGTCAAACAGAAACTCTTCTCCAGTTGTCTGAAGTGTTGACAGCTGATTACAAGGGATCAACACTTTACAGCAGAATTGAATTCGGTTAACATCACTGATCATTACTTTCTTCTATATTACTGTAAAGCTGCTTTGAAACAATCTCTATTGTATAAAGCACTATGGGCCCTATCTTGCACCCAGCGCAATTGAGTTTGTACACCGACACATGTATCATTCCTATTTTGCACCCGCACACAGCGGACTTTTCCCTCCACAGACGCACGTCGGTTAACTAAGAAATGCATTTGCGCTCCCGGGTGCGGTTCAGCGCAAAGAGGAGGCGTGTTCCGGCGCAAACGTTCCTTCATGCTATGTTGCAGGTTTAGAAAACAATTCCGCAACTAACCAGGAAAAACCTAGTCTAAAGTCAGTGGCGCGTTGTGCATGTTATTCATATGCTATTTAAGGGCGCATGCTTGGCCATAATCAATGTAGCGTGTGCACTTTGCTTATCTCATCTTCACACAGACGCAGCAGTTCTCATTTTTAGAAAACCATACATTATTACAAGGAAAAATATTACACAAGGAATATTATCATTGTTGTGTCCATGAAGATGTGAAAAAATAGGCATAAATCCTGTTTAACCGAAGCTGATTTGGGTGTGTTTCTCCCATCCCCATACAATGTCACTTTTCTGTCTTTTACGGCCCTGACGAGAACGTCGGTCTCCTCGGCTGTGAACCGCTCCTGGCGTGCGCCTGGCAAATCCACCGTTATAATAGGAATCCGCTATAGAACAAGCGCGCCTGCTCTTAAAGGGAATGTGAGATGTCGCTCTGATTGGTTTATTTCACGTTACGCCCAAACCACACCTATGAATAATGAAGCTACTTCAGATCAACCCATTTTAGATTTACGTCGGGTGCAAGAGTAATTTATCCCACCGGTATAATAGCAACAGCGCCCAAGACCCGCCCACAAAGTTACTTGTGTTTCGCGCTTGATACTTGCGTTTCAGACCGTTAAAATAGGGCCCTATACATATAAAAGTGACTTGACTTCATGCAAATTCGCCTTGCTGGCTGACCAACAGAAAGCTGCTTGGTTTGAAAGTATGTTTCTGTGTGAGCTGTGCTTTATTTCTACACTACTGACAATGGACAATGGCTAATTATTTTTTCTATGTGACCGCACCTTAACATGTGATCATACTGGGACGTGTGTTGGGAAGAAGTGCACTTTGAAGTAACTTTGTGTTTTAACAAAACACACTGATTACGATCGAAATCACAGTTGCCATCCGTATTTATTTCCGGTATTCATTTTATCCATTTTTATTCGCCTTCTTTTTAATTTGCTTGTCGGCCACCTAACATGAGTAGATGTGCGAAGATATTTGTGCGCGACACTTTGCACTACAGAGACGAAAATAACATTGGGTTACATTGGGAATTTGTGTGTTACAAACACAATTCACACAAAGATGAGAGGGTCAAGATAACACAATTGGTCACAAGACACATTTTACCACTTGTGATCAGATCACCAAAAAAGCTTGAGTCATTTCAGGTCACACTATTTGTTTTTGCTTCTAGAAGCGTATGCTTTTAGTCCTGGGCTCTTTTACTTTGTAGAGAGTGTCTAACTTGATTTGTCTCTTTTTTTTCCAGCTCACATGGCTCTGCAGATGTTTGCTGATACAGATGATTTGATTACAGTATGTTGTAACATGTAGTGACAGGCATCCAAAATCCATATGCAGCCTGAGCATCAAATACGCCAGTCTGTCATGCATTGGATTTCTAGGCTCTTAACTCTGTGTCACAGCCACCTGGCTCTTGACAGATTCCCGTTGTCAAATTCAGGTATTCCTGCAAAATCTCTCAATAAAGCACGCTATAGCCAGAAAGGAAGTAGCATAAGTAAAGAAGTTCAGGTAATAAATTGTTTAGCTAAATTAGATTACATTTCGCCAGGCTGAGGATAAGACTAGAAAGTCATGACAGTTATAGATGTGCAGTTTTACCATATCCAAATAGTTTTTGCATAATTGAGAAGATGCCACCAACTTTATTCCAGTATTATGACGTGTTTCAAAGTGAAATGACTTACTCAACAAGAAAAAAAAGCATGGAGACTCAAATTTATTCATTTGTTGCTGAGTGGATTGTAAAAAGTGAGTGTTGTATACGGAGTAGAATAAAAGCAGATCTCAACACGACTGGCCTAACTGCAGTGCAGCCTCAGATATGTCAGAGCAAGTTGTTAAATTTTGATTAAAGATAAAGCCATGTTGCATTACCTATTAGTATTACTCATTATCAATTACATAATGAACATCTTTAAAAAGAATTTGAGAATTTGAATGGTTTGGACTTAACATGGCCTGTGTTTACCAAAATGTCCACTCAGCTAAAATAATGTATAGCTTCTGTGAGTTTCAGCAGGATTTTATAATGTTTCTTCCTTTTATTGTGATATTTTCATTGTTCTCTACCCAGCCTTGATGGTTTCCTGGTGGGCCTTGTTAGTGAGTTTGGGGAATGTTGTAACACTTTAACATCTGTAACATCGCTCTCTCGCTCTCTCTGTTTGCACTATTCATCTCAAACTTTGATACGTTTCTTGAATCTGCTACAAGAAGTTGTTTTAAAAGCTACAGAGTATATTAATGTCAAGTTAAAAGGCTCTCACTCCCTGGGTGGCTTGTAAAATTGTTAACATGGAATTTGTTCAAATGCTGTAGGCCTCGATTTATAAAAAAAATTTGTTAGACAAAAATAAGCTATTTTTAGCTACTGTAGTTGGAGCTCCTTTGATGACAGAAAATGTGAAGTATCTTGGGGTGAACAATTAGTTATTCTCGCTCTGCCGCTGGTTTAGCACCTCTTTCCAAGTTTGTTTTGTGTTTTCATCTAGTGAGACTTAGATGAGATGTCGGCCCTGTTGGGGGATGGGTCCTGCAAGAAACCAAGCAAACTTTGCAAAATTTTGAGTAATCGTACTATATAACTGAGATGGCACATGTTACAAGCTTAATTAAATCTGGTCAGTGGCATTTACAGAAAATCAGATTTCCACTTTCCATAATCAATCCCATTTACTTCTATTGAATCGCAATGTGATCGCATTAGTATTCATAAGCACACATACCTTTCATAGAACGTACAATTATTTTTGACAGACTAATGTACAAACAAATACAGAGATGTATCAGGGTTATTACAGTTAACTAAAAACCTGAAAAACATTTTTATCCCTTGAAATAAATAAATATTAACTAAAATAAAATGACATAGCTTATTTTATTTCAGCTAGTTGGCAAGGAAATATTTCTCATTTTCATTAATTTTAACTTGATGTACTAAAATAACCAAAACTAAAACTGAAATAAAGATTAATAATAAAAAAAGACAAATTATGACTGAATAATTTTAGCATGTTATGTAAAATGACAATGTTAATGTATTTGGTCTTGGTCTAGATCTATGGACTTTCTTCTGGCAAAGCTTGCAGAAAAATGAAAACGAGTTCAAAAGTTTAACATAAACTTTAATAGTACATAATGATACTAAAATAACACTGTGATGTACATAGGTTTACAGATCCATGGAATATTCAGTTCATGGAATTTATTGTTTAATTTTTGTGTAATTAAAAAATTTTATATATATATATATATATATATATATATATATATATATATATATATATATATATATATATATATATATATATATATATATATATATGAATTGAATGTCACATTCAGCATGAATTAAACCTGTGAAGCACTGATGATTTATTGAATGATATATTCAGCCATATAAAGAGAACAAATTACTTCATCTATAAATAAAAATAAACACATACAAACAAATAGAAAAAGTCCTCCTATGGGATTTTGACTGAATATTAAACTCAGACATCAGAGGATGCAAGCTAAAGAATTAGATTTCAGATTCTGTCAGTATATTGATATTGCATGCTTTAGTGCCTATCCAGAAAAAAAAAAAGAAAAAAAAAAAATTCCAAGAAAATACCTTTAATGACTAATGAGATCATCCTGAATTCAGTTGGTAATATATATGAAAGAAAATACAGTTGTGTAAATGGTGAGGACAGTACACTGCAGAGTTGAGGGGGAACTGTTGTTTTTTGTATAGGCTACTGTATATTTGCTCACCTCTTTTAGAAGGAATCCATAATCAATGAAAAGCTTTCAGGAGGGCAAACCAGCCTCTGTTAACTGAGCTCTGTAAAGTAGGCCAGAGAAAGATGTCATGAAATGCTACTAATTCCTATCAATGTGTTTGTTGTCCTTAGAGGTTCAGCCTCTTATCCACTTAAAATGTTAGTCAAGGTTTCTTGCGCCAAAGGCCTTTGCAATTTAGTTTTACACGACCATTTTCCACCCTTTGTCTGACCCTTTAGATTTATTCAAAATGTATTCAGTGTTAAAATAATTATGCTTAGCTGTAGAACATATTCAGTTAAAATGCATGAGATTGAAACAAATTGGATTCATTGATGCTAAATTTATAATACTGATTATTATGTATTTAAAACACATTTAGATGATTCATACTATTACAGAAATTCTGTTTTATTCATGAATGACTGACAAATACACATCACATTAAGTTTAATAGTTTATTGTAAATGAAGAGTTCAGATGCAAAAGCCTCTAAGTGCCATCTGAAAATGTCTTCTAGAATGGTCATTTTCATCAAGCTTGTATATTTAAGTAATTTCACTTAAATGACAATTAATAGGTCATTTTCATTGCCATTTAAGTGAAACTACTGAACTTAAATATACAAGCTTGATAAAAATGATCATTCTAGAAGAAAATTTCAGATGGCACTTAGCATCTGAACTCTTCATATGTTAAGACTTTGTAATCCAAATGGATGGAAATATGCGTAACAGTTTTTGCTTTGTTTGGTGGACATTTAGGTAATTGATTATTTCTTTATTTGGTCCCTGTTTCATCTGTGTAGTTCCTGTCTCGGTAACATTTTAGATTACAGCCCAGAAAGTACTGCGTAATTAAAGCGGTTTTACAGTGTAACTTTTGGTAATTATAGTGTACCTATAAAGTACTTACATGTAAGTATAAGGGAACAATATGTAAAGTTTGGGGAATAAAGGGGTAACAACCAGGAGAACAAACAATCTATTTATACTGTAAGTATTATATAACTAAGGGGTACTTATTATACTATTATGATACAACAGTCTTACATTTGGGAGCAATTTAGCGAGAACATACACTGCGTACCTTTTTGTAATAATGGTAAAACATATTGTGTATAGGCATTTTAACAATTATAGGGTACATATCTATGCATTTATACAGTGATCTTTTTAACAAAAGTGCACTGAAAATTAAAACTATTGCAACTTTTGCTTAAATATTGGGGAAATATACTCTTGTTTCATGTAGTGGTGCTTGTTACCCTCTTGTTTCATGTAGTTACAGGGTAAGTACAATAAACGTACATACACACAATCTTTTTTCACCGATTCGGAAACCTTTATTTGGAAAACAACTTAATTCAGAACACTTATTTTCCTTTAAAATTGCTATTTTTAATCAACAATTCATTTCAAATGCTTAAGCCATAGCAGAAAGTAGCACATTTTGTCCCCCATTTTTTCTCTTGCTTGCCTTCTTCCTCTTTTTCCTCTTCTTCTTTTTCTTTCTTTCCACTGATGTATGTGAAGAAGAAATCATGTCTCTCCATATATGCAGTACACACAGAAATACGTCCTCACCATTTACTCATCTTTTACCCTCATGCCATCAAAGATGTATAAGTCTTTCCTTCTTCAGATTAACACAAAGGAAGGTTTTTAGAAAAATAAAAAATACATCTCTGGGGATACATACAATGCAAGCTCATGTGTTCCTAAAAGTTGGAGCATCATGCAATAACTGTAGTAATCCATACAATCCAATGGATGGATCAATGTCTGCTGAAGGGAAACGATAATTGTTTGTAAGAAAAAATACAATATTTTAAACTTTTTAAACTGTAGACTATCTCTTCAGACCAACTGTAATAAGTTGTTTTCAAATAAAGGTTTCTGAGTCAGTGATATAAGATTGTGTGTATGTATTTTTGTTGTACTTACCTTGTAACTACATGGAACAAGAGGGTAACAAGCACCACTCAACCTGTAACTACATGGAACAGGTGTATTTTTCCTAGTAAAAAAATAAATAAAATAAAAAATACAATAGTTTTAGCTTTACTTGCCTTGAAACATTTAAGCCCAAACATAAACATCTGCACTTTTGCTACAAAAAAAAAAAAAAAAAAAAAAACTGTTTAAATGTATAGATATGTACCCTGTAATGTTTTAAAAGCCTATACAATATTTATTGGTACACCATTATTACTGTCACAGTTGTGTTCTGTTTAGTTTGTTTTCATTGGACTTGTCTGCCTGTCTTCATGTCACGTGTCGTCATCATCATTATCAGTTCATCTGTATCACCTGGGTTTAGTTCATCATCATCATCATCATCATCTACATCACCTGTGTTCTGTTTATCAGTGTTCATCTGTGTTAGAATTTAAGTTCCTTCAGTTCAGTCTTTGTCCGTTCTCCATTTGGTGTGTGTGATCCTTCTACCTGTGCTTTACCAGTTTAAGTTATATTATTGTAAGTAAATGTTTTGCATTAGAACTTTTGACTCCTCATCTTCTTCTGCCCGCACCGCACCCTGACAATTACAAAAAAGGTACGCAGTGTATGTTCTCGCTAAATTGCTCCCAAATGTAAGACTGTTGTATCATAATAGTATAATAAGTACCCCTTAGTTATATAATACTTACAGTATAAATATATATATTTTTTGTTCTCCTGGTTGTTACCCCTTTGTTCCCCAAACTTTACATATTGTTCCCTTATACTTACATGTAAGTACTTTATAGGTACACTATAATTACCGAAAGTTACACTGTAAATTTGTCTTAGTTACGCAGTACTTTCCAGCTTGTAATCTAAAGTGTATCCCTGTCTCCTCTGTAGTGACTGATTAAGCTTTTGTTTCTCTCCATAGTAACCTATGCTTTTTACCTGTGTCTCATTTAGTTCATTGTTTGACTGTTTACATTCCCCCCAGGTTTTAAGGTTCTTGTTGATGTATTGTGTGATTTTGGTGACATTGTACTGTTTTTTTTCTGTGTTATTTATACACTGTAAAAAATAATCCTGTAAAAAAATGGTAAACTACAGCCGTGGTTGCCAGCATCATACCGTAAACATACGGTATGTTACTGTTTTTGAAATTGACAGCTAAATATCGTTTTGTCAGCTGCAGTATAAAAGTGTAATTTAACAGCATATAGCTGTTTAAACATTAACAGTAACATGGCATATTTTTACGGTATGATGCTGGCAACCACAGCTGCCAGAAGTTTACCTTTTTTTTTTTTTTTTTACAGTGTATCTTCGTCTTAACATGCACAGGTGCCATCACACACGTAATATACAATTCAAATACATAAATATTAAATGTAGACCTAAATATTTTTTGAGTGTATTTATTTATTGTTACATTTTGTAAAATGGGCTGATGCATTGAGATATTCATCCTTGTGGTGATTGATTTTGGATCAAGTCACTTTGGAAACTTCAATAAATGGTCTTTTTGGACCGAGGAGAGAGTTTTGAGTCCTGAAAATTACAGCATATTACACAATATGACCTCTTTAATAAAGCAGCATTTGTCCAAATTTGTGAGCATCCCACACATGCAGTCATTTTAAAGCTCAGGGGAGTATTTTCTGCTATGAAGGTCTTCATTAAACTGTGGGTGTGTTAATGCACAGTTCTTACCGTTTGTGTGCACAGAGCCAATTATAGGTTATATTGACAAGAAAGCAGTAATCTGAACAGATGGAACGGGCGTGAGCATAAATCATTTCAACACCTACTGTGCTGTTTACCAAATATGACATGTAATGTCAAGAGCTTTTGAATCACAGGTCACATTATATTTTAATGTACATGTAGCATGATGATGTTTATCAATACAACTGTATATAACTTTTATTGGCCTTGGATGGATTTTACAGAGCCAGAGCAATGCAAAGTGCAAACAAACATTCCTCCTGATATTTCAAGAACTGGTTAATTATCCCTTTTAGGACTAAAATGTCAGCATTCAAAGTAATATAGCCTAATTTATATTACATTTATGCATTTGGCACATGATTTAATCCAAAGTGGCTTACGTAGCATTATCACTTGTTGCAAGAGGTGCTGAAGAAATGGCCCCATTGATGGCTCTGGTTGGATTTGGTGGATGGGACAGTAGTAGAGCATCCATTCATTAACTCCCTGTAGATTCTTCATGAACCCTGAACCAATGGGCTTCTTTTTCCAGGCACCTCAGGCTGGGAGCTAATTAAAAACCTGGCTGATAGTATCTTCTGCATTTTTAAAGATTGCTGTAGATCTATGATACCCACCTGCTGCTCTGCCTCACATTGTTGTATGACTTTCTTCGGTTAAACAAAAGAAGATATTTTGAAGAATATTTTAACTGTTTTCATGAATACAATGAAAGCAGAGTCTAAAACAACCCAAAACATATTTTTATCTTTAATTTTATGGACAAATTGACACTTTTACATATTCACCCATTGCATTCTAACGATATAAAGAAACATTAAGACATGCTTAACATCGAGCAGTGGTTATATTAGACTGCATGACAGTTAACTTTGATTTCCAGAGAGCTCATAGACGGGATTTTGCCTTCGGAAAAGCCGCCTCTTCAAGTTTTCAACACTGCTTTATTTTTTCCATACCTTATATTAAGCCTGTTGTTTTTCCCCCACACATTCATTTTAGAGCTCACTGTGAATCATCACCTGGAGGGGAATAAAGTGATAACCTGAGTCACATTCCCAGAGTTTAAATGCAAAACAGTGAATATTCACACACAAGTTGGCTACTTGTTTTCTTACATATACATATATAACATATAATAATAAATAAAATAAAAATTATGAAGTACAGCACGTCTTTGTCTCTGGCTCACTGATTTTCATAAACACGGTTACACGCAAACACCTTCAGTTGAGCTTTTCTCTTTCTCTGAATATTAATGGCCTTTTAAGGGAAAATCTTATCCAACTTAATGTCATTCACCTCTGCATATTTAAAAGACAATTTTGATTCAATCCTGTCAGGAAACACTGATTTATTGCACCATAAGCAAGGCAGTGATACAATTTTTTATAGAATTAATCTTTTTAGGAGAGTTCTGCCCAAATTAATGTGTCTTACTGATGTATGTGATATAAACAAGGTAAAATGACAGGGAACAGGAGGAGTCGGCAGAGGGGAAACAACCCGATCTCACGGAAATCGGATTTTAAGAAACTTTGTAAGAAACAAAAAAAAAACTTTCAACCCCCTCTTTCTCACTTTGTAAGAAAGAGGGGGTTGAAACAGGAAAGTAAAAGTCTTTTCATCCATTCACGATTATAACAAACTGTACTTTTTAAAAGTGTCACATAGAGACTGTCTGTTCCCCGAACTAGGAAATATATATAAAAAAAAACCTCTCAAACCCATTTAAGGGTAAAAATATGATTGATGTTCAACATATAAAAAACAAATATAATGCAGATGAACAAATGATAAAGCTCGGGTTGCTGAATATTCGATCCCTTTCTTCAAAAGCACTTATTGTTAATGATATGATTACAGACCACAACCTAGATGTGCTGTGTTTGACAGAAACTTAGGTAAAACCAGACAATTACATTACTTTAAATGAGTCCACCCCACAAGATTACTGCTATAAACACGAGGCTCGTTTAAAAGGGAAAGGGGGAGGTATTGCTGTAATTAATGTCTTGTTTCAAATACAATTATTTTGAAGTGATGATGCTTTCTATAACGTTATCTAGTGTAAGTGATAAATCCCGTTTGAGATTTGTGCTGGCTACTGTATACACCAGGGCACCATACAGATTTTATCAAAGAATTTGCTGATTTTCTATCAGAGTTATTTCTGGCTGCAGATAAAGTCCTAATCGTTGGTGATTTTAATATCCATGTAGATAATGAAAAAGACGCATTGGGATTACAGACATTCTAAACTCTATTGGAGTTAGACAACACGTGTCAGGACCTACTCATTGTCGTAATCATACTCTAGATCTAATCTTGTCACATGGAATCAGTGTTGATGCCGTTGAAATTCTGCAGCAGAGCGATGACATCTCAGATCATTATTTAATCTCATGTATACTTAATTTAGCCAAGGTTGCAAAGCCAACTATATGTGTTATTATAAATATGGTAGAACCATCACTTCTGCCACTAAAGATTGCTTTATTAATAATCTTCCTGATCAGTTTCATCTCGTCAGCATCCCAGATAGCTTAGAAGAACTCGATGTTGCAAAAGAAATGATTGACTCTCTCTTTTCCAGCACTTTAGACACAGTTACTCCATTGCGCTTAAAGAAGATTAAATGAAACAGTCCAACACCGTGGTACAATGAGCACACCCGGGCCCTAAAGAGAGCAGCCAGAAAAATGGAGCGTAGCTGGAAGAAAACAAAATGATACATTTTTCACATTTAGTGGAGAGAGAGCACGATTGCGTACAGAACGGCCTTAAAAACAGCTAGATCTGCTTACTTTTCAACACTTTTAGAAGAAAACAAACTCAACCCTAGGTATTTATTCGAAACAGTGGCTAAATTAACCAAAAATAAAGCTTCAACACCGGACGTTTCCAAACAGTACAGCAGTAATGACTTTATGAACTTCTTTACTTACAAGATTGATAATATTAGAGATAAAATTATAACTATGCAACCGTCTACTACAGTATCGCATCAGAAAGTGCATTGTAGTCTCCCTGAAAAAAAAAAAAAAAAAATTCATTTATTGCTATAGGAGAGGAAGAATTGTCTAAACTCGTTTAAATCATCTAAATCAAAAACATGTATGTTAGATCCTATACCGACTAAGCTATTGAAAGAGATGCTTCCAGAGGTCATAGATCCTCTTCTTAATATCATTAATTCATCTTTATCACTAGGATATGTACCGAAAACTTTTAAGCTGGCTATTATTAAACCTCTTATTTAAAAAAAAAAAACGCAACTTGATCCTACAGAATTAGTCAATTACAGGCCGATCTCGAATCTACATTTTCTGTCGCTGGGCTAATAGAAAAGGCAGTATCCTCACAACTATGTGACTTTTTAGAAAGAAATGGTATCTACAAGGATTTCCAGTCAGGATTTAGACCATACCATAGTACTGAGACTGCTCTCATAAGAGTCACAAATGATTTGCTCTTATCATCCAATCGTGGTTGTATCTCTCTATTAGTGTTACTCGATCTTAGTGCTGCATTTGATACCACTGACCACACCATTCTTTATAACAGACTCAAAAATGATATTGGCATTAGTGGAATTTCACTAGCATGGTTTAAATCATACTTATCTGACCGTTATCAGTTTGTAGCAGTAAATGAAGAGATGTCTTATCGATCACAAGTTCAGTATGGCGTACCACAAGGCTCAGTACTAGGGCCGCTGCTGTTCACTCTGTAAATGCTACCCTTGGGAGATATCATTAGGAAGCATGGAATTAGTTTTCACTGTTATGCTGATGATACTCAGCTCTATATTTCTTAGGGGTGTGACGAGACGCTTACTCCACGAGACGAGACGAGACGAGACACGAGATTGGGTTCACGAGAACGAGACAAGACGAGATTTTTACACAATTTTTAAGAAATCCTCAATGATGAAATATATGAATGGAAAATAGTCTTTTATTCAACTGAAAATCACAAAATGCAAAACAATTTAGGTGCATTTTGAAATCAACTTGTAATGAATGTTATTTTACTTCTATTTTAATTAATTCTATGCAGTAAAGGACATGCAAACACTGCAAAATGTTTTGCTATAAACTCTACCGTCTGGCTTCTCCCCTGTACGGTTTCACATTAGAAATCTAAGTCCTTTCCACAAATCGAACATAAAAAAATAAAACAGTATAAATAAAATAAATATAAATAACTGAAATAACACTTTAAATGCAAACAGTAAGTGTGTATCCATAATCAAAGTACTGCTCTCTCAAAACTACAAGTTCAAACAGAAAAAAAATTTTTCTTCAAGCATAAAAAAGAGATAAATTAACTACACAGAGAACAGCCTAAGATTATGGTCATGTTCTTTTTCAAGAATATAAGCATGTCGACCATTTCTGGCAGCAGTTGAGAGACCTTTGGGCAGGGCTGCACGATATGAGGAAAAGCTGCGATGTGCGATAACATTTTTAATATTGCGATGTCGATATGACTTGTGATATGTGAATGTTAGCTATACTGTTCCCATGTCTTAGTGCTTTAATAGGTTCTTTGCGTGATAGGTCAAATGTTTATTACCTGCCTGGTTCAGATGACACTATTTTAGCACGATTTTGGCACGATCCGTTTCGTGGAGATTCGGACAACGGGCGCCGGGACGCAAGATTCGATCGTTTCATTTCGTATAGTGTGTCATAGTGGGCGATAACCTACGCGTCTGCGATGCTTAAGGACATCACGACAGAAAGACTAGCATGTTTAATTTTAACGGTCCTCCACGACGGGTTGAGTGCGAGCGAGAGTGAGTGTGCGCGAGTGAGTGAGAGTGCGAGCAACAGTGAGTGTGCGTGCGCGTGTGCGCGGAGTGTGTGTGTGATTGGCCCGGCACACAAATTATTTAAAAGTGGCAGGGGCATCTTCAATACGAATTTCACCCTCACGCTCCATCACTGACATCACAACAACTCACGAGACAAAGTTTCACCTCGACGAGAAATCTCGTCGCGTTTTAATCTCGTCACACCCCTAATATTTCTACACGCCCCGACGAAACGCACCAATTCACAAAATTAACGGAATGCATAGCTGATATAAAAATTTGGATGACTCGTATTTTCCTACTACTTAATTCTGAAAAAACAGAGCTTCTAATTATTGGGCAAAAAACCTGCATGTATTAACCCAGAATACCATCTAAAAATGGATGGCTGCTCTGTCAAACCTTCGTCATCGGTTAGGAACCTGGGTGTGCTCTTTGATACCAATCTTTCATTTGAAAGCCACATTTCTAGTATCTGTAAAACGCATTCTTCCATCTTAAAAATATATCTAAATTACGACATATGCTTTCAATGAAAAATGCAGAACAGTTAGCTTTTGCGTTCATGACCTCAAGGCTAGATTATTGTAATGCTCTAATGGGTGGTTGCCCTGCACGCTTAATAAAACAAAGTCCAGTTGCTCCAAAACGCAGCAGTTACAGTTCTCATTAGAACCAGAAAGTATGATCATATTAGCTCCGTTCTGTCAACACTGCATTGGCTCCCAATTAAACATTGTATACATTTTAAAATATTGCTGATTACTTACAAAGCACTAAATGGTTTATCTCCGCAGTACTTGAGCGAGCTCTTAACGCATTATAGTCCTTCACGTCTATTGTGATCTCAAAACTCTGGCCAGTTGGTAATACCTAGAATATCAAAATCGACTGCTGGCGGTAGATCCTTTTCCTAGATCCTAGCTCCTAAACTTTGGAACAGTCTTCCTAACATTGTCCGGGAAGCAGACACACTCTGTCAGTTTAAATCTAGACTAAAAACGCATCTCTTTTACCTGGCATTCATATAGAACATCATACATTTATATTATTCAAATCAGTTAAATGATTAATAGGCTGCATAGATTAGGTCATCCGGAACCGGGGACACTTCCTATAACATCTGATGTACTCGTTACATCATAAGAAGGATGGCATCTACGCTAATGTTAGTTTTTCTGTCAGCCAGTCAGCCAGATCTGGGCTGTAACCAGATCAGATGATGGACATGCGCCTGGACCCATCCATGATGCATACCTGAGGTGCCAGCCTCATCAGCCCTGTGAAGGCTTCATCGACACGACAGCCATCCAATAGATAAATAGATCCTCAACAAACCCGTCTCCAGAACTGCCCCGATGGCAGATATCGATTACATAGAAACCTATGAAGGAGTGAGCCAGCTCTCAGATTTCATCAAAAATATCTTAATTTGTGTTCCGAAGATGAAGGAAAATTCGTATAGGGTTGGAACAACATGAGGGTGAGTAATTACTGACCGAATTTTCATTTTTGGGTGAACTTTAAGTATATAGTCATGAAAGTGAACTCTCTTGAAAGTACACTTAAGTGGCGTTTTTATTTCATTAATATTGCAGAATATAACATTAAGTGCACATTCAATAAAATTAAACACTACTTTTTCAAACGGTATTTATAGTATATAATACGGTAATACTATATCATAGACATTGAAGATTGCAGATCAAGCGCACGGGGCTAAATGCTTTTTCTTGTTATGAATTGTATCCTATTTTCCGTTATTACAGTTGACTACGCGAAGTGATATGGAACTGTAATGCGGTCAAGACCTGCCTGGATCTACTTTAGCCATGCGTTTCCCTGAAAATAATGCACACCTTAGAACGTTCGTCAACCAATCAGATTCAAGCATTCAACGGCCCTGTAGTATAATAACATTTGACATATGCTTTTATCCAAATCAACTTACATTGCATGAAATGTATACATTTTATTAGTTCATACATTCCTCAAAACTTTGTTTCTAGTGCCATGCTTTAGTTAGATTTTCTCAGGTTTGACCCGTAGGAAGCATTTTTATGATAGTTTCATTCAAATCTTTAAAACAATATATTTATTATAAATGGGCTCTTACAGAGGTTAAATGTGACTTTGTGAGGTTTTTACTTGTTTTTGTTGATTTATGTTTATTAAAGTGTTTGTGAGTAGGTGTTAAAGAGAAGGCCACTGATGACTAATGCGAAGTGGGTGCCACAACTTCCTCTTATGTCGGTCGACACATACAAGAGTCCCATCAGTGTGATGACTAAGATTGAACCCATCCAGCTTCAAGCTTCAAGCACCTCCGCAGAAACCTCTCGTGCTGTGTTCTAATCAACAGTGGTCCCTCCGTTTCAAAGTACAAAAAAAGACAAGAAAAAAAAAAAGGCCTGTCTAATTATTGGAAATATATATATATGTGTGTGTGTGTGTGTGTGTGTGTGTGTGTGTGTGTGTGTGTGTGTGTAGGTTTCATCTGAATGAGTCGCCCTGTAAGCAGCTGCAACTCCTAAACAAAAACAATATTTACGTATTTAATTTCAAATTCTTTAAGAGGGAGAGCCATGCACATTTCAAATTCCCTTGTGTGCAATATTCCAAGTCGTCTTGTTTTGTGTGAGCAACAGCCTGAAAAATTTGTCAGTGTTTAACAGTCCACCGGAGGTATAGATTATCAGTTAATAGTGACTTAAATAGGCCTACTCTCTTTGTGAAGCAGAAGTGCACTTAATTGTATTAAATGTGAACTTGTAGTGTACTTCAAATATTCCATCCATCCATACATCTTCTTCCGCTTATCCAGGGCCGGGTCGCGAGGGCAGCAGTCTAAGTGGGGATGCCCAGACCTACCTCTCCCTAGACACTACCTCCAGCTCTTCCGGGGGGACACCGAGGCGAGACCCACAGCTCATGACCATAGGTGAGAGTAGGAACGTAGATTGACCGGTAAATCGAGAGCTTCGCCTTGCGGCTCAGCTCCTTCTTCATCACTATAATAATCTTTAATAAGATTATTATAATCTTATTTATATACAGTCCACGACAGACTGGTACAGCAACCGCATTACTGCAGAAGCTGCACCGATCCGTCTGTCAATCTCCCCTTCCATCCTTCCCTCACTCGTGAACAAGACCCCAAGATACTTAAACTCCTCCACTTGAGGCAGGAACTCTCCACCAACCTGAAGTGGGCAAGCCACCCTTTTCCGACTGAGAACCATGGCCTCGGATTTGGAGGCGCTGATTCTCATCCCAGCCGCTTCACACTCGGCTGCAAACCGCCCCAGTGAACGCTGAAGGTCCTGGTCTGATGGGGCCAGCATGACAACATCATCCGCAAAGAGCAGAGATGAAATCATGTGGTCCCCAAACCTGACACCCTCCGGCCCCTGGCTGTGCCTAGAAATTCTGTCCATAAAAATTATGAACAGAACCGGCGACAGAATCTCAAATATCGCCTGTGACGTGACGCTATCTGTATTTGAATATACGCGTCTTTCAGATCTGTTGACACAAACCAATCTCCTCGGCGAATCTGCGCGAGGATTTTTCTGGTCATGAGCATTCTGAACTGTCGCTTTGCAAGCACTCTGTTCAGTTGCCTTAGATCTAGTATGGGTCTGAGACCCCCGTCTTTTTTCGGTACCAGGAAGTATCTGCTGTATAGCCCTCCTTCGCTCTGAGCTAGAGATAACGGCTCTATGGCCCCTTTGCTCAATAGTTTCAAAATTTCGGCTCGAAGTAGGTGTGCTACTTCTGTTTTTACCGTGGTCTCGACGCGCGTCGCATAGCGACGAGGGCTCCGGCGAAACTGTAGCGAATAGCCTCTTTTTATAATGTCTAGCACCCACTTCGAAACCCCGGGTAGCCTCGCCCATGCATCTGCATGAATGGCTAGGGGTTGAATGCGAAGTGCGCTCTGGTCGCTCAGCGACAGAGGGGCTTCGGTGTGCTGTAACACAAGCGTCGAGCTTATGACATTCGAGGCAGAGGCAGATTGCCCGCACTCGGCTCCTCTGCGGTGGTTAACCGAGAGGGGAAGGGCTGGGCGAGTCCCGTAGGACTTGTCATGTCTATATGTGGATGTGGGCGCGGGATAGCAGGCACATTTACCACACCGAGAGCATTGTCCGCCTGAGCAGAGCGAATGCACACTGGTTTAGTTTTTACAGAAACCTCGAGACATGCAGGACGTAGTGATTGTGGGCACTGGGCAGTGGGCACATCTGCTACGTTTAATGCGCAATCGAACTGGGTCGATTTTATGTGCGCGAGCCCTGTGTGACGGGCTGTGCTTGTGTGAAGGAATGGGCACTGGGCAGTGGGCATTTTGTCTACACTCATAACACCATCGGCCGTGGCCGGGACACCAGAAAATACACTCTTTATGGGATTTATCTGGGTAGCCGTAAAAACGGCATTTGTGTGCAGGCAAGCGGGCAGTGGAACCGGCTTGTTGACTGCAAAATACACTGGAACAGTCACATTTCTTGGAACTGAACGAGCGATGAGTTTTGGTGGAAGTCCGGCCGCAGCGGGACTTGGACACCGTCATTTTCCTAGGCGTGCTAGGACGACTTCGGGGCCTCTAGCTTTACCGCAATCCTGGGCCGCGGCCCACGCGGGGCGGGGCGGCTGCCAGATGAGCGAGAGCGCGGTCTCGCACTTCGGGCCTGTCGGCGCTGCGAAGTGGCGGCGGTGGGCGGAGGCTGAGGCTGTGAGCTCTGAGCAGACGGTTTCGCACGGCCTGCTGCAGAACTGGAGCGCTTCGGCAGGAATTGCCCAAAATTTCAGCTCGAAGTAGGTGTGCTACTTCTGTTTTTACCGTGGTCTCGACGCGCGTCGCATAGCGACGAGGGCGCCAGCGAAACTGTAGTATTTCTGTACCTCGGCGAATCTTTCCGCGAAATCTTTGACGGAAGTTCCGAAGAGGCCAGCGGGAGAAAGCGGAGCGTCGAGGAACGCGGCGTGCTCAGACATCTCAGAGAGCGTTAGCCATAGGTGTCTCTCAGTCACAGTGAGAGAGGCCATGCTCCGTCCTATGGCCTGTGCAGCAGACTTAGTAGCGCGGAGAGCGAGGTCCGTAACACTTCTCAAGTCTGGCACGCAAATTGCATCTGGTCCTTTCTCGTCCAGCTTTCGGAGGAGATCGGCCTGGAAAATTTGCAGTGTGGCCATAGTATGCAGCGCTGACGCAGCCTGCCCAGCGGCGGAGAAAACGCGACCGAGCAGGGTTGACGTCATGCGGCAAGCTTTTGAAGGCAGAGCCAGCTTAGCGCGCCGTCCAGCGGAGGGCGGGCAAAGGTGGGCTGCTATCGCTTCTTCGACCGGCGGCAGCGAATGGTAACCTCTGTTTTTAGCATCGTCAACAGCGGAGAATGCTAGCGAAACAGAAGAGTGCATTCTAGCTGAGAAGGGGGCGTTCCAAGACTTAGCGACTTCTTCGTGTAACTCAGGAAGAAAAGGCGCTGGTCTGGACGCAGGCGAAGCGCGCTCCCCGGGAAGAAAATATCCATCCAGCCGGTTGTGAGCAGGCTGTTCAGGCGTAGACCACTCAAGGCCGAGGCTCGCCAGGAGAGAGCAGGAATCATCCTCCCCCAATGCGGCTTTTTCATCAGCGTCATCGACGGAAGCGGCGGCAGACGGCGGCCGCTGTCGGTCAGGAAGAGACACTGACAAAGCCGGTGAAGCTGGCGGGCGAACCGGCGAGCTTTGACGGGTGGGGGAAGGTTCCGGGACCCGCTGAGCACGGCGCTTTTTACGGCGCGGCACTACAGCGGGCAGAGGTGCAGTCTCAGTGAAAAATGCCAGGCGAGTCCTCAGAGTCGCCATAGGCAGTAGCTCGCAGTGATAGCTCTGCATGATCCTCACCCAGGCAGGAAACGCAGACAACGTGGCAGTCCCCGTCGCTGAGTGTGGCTCTGCACGAGCCGCAGGAAGGCATCTTTAAAAAGACGCAAGCTCTTTTAGACAGTGTGTGTCGCGGCGGCGAACACACACACAACAGAGTGTAAAGAGTGTAAAGGATATAGGCGCCGGATAGCGCAGCAGGAAGGCGATTGAAGGCGGCGCGGCCAGCGACTTCAGTGACGACTCGTCCCGCTGCAAGTGCTTCCTCAGACGGCGTTTCGGCGGGACGTGACGCAGTGGGCGCGAAGCACCCTCATTGGGTCTGACGTCACGCTAGGCCTCGCTCGATAGGCTGCTGCAGTTGCCGCAGAACAGCCAATAGGCACACAAGCCGTCTTGCCTATGTCTGTATGCTGCCGCAACGCGTTTTACATTAATACAAAATTAAGGATAATTTTTTGGCTTCAATATCTCGCGGAAAAGGGATTTTCCCCTAGCGTAAGATACTTACGCAGTACGAGAGACCTCTCGTAAGAGAACTGTAAGTTATAAAACAGGTATTTACTGGCAACACTGTTGCCAGTAGTTTACTGTAAAATTAATTTTTGGGGTCACCGTTGTGCTGAAGAGTAGAGCCTGTGCTTCAGTTCAGGAGAAGATCTACAAACATTTATGATTTGCTGCATGTTGCTTTATTTAACAGACGGTGACTGTGTAGTTGCTGGTCCAGTGGAAATCTTTATATGTACAGTACAATCGTTTTTTAGTGGTCTCAAATGAAAGAAGTTCACAGTATTATTAATGCATTATACATTTTAGTTAATACATTTAAATGACAGTTGGACAATTTAAAGGACAAGTTCGGTATTTTACACTTAAAGCCCTGTTTACAGATCGTATATGATGAAATAGAACGGTTAAGATTAAAATTTGGACACATGCTGCTGTCCCGAGAATTTTAGGTTTATTTCGCGTTTGGCAAAATAGGTCCACAAAAGCGAAATAAACCTAAAATTCTCGGGACAGGAGCATGTGTCCAAATTTTAATCTTAACCGTTCTATTTCATCAGATACGATCTGTAAACAGGGCTTTAAGTGTAAAATACCGAACTTGTCCTTTAAGGCAGTCGGTTTCTGCAATTAGTTATCTTGAATTTTAATTTAGTGCATTTTTACAGAAACAAACTGTAGATTACAGTAAAGAACTGTACAATTAACAGTATATTACTGGCAACAGTGTTGCCAGTATTTTACTGTAAAAAAACCCCGGTAAGGTCTAACAGTGTATATAAAGGGTTCTATTTAGCACCTAAAAGGGTTCTGCTGTTGTTACAAGCCGAAGAACCCTAATTTGGTACTGTTAGGAACCATTTTTAACATTTTCACTGTTTTAACATTTCAACATTTCAACATTTAGATGATATTACATTTAAAGTGCCCCTATTATGCTATTTTAAAGCTTCCTAATTTTGTTTTGTATGTCTCCTACAATAAGTTTACATGCATCATAGGTCAAAAAACACTTATTTCTCATAATATACATTGCACATCTGCACATTTTTCAATGATTCTCAAACGACTAGTCGGATGAATCAATCTCTATAAATTGAGACGACTTGAGCAGGACGTTTCTCAGTGATACACTACTCAGTTTGAAGTACATTATGAGATGTTGCAACTGTAATTCCTCACCATCACCATCAGCATTAACATGTGGATGTGTATAATTCTAATTTATTGGAGTGCACAATAATTGGAGTGTATCAATACCGGTGCATATGTTCGCCCAGTACTAACGTGAATGACTTATGTAACAATAAATTTTATAAAACAAATCTTGCTCCAACCTTTATCTTTACTCAAAGTAGTAAGAACGACAGACAATCTGCATTAATAGACACAGTTTTAGGTAATTGTGGCCCACAGCTGATTAGCAGAAGCATTTCAATAAGACAGTAATAATGTGAGTTAGCTGGTTAGCCTGGACAATTACACAATATAAGACACAAAACTATGTATGTTCGACACCCGGTAGAAAAAAATATACATCAATAATTATTCATACTTACAGGTTGTGATTCTGAGGAGCAAGTTGGTACAAATGAACTGGGTACTGACCCATCTTTCAAGAGCAAGCATTTTGTAAATCCCGAGCTGAACCCGCGTTGAGATTTGAGGAGGGCAAGTTGTTCACAGGCAGACAACATACAACATAGGCAGGCGTTACACAAATGTCTTTGTGATATCTAGTGACGTAGAACTGTAATGCAGTGGGATTCAAATTACAGATGACTCATTTAGGCGATTCAGAGTTGATTCTTTCTTTTGGGAGACAATATCTTTATTTATTGTGCACTTTCGACTTTTCAACTTTGTATAACTTTTAAATTCACAAACAGCTATATTCCACACTGCTTGAAAGGGAATACTCGAACAATCTTTTAAAGTATAGAAATCCTTTAAAGTATATTATTTTTGTAATAAGCACTCGTTTTAAAAGTAAGAGATTGAATGACATTTGAATACTTGGCAGGAGTCATATGAGCTAGATATTATTATGATTATACAGCACTTTTGCATTCTTTTGAAGGCATAAAGAAAAACAACGAAAAACAAATCTCCTTTTGCATTGCACAGAAGTAAGAAACCCACATTATGGGTTCAGAATGACATTAAGGTGAGTAAGTTATGATGGAATTTGCATTTTGGGATAAACTATTGCTTCAAGTCATTATACATTGTTTTTTCAGAAAGGCCAATAGGAAAAAAAATAAAATAATGATTCATAATTAGCTCTTTCAACACAAGCTGTTGCAACCGTGGCCAATTACCAGTTTCCTTTAGGTGATCAAAACAAACATAAACATTTATGCTTAATTGCCATGTTTCAGCAGAACCCCATTGTGACAAACAGATGGACTCAAATGAGAGATATATTGACATCCATGAACAATATTTCAGATGCTAGGCAGACAGTTCTGTTTGACTACAGATGAAAGAGGCTTTGAACTTCCTAAAATTGCCACATGTTTTGATGACAACTCAGACAACGAGTTTTATCATTTGCAAAAATACAAGAACATGTTTTGTGAGTATATAAGGTATTAGTATTCACTAAAAATGTTTTATTTATATATTTTATGTTGCGTTTGGTAGACTGATTAATTCAGAAGCAGGACCCTATAGGGAAAGCCATGCACATTTACAATATTTTCTGAAGAAGAGAGCTATCTGAAGATTAATGATCTTTCACCTCGACTCCATCAATTATGTAAACCCTGAAATTAACATTGAGTCAGACTTTCACATTCTCTGCAAATGCTCCTGACAGTTTAGTTCATGCATTTTTCAGGCCACTTGAAAACCCAACCATTATGAACAATGTACTCAGAGAAACTGGACGAATAAATGTGGGAGTTTGTGAGAACTTAACCACTGATTGTGTCTCCTCGCTCTCTTTTCAGAACTGTTTAGGATTATGTGCTCATCCCTAAGTGACCCATAAATCCGAGCAAAGGCACTTTATATAACGCAGACTGCATCCAAACAATCCATATTTCATGCCGTTGTCATGGTGCTATGGATTGTTAAGGCAGAGTCTGTGCAAGATAACGGCAGATGTGACAGTCATACAGTGGGGTTCAAAACTTTGAGACCATTTTGAAAATCGGGATTCAAAATTGAATTTAAGCTTGGAAAATAAACAAAGTCCTTCTGAAATTGATGATAATTTGTAATGCTTACCACATAATTTGTCATGAAAAGAAAAACTTGTCTTTAATTAGAAAACTGCAAAAGCATTTTTCGAGTGGTCTATTTGTTATAATTTCCAAGGGCTTTCTGATGTTTCGCTGCCAGCAAATCACTTTAGTAAAAACTGGCTCTCGCACAGCTGCAGAGAGACCGTTGTGTGTATATGTGTGTGTATGTGAATATTTAATACAGATCCACTGTTGTAGGTCAGATCAATGAGCAAATGCATGTCACTAATTGAGTTTTGGGGCCAGTGAGACCGTAAAATGCAAAGTGCATTAAAAAAGATGTTGTGCTTTCATTTTCCATGCATGTAATCACATCATTCTGCCTGCAGGCTGTACGCAAAGTGTGCAAATCAAATGATTAAGGACTCATGTTGTGTCTTTCTGTAATGTAAAATGATTATAGCTGCAAATAAAACAAAGATAACAGGATATGTCTTAAGGAACTTTATAGGCCGCTGTACGTGAGCTGTATCGTTCAGTTTCGTTCCGACAAACGGGGCACTAATTTTTCTTTTGCTCAATATGTTCAACGTTAATAAAAGGTATCCAAGCAAAAAGTTCTCCACGCATTATCCTGCAGTTAATGAGAAATTGTAATTTATTGGCGCACTATATTGACTGCGTATTGAGACATGTAAAACGGTTGAGCTAGATTTTCAACCAATCAGCATCGAAAATGTAAGTAGGTCACAGCCGAAATCAAGCCAATATCACTACGCACATGTAAACATGGAGGAGGACGTAAGCAGCGCATCTTCATCTGATAGCGGCGATCAAGCTCGATTAACACCCGTAAAGTGTATTCTTCATGTTGGAAAAGATGGTGGGAAAGGTCCGCAGCCCTTTACTGAAGTCCGATGGGAAAAAAATCAAGTATAGGAATGGCTCAAAACGTTGGACACTACGGAGCTAACGTTAGCTATTGCTAATAAACATGTTGCCCTCCTGGACAAACCGGTCTCTGAGGTCCCAACAACTACGGGTTTCACCCGGCCTGCTATCGGCGTTTTATAGACGCTTGACTTGTGTGTATGTGTGTGATGGGTAGGTTTAGGGGTCGGGTTAGTGTGTGTGTGTGTGTGTGTGTGTGTGTGTGTGTGTGTGTGTGTGTGTGTGTGTGTAGGTGTGTGTGAGAGAGAGAGAGAGAGAGAGAGAGAGAGAGAGAGAGAGAGAGGTGGGTAGGTATTCTAGGTAAATAAATAAATCAAAATGAAATCTTGTTTACAATAATCATTCCTGTGAATATGTACATGTAGTGCAGTTACTGCTCGTGTATCGCTCGGTGCAAAAAAAACTTGCATCACAATAAGTGTATTGTGATTGTCAAAACATTTTAGTAACTAAACTGAATTGTATTAGGTTTAGTGACAACATGTTACAATGTTTATATGGTACAATTTCTGGTAAGCTAGGTTTTTTTTTTTTTTTTTTTTACAAATTTCTTGAAACAAATTTCACGATTTCAATTCAATTCTTGTGATTTGATTTAATATTGACTCATTTGAATAAATATTAGGTACACAAGATAGGCGTTAATTTTTCTCAAAAATAAAATAAAAATAAAATACATAGGCTACATACAGACAGCCCTATCAGCTGGTAGTATTATTTAAGGTAAAAAATAACTCAGATTAAATATAATGCGTTTTTTTATTATAATAACAACTTTATTTAATGATATAAGTACAAATATAATAAATATGTAATATAGCCTAGTACACATATTTAGCAAAATACTTTTTCTAGCCAACTAACGTGCCTATATTATGGTCATTAAATGGCTTTCCTGAGGTAAATGTTATGTGACATAATTGTTCTCCAGCTGTTTTATTGACCCCTTTGTTTGATCGATATTATGTATGAAGAATATTAGTGATGGGGACGAGACCGCCTATGCCGAGTCTGAGTCAAGACCGAGTCTTTGAAGGGTCGAGTCCGAGTCGAGACCGAGTCCGATGGTTTTCAAATTTAGTCGAGTCCGAGTCAAGACCGAGTCCGTTGGTTTTCAAATTCAGTCGAGTCCGAGCGACTCAAAACGGGGGTTACGTAGCTTCTCTGCAGGGGCAGCACCAGATAATTTTTAACGCATGTGCTGAGGAGGTGCTAGATCATTGACAGGGGGAGCTGCGCAAAACTTGGCCACTAAATATTTAATATTCAATTATGATTATTAAATTATTATGAATTATGAATTATTATTAAAAGATGTAGGCTATTATTATTAATAATAATGTTATTTCAACATAATATCTCGTTATTTCGACATAATATGTGTGCGTGCAACAAGCAAGATGTAAATTTGTAAATCCGGTGACGCGTACATGATTTTTATTAATAAACTAGTGTTTTCTGACAGTGTCGGCTGTAAAGATGAAGTTGACGATCGCCATAGGCTATCCGTAGTGAACGCGCCTATAGAGAGAAATGCACATAATGGATTACATAATCAGAGAGTAGCCTTTTTCTTTTTTCGTTTTGAATTATTTCGTTTAAAGACATTTCAAGCTTTGTGTATTTGATGTATTTCTCATGTCTGTGTGAGGCATACACTGAGTTTCGTTAAGTTAGGATGAGATATGCGCTACAGTTAACGTGCAATGCAAGAGACCGCGCGGGCGCCTCCATGATTATATTGTCTGTTATATTTGCTTCTTATTCATTAAATCCAGGCTTTCCAAAATTGATTAAAATTAAGATGCAATTTATACAAAACGAAATTCACTTTAAAGAAAGGCTTTTTACAAAACAAAACTTAATGAAGTGGTCAAAATTCAAGGATAATTGTGCGTGCATTTATTAATCATTATGATACTAAAATCATAACAAAGTAGGCTATGCTATGTACAAAAAATCAGATGAGCCCAGAATATTAACGCAATTACACGTTAAGCATTTTCCTCCCATAGAAAACCATTATAAGAACGCTTAATGTGGCTTAATGCAAATTAGAATGTCCCCTTATTATGTCGAAATAACAATTCAATGTAATGCAAATGCAAACACAAGATTTTTGCTCTGCATGTCCTATAACTATGATTAAAAAAGTCAGGGTGGGCTTAACATGTTGATGACAGCTTCAACTTGCGACAGCTTGATCACAACTTCAATGGCGAATAAAGACTAACCAGACAAATAACAACATTGAACACTACACAAACAGTAATTTAATTTTTTTCATTTAGGTAATTAATTTTCCATAGTGACACAGGAGATGCTGGATCCAATAAAAAAGGTTCCAGATCCAACGTCGGAGGTGACGGAACATGTTCCGGCTCAAATTAAGCCCTCTGCCTATTTTTCTAAACTGCTTCAACAGTGCTGCTCTGTCATCAACATGTTAAGCCCACCCTGACTTTTTTAATCATAGTTAGGACATGCAGAGCAAATCAAAATTTTCTAGTGGTATGTATTCTAGTGGACTAGTGATGGGGACGAGACCGCCTATGCCGAGTCCGAGTCAAGACCGAGTCTTTGAAGGGTCGAGTCCGAGAAAGCAGAAATCGGTCTCGAGTCCATGTCAGCAAACATTTGCAATAAAGTTGAGAAAACGGATCTATTCGCAGCCGTGTAAATATTTATTAAACAGAAAAAAAAGAAAAAAAAACTCAGAACAAGAACAGAAGAACCGCTATATAAAATCGAGAACCGACAATCAACTGAGAAAAGAACAACAACAAAAACACGGAGCTAAGACCAAACTAATCAACAAAACAAACAGCAGATGCAAACGATAATCAAACAATGAGTAACCATAGAAACTAACTGAAACACAGGGAACGGAACTAAACACGTAAAAACCCACCTAAACAAACAAAGAACACAGACTATCCTTCACAGTCCAACAATACAAGAAGTATGGGCATCAGGATAGAGGATTTCCATCGTCATCAAATCTTTACAGCTTGTGTATGGTACAACGGAGCTAAAGGCGCACTGGGGTGAAAGGCACATTCGATTTTTTTTCTCCTCCAAGCCACTAGATGACACAAGAACTTACCACAGCACTTTCCTAAACAAAAATTTGTCTAATACTTGATGTGATGCATTCTAACTGAGCCCCCAGCGTGAGTTTTTTTTTTAACACAACCATTATTTTAGAACCACAGCTACAATTTTGCTGTATGACAGTATCACTAATTATTTTTTTCCTTTTTTATTCAAAATATTCACAAACTTATGTTACATGTATGTGCCTGTCATTTGACACAGTTTCTCAGTTTGTTTGCTCTGTGTATTTGAGCCCTCAGTTTGAGTTAGTTCCCTGTCCGCTAATTGTTTGTGTTAACGTGTGTTTGTGAATTATTAAGCTACTCTTGTTCTCTCAGTGTTTAAATAAATAATATTTTGACTTTCCTGAGCAACCTGTGAAAGAATACCGGACCTAAACAGTTTATTATAATGGCATTTATCTTCCCTTTTTTCTTTGTTTTTCCCCCTTGTATGGACCTACGGTGTTTTAAGATGATAATTACCTATTTCTCCTACCCCACTGGTTCCACCTAGCCCTGACATTTCTGTTTCCCCACTGGTTCTGCGCAGCCCTGAATCTTCTGTTTACCCGCTGGTTCCACCCAGCCCCATGTCACTTGTGTTCCCTCCCAGCCTCCCTCTCCCGCCTCTTCTGTCTGCCAGTTCCTCAGCCCCACCTCCGCTGGTTCCCTTCAGCCCCTCTTCACCTCCTACACTAGATGGTGTGGATCTGACTCAGAGCTCCTGGTCACCAGCTCCACATAGTAGGTGGGATTCTCTGGCTTCGCCTCCGGCTTTGGAACCCATTGCTCCACCGCGACCTGTTGACCCGCCGGCTCCACCTTGGCTTCTCTCTCCCTCGACTATACTAACTTTAAATGTAATATCAAATAACGCACTACAGTTAACATTATAATTATAATGATTATACAGTAATTGTAAGGGCTTTACATGTGCTTTGGTACCTGGTCATCATCAAAATAAGTGTACTTATTTAAAGCATGACAAAATAATATAAAAACATAAAGGTTTAAAATGTAATGGCTTAGAGTGTACTCTAAGTACACTTTCAAGTACAGTATTTAATTGTTATTAATAAAAAAAATATATTTATTTTTCACAAGGGTACATACTTGGATTGGCATTTCATCAGTGTACGTAAAAAAAACCCGAATATAATTAGAAAAATTATGTTTAGAATTTATATTTTTAATATTTATATTATATTTATATTTAATATTTTAAATATAATGATTTAGCATAATGTTACAGCTTAAACAAACATTAAGGCCCATTTCTTGTGTAGAACAAGTTTGTACACCCCTACATGTTCTTAAAGGTGCTCTAAGTGATGTTGGGTGATGTCACTTCTTGTTGACGTTTAAAGTATTGTCAAACAAAACGGAGGCTAGCTCGACCCTTATGGAGTCAATATAGGGCCATATATATCTGCAAAATAAAACAATGTTTTGCAAACAAAAAAAATGTTTTGCAAAAAAAAAAATGTTTTGCAAATAAAAATAAGAGTATTGATATTTTTTTTTGCTTTTTTGCAAGTAAAAAAAAAATTATTGCAAAAGAAAAGTTAACCACTGAGAGAAAAAATAAAGTTTAGCAAAGTAAAACTTCAGCAGCATTGACTTTGCAACACATATTTCCCTTTGCGCCGCTCCTTTAAATCCGCGTTTCAGTCATCCGTGCCTCTGCGGCGCAAGCTTTCCTTTGCGCTTCATTTTTCTTTGCGCCTCGCTTTGTGTCCCTGATTTGACGTGGGGGGAGGGGTCAAGAGGTTGGGGTGTGTACAAGGGACGAAGGCGCGTCCCTCTCGTAACGTCATCAGCGCGAGCCCCAGACCGACTGGATCGATCGAAATGGCGGAGCAGAGACATGTGAGGCTGCGTTCCAGTCCACTTTTAGACACGCACTTGCGAACTTCCCTAAGCACTTCCCCTTGGGGGAATCCCTGCCGCCATTTTGAAGTGCGTTCCACTTCGTGAAGTGGACGAGGGAAGTTTATATGGACAGACCCTCGTTCCCTCGATTTTGACCGAGGGAGCGAGTCTGCTTCAATGTACACTTCAGGCACCTATATGTCCCACAATGCAGTACGATTGTGACGTCACCACATATCTCATCTAATCACCACCACAACAGACAACTCTATGATATATTAATAATATATATTTTTAATTTAAAACAACCCAAACGCACCTATAAACATTTGGATGCTGCATTAAACAAATTCTTAAAGGGAAACAAAATGTAAATAATAAATCAACTCCACAGCTGATTCCAAGTGATCAAGGGCTTAGGACCATTTCAGCCCATTGCAGTTTCCGCCAGTAGTGAGCACTCGCAATGACGTACATCCGAGTGAACGAGACGGAGGGAAGTTAGCGAGTGAAGGGCATGACAATTTTGGACTGGAACGCAGCCCGGGTGATGGATCACAGGTATGTATTATTGACAATAATAGTCTGGGGCTCGCGCTGATGACGTTACGAGAGGGACGCGCCTTCGTCCCTTGTACACACCCCAACCTCTTGACCCCTCCCCCCACGTCAAATCAGGGACACAAAGCGAGGCGCAAAGAAAAATGAAGCGCAAAGGAAAGCTTGCGCCGCAGAGGCACGGATGACTGAAACGCGGATTTAAAGGAGCGGCGCAAAGGGAAATATGTGTTGCAAAGTCAATGCTGCTGAAGTTTTACTTTGCTAAACTTTATTTTTTCTCTCAGTGGTTAACTTTTCTTTTGCAATAATTTTTTTTTTACTTGCAAAAAAGCAAAAAAAATTCTCAATACTCTTATTTTTATTTGCAAAACATTTTTTTTTTGCAAAACATTTTTTTTTTTTTGCAAAACATTGTTTTATTTTGCAGATATATATGGCCCTATATTGACTCCATAGACCCTCCCTCCTCCTCATCCACGCACTAACCCCCCAAACCCCACCCCCAAATCCTTCTTGTCGGTTATTGGCTGGAACAGTTTGTTATATTTCGTGGTGCGGGTTAGCCCAGATTGTTTTTCTTGCCGTTTGTGGAGCCTGGGCTGTCTACAGAGACCGCGTGTTTTTTACAGTGTGTTCAGGGGACAGGCAGCTAGCGGATGGTGAGGAGATGTTTGCTGTATGTGATAAAAAAATGTTTGGCCTAAAAAACGTGTGACATCGCTTAGAGCACCTTTAATGAAGCACATTACTAAATCAAGTTCCTAAAAGCAAGGATTTCAAAGACTTTTTTTTTTTTTGAATAAAAATTATAGTCCATAAATAATGCAGATCATGTGTTCGAACACACAGTGCTAAACATTAATATTTAACTACACTTTAAAAATGTTTTTTTTACGAAAATAGAAATGCCATGACTGTGTGTCACGCTACGGACTTAACACGTGTAAAACCCACCCAAACAGACAAGAAACATAGATCACCCGTAATAATGTGAGAGTTCCAAGAACAAGACAAGATAAATATTGAATGAATTATGAAGTATGAGTGAACTGAATTTTTTTATTTTTTTATTTATTTTTTGTGTGATAAAACTCTTATCTATGTCCTGTTTCTCCTTTCTGCCTCATCTTACCTAAGGGGAAAAAAGTGTTGACAGTAGACGGATAACATCAGATGTGGATGTGTTTCTGGTCAGGGCAATTGTGACAACAATATAACAATATTCATTATTCTGCATGGCTGAAAATGTGTTAGATATCGATGCAAATAAAATAATGTCATTACTGATCAATTGATCAATATAAAAATAAATTAAATGTTTACATACATTGTATTCAGTTTTACATACAGTAATATACTAATATAATTAAACCTTTAAACCCTAATATAATTAAACCAAACTGGCACGCTGGAAAAAGTCCTGGTCCTCCCGGCCATGCCTGAACTCAACTTTACGTTCACTCAATTTTAAATCAATACAATGTGACAAAAGCCATATTGCATTTAATGATGCCACACTAGAATCAGTTGGAAAATACCCAGTTACTGGAAAACAACGTTTTGAAAACAGCTTCCACACAACTTAAAAATGAAGTAAAAATGAAGTTACTGTCATGTGTTTGTTCTGTTTTGTTTTCCTGGTCTGTTATATTTAGTTTTTGCCTCTAGTTTGTTAATTAGTTCGGTCATCCTCTATTCCCTTCCTGTTTGTTATGATGGTTTCTGATTGATTTGAGTTCAGGTGTGTCTTATAAGTCCTTTGTTTGCTTTGCATAATAAGCTCTCAGTTTCCTCCTTGTCCGGTATTAGTCTTGGTTAAGCCGTTTAGTTGTGTAATTTCTCCTGTTTGTGAATAAAAAAAATCTAAAAATAAAACTCTATTGGGTTTTGATTCCTGCTTCAAGCGAGTGTCTGAACTGTACAGCATGACAGATAAATTAGTAGCACCACTATTTTGTTTACTCACAAGCCTGGCTTAGAAAGCCGATCACTAGGGTTTGAAACAGAACCCAATTATTTTATCTACCATTTCATATATGTAGAATTCAAACAGCATTTGTACTTTGGGCAATGGTATATGGATTAATAGAGGATTAGGCCTATTAGTCCCTCACCTTATCTCCAGAGACAGCAGATTCCCAGTCTTTTGCTTCAGTGGAGCACACCACACTCTTATTCCTCTCCCAGTGGCGCTCAACATCACAGAAACCCCCCCCCCAAAAAACCCATTATATAATAGTGAACTCACAAAGGACATCTCTGGGTTATATTTCCCATCACTGAAATAATTCTCCCATATATATATATATATATATATATATATATATATATATATATACACTGCTGTTTAAAAGATTGGGGTCAGTAATTTATATATATATATTTCTATTTCAAATAAATACTGTTATTTTGAACTTTCTGTTCATCAAAGAATCCTGAAAAGAAATGTCATATCTTCCATATTTACGCAGCACAAAAATGTTTTCAACATCGATAATAATAAGAAATGTTTCTTGAGCAGCAAATCAGCATAATATATTAAAATAATTTCTGAAGGATCATGTGACACTGAAGACTGGAGCAATGATGCTGAAAATGTAGCTTTGTATCTCAGGAATAAATTATATTTAACAATGTATTAAAACAGAAAACAGTTATTTTAAAAAGTAGTAATATTCAACAATATTGATAATATTAGGGTCCCACTTTATTAACCCACCCTTGAACCTACCCATACCATCAAACGTGTCCCTAACCTTACCTGTACCCACCTCCATAGCACCGAAAGTGTTTTGCAATACAACATGAACACAGTTTTTTTTGTATATGAAGAGTTCAGATGCAAAAGCCTCTAAATGCCATCTGAAATTTTCTTCTAGAATGATCATTTTTATCAAGCTCGTATATTTAAGTTCAGTAATTTCACTTAAATGGCAATGGAAATGACCTAATAATTGTAATTTAAGTGAAATTATTGAACTTAAATATACGAGCTTGATAAAAATGATCATTCTAGAAGAAAATTTCAGATGGCACTTAGAGGCTTTTGCATCTGAACTCTTCATATATATATATATATAATTTTTATTTTTTTATTTTTTTTATGTAAGTACATAAAGGGATAGTTCACCCAAAAATGAAAATTCTGTCATCATTTACTCACCCTCAAGTTGTTTCAGACCTGTATGAATTTCTTTTTTCTGATGAACACAAATGAAGATATTTTGAAAAATGTCTGTAACCAAACAGTTGATGGACCCCAATGACTTCCATAGTAGGAAAAAAAAAATACCATTAAGAAAGTCCCTTACAAGCGCTCTACCTGGTATCAACCTTCATCTTCACCTAAAGTGAAACTTTGCTCCACTTCCATCGATAGTCCGACCATCACAACGCAGCATGAAATTCCCCTTGCATACCGGGCGTTCCAGGATGTCTTCAGGAAGTACGATCAACCTGCTGCCTGGGGCCACCCTACCACGTGGTAAAATCTATCCACTGTTCATCCCAGAACAGAAGGCCATGGAGGAGTACATCGAGGAGGCTTATGCTGTACGGGCTTTCCAACACACCTTCCGTCTTTCAAGGGTTCATGAACGAGGTGTTCCGGGAATTCCTTCATCGCTTTGTCATCGGGTATATAGACGATATTCTCATCTATTCCCGGAACCTGGCCGACCACCGCCACCACGTAACGCAGGTCCTACAGAAGCTTTGAAAGTTCCACCTCTTCTTGAAACTCGAAAAATGTGAGTTCCACCGTGACACAGTCCACTTCCTCGGGTATGTCATTGATCAACAAGGCATAAAGATGGACCAGAGGAAGGTAGAGACGGTGGAGAACTGGCCACAACCCACTTTTCATCAACCCACTTTTCATGAAGGAACTCCAAGGCTTCCTGGGGTTCGCCAACTTCTACCATCGATTCATCAATTGCTTCAATAAACTCAGCTCATCACTCACCTCCTTACTGAGCAATGGGGCCAAGTCTCTGTCCTGGAACCCCGAAGCTAACACCGCCTTCAACCAGCCTTCAGTACAGCTCCTACCCTCGTTCATCCCAATCCAGATCTCCCCTTCGTCGTCTCCACCAATGGGGTAGGAGCTGTGTTATCTCAGCAGCAGGGTGAGCCTCCCAAACTCCATCCATGCGTCTTCTATTCTAAAAAAAACTGTCCCCGGCGGAGCAAAATTATGATATTGATAACCGGGAGCTACTGGTGATCAAATAGAAGATCTTGAAGAGTGGTGACATTGGGTGGAGGGAGCTCAACACCCCTTTGAAGTTATCACTAACCACCGCAATCTTGAATACCTTTGTGACGCCAAAAGATTGAACACCCGCCAGGCACGCTGGTCTCTCTTCTTTACCATATTTAACTTCACCGTGACATACCGACCTGGTAACAAGAACCAGAAAGCAGATTCACTCTCCCGGTTATACCAACCTGAATCCATCACCGCACCTCCAGAACCTTTCTCCCTCCATCATCGTTAGCCCGATCCAGTGGTCCCTCGACGACCAAATCGCCGAAGCCACAGTCAGAGCCTGCTCCGCCGGGAGGTCCAGAGGGACGGACCTAGGTGCCCACTCGTCTCCGTCTGTCCCTCATGGGCTCAGTCCACACATCACTGGGCTCTGGACACCCAGGCAGCCAGCAAACCTCATCAGCAATCGCTACTGGTGGCCCAATATGACCCAGGAAGTCTCCCGATATGTTAAGAGATGCTTAGTCTGTGCCATATCCAAAGTTCCCCGTCGCCATCCGGAAGGCAAACTAGTCCCTCTCCCCATTCCTAACCGACCCTGGTCGCATATTGGAGTGGACTTCATCACTGACCTCCTATCTTCTAATTCTCACACCTGCATCCTCGTCATAGTGGATCGCTTCCACAAAGCCTGTATAGTAATCAGGGACTACCCACTGCCTTCGAGACGGCCGAAACCTCTTCCAGCAACTCCAGAATTCCCGAAGACATCCTCTTAGACTGCGGCCCTCAGTTCATCTGAGACAAAATGAATGTGAATTCTACTGTAAATTATTACGGAAGCTTCTCTTGAATCACAGACAGAGCTAATTTAAAAAAAGATGAGGGCTGAAGGTTTAGTAAAATATGCCATAACTCACTGTAGGCTTGCATGAAATTCCCTTGAGAAGAATCTGCAAATCAGCAGTTTTAAATCCAATTAAACCCACATTGGAAATTCACTTTTTTTATCACAGCACTGAGCCTTAGCTCTTCTCCATCACTCTCCCAGAATGTGTTAAGTTTGGTTGCACTGAGCCTACAGCTCATGGACCAATTTAAAACTTAATTCACTCAGCGCCAGCCTTCCATCATCCTCTTCTAATAACCACGACGATCGCAGACAATGTGACATCTTCCCGGACAGACGGAGAGATAATATTCCTTCCCCAGCCTTGAGGGAGAAGTCAGAGGCTGAGATTGAGTCGAATGCTCTCCTGTTGGCAGGCCATAGCTCATGAAAAACTGGCACATTGGGATGGGTGAGACAAGAGAGGACCTTGAGCCAAAAGTGGAGCAGACTGAGTCCCAGACAACAACGATGGCAGGGGGAATGAAGGTTTCTGAGACAGCAGTGATAAAGGCTTCAAAACTCCTGCAAGGATTTTACTGTTGGGTAACAAGTCTGAGGGGTGACCTGCTTTCAGAAGCTTAACAGAGGATTAGATGGATGGCAGACTTTGAGGCAAGGTTTTACTTTGTGTTTTTATATAAAAAGGAGTTACATTTTTGTCTATCCGTATAAGCGCTTGTTGTCTTTCTTGACAGAAAGAAAAAAAATACCTATAAGGAATACGTTTTGAACTACATATTTTCAAGTTTATGGGACATTTTGAGTCACAAATATGGTCTAGGATTTACTTGGACACCATTTTTCACTCAGAAATTGTTGGTAAATTGAGCAAATAATTAGAAAGAAACAGCAAGTAACACACTGAATTAAACGTCAAGGGCCCTATCATACATCCGGTGCAATGCAAGTATTTTTTTGCTAGTTTCAGCCCGACGCAGTTATAATTTTTACGTCCTGCGCCACGTTGTTTGAATAGAAAATGCATTTGCGCCCATTTGTGCGCCCATGGCCTGCTGGTCTGAAAACAAGGTGTGTTCAGGTGCATTGTTGGCGCGTTGCTATTTTAAAAGCAACTGAAATAAACTGTGCCATTGACCAATTGAAACCTGGTCTAAAGTCAATAGCGCAATATTTTTTTTTTTATTTAAAGAGCACGTTAGTAATATGCGCCTATAGGTGGGTCCACAACGCGCGTACACTTTGTCCCGTAGATGGTCTGCTTTAAACTGCTGCGCACGAGCAGATCTGTTTTCTTGCTAGAGAAGCGTTCAGTTTCTACGCTTGCACATACCACCATGTAAATAAAGAATCCGCCATAGCGTGAGCGCAACTGGCTTTTAAAGGGAATGGGAGATGAGACTCTGATTGGTTTATTGCACATAATGCTCAAAACACAGCCATTACTCATTAAGAGAGTAGGGACAACTCTTTTAGACTTTGCGCCGGGCATGAAGACCATTATTCCCGTCGTTAAACGAGCAAAAGTGGATTCGGACACGCCCTAAGTTAAAGACTGACATGGTTTTCTTGTAAAACTTACTCCATTCATCTTTGTTTTATTTATAACATTGAAAATATATATATATTTTTTTTTTTTACAGTGTACTACAGTTGAAACTACATAAAAACATGTTTGACCTTCAGAATTTCTCCAAATGCTGTCTCAACTAGTAAAAAACAGTTGTCTGAACAAAGAATGTCATATTGAACAATATTGCTAAAATTTTAATGCAGGGGTCAGCAACCTTATAGAATGTTGAGGGATAATGGTTTGTCGGATCTGCGCACTAATCCAGGTTAAAATCTCACTCTTTAATAGTACCTCAAAATGTACGTTCGTAAGCAAATTTGAGAGACTTTGATTATCCCACAGAGTGCCAAAGTTGGCACATGTGCCATAGGTTACCTATCCCTGTGTTAAGGGTATGAGTTCCCAGCACTCATTGTTTTTTCATTATTTTTAGTTATTTGTTTTGTTATGATCAGAGGCACCTTAACATGGAGGATATAATATTGAATTTGGTTCTTTGGTTTTCTATATTATGCAGTTGGTATATGGTAATGTAAATGTTAAACATCGAAACTTATTGAATGACATTGTCAACCAATTGTAGTAAGATTATTGGAATTAAGAAGACTGAATATAAAATATAAAATAAACTGAATGATTTTTCATTAAAAAAAAAGAAGCTTGAGCTGTTCTAGCCAATTCAATCTATCCACTGTATCCTTCTGTTATACGTTCTAATTTGCCTAGACTTAAATATAATCGGTATAGGCATTCTTTTATTCCCACTGCTGCAAGCTTTTATACTTGGAAGGTGTCTGAATGATGTATTTGCTGATTGTGTTAATGTTTATTGTCTTTTGTACAACGTTATTTTGAATATTTAATGTAATGTAAAAACATGTTGCCATAACTTATTGGTAATGTAGTTTTTACAGTGTAGCCTACTGTTTGAATTGCTAATTGAAATGAGCTATTTACTAATTTTGAATAAGAAATCTGCAGTTGATGAATTTAAAAAATAAATAATAATTAAATTGAAAAAAACATGTTGAGATAATAAAAAAATCGGAATGCATCATGTTGAGTTGATTTTAAAAAATAATTTTACAGTGTAAAGGATGGAAACAAATGTCCAGGCTGTGGAAGAACAGGCCCAAGAGTGAGTGGAGGGATGCTGAAAACTGTCAAGGAATGTTAGGTGAGTTGACAGAGTGAATAAATATATGCTTCCCCTCATGCCGATAGGGTAGACATGGTAATTGTTTGATGACAAGTTGATTGAATTGATTATTTGAACGTGCTCCTCCCGAACTTTGTTTATGAAACATCATGTGTAGATTCCGCCATCGCGTCTGTTATAGAAGATATCGACAGCACATTCATTTTAAAAGAGGAACAGAGAACCGCGATCAAGGCATTTGTCGATCGGAAAGATGAATGAAGAACATACGTCACTTACTCCGTTGTTCTGATTGGTTGTAGGTCTATCCAATTGAGTGCAGAGGCATTTTCTTTCCTGGTTCGGTTGAAACACGCCCCATAATCACAGCCCAATTGAGCAGTATCAGACTCATATTCTGACTAGAATTTGAGTATGACAACGTCAGGCTAATGACACAGTGGGACAGAGTATGTTTTGCTGCAGAACTGAATAGTTGTATAATTGGAGTCATAAGTTTATTAGAGAAGTATGTTATAAAACAATTCAAACCTCACTGGCTCCCATGCATCAAGCAAGAATGTGTTAGTTTCTGTTTACCACATTTGATGTGCTCTATGCATGTGCACTGAATCTGATCAATGTTTATATGCGAGTAAAAGCCTAACCAAAATCTGTTCATCATAAGGAAATAATTTCTCTTCAGGGGACTTGGATTAAACACCTCGATTCATTTGGATTGCTTTTACAATGTCTTTATGAACTCATAGACGCTTGAAAGTTTTGGTGGAATGGACTTTCAGTGGGGGCGCTTCCCCCAGCGCCTGTGAGCGTAAAAACCACCCTTGCAACTTTGGGCTCAGCGTCAGGAAGTATCGCGTGATATCAGGTCTCGCGATGTAATGAATTGCTTTACGGCACTGCACGCATACATTTATATGCTAGCCTTCTGTGTATCATACATACCTCAGTGGACATGGCTCCGTGCATTCGCCGGCTTCTTAGAAAACAAATACACATGACCAGAGGGAGAAGATGGGAGGGGGGAGAGTCGCCAACGAGTTTTTACGACAGTGTCAAATATCTATTCTGAAGCTGTAGGGGGAGCTCTATAGAGAAACCTGCGAGCAAAAAGCGAAATTGAAGAAGAAATTGCCAAAACTGCATAGCGCCGTGTCACCGGTGCGAGCCGGGGCGGACTCGGATGACCAGCCACCCCGGACCTAGAAACCCCCGTGAGGAGCCAACACCACAGGTCCGCAACAGATGGACAACGCAGACAAGAGATAATTTCAAAGGAATAACAATCTTTATTGAACACAATTTATCAATGAGCACAAGCGTGATAGACTTCCGTGTCTTCTAGGTTCCTTCAGCTACAGGTAGGTACTGATCGAACGTCGCAGTTTCGCCCTGACGGCGACTTCGCCAATGATACGGCTCACTTCGGGACTCGGACGGTGAGTAGACAGGTGAGGGTTCTTCTCAGTTCAGAATACCTTCGTCAGTGCACAGTAGTGGGACAATAATTCAAAAGCTTACTTCACCAGCGATGCTGCATTCTTCAGAACTCAGACGGTGACTAGACAGGTACGGATCCTTCTCAGCACAGAATACTTTCGTCAGTGCACAGTAGTGGGACAATGATTCAGAGCTTACTTCACCAACGATGCGGCATACTTCCAGACCCAGACGGTAAGTAGGACGGTAAGGATTCTTCTCGATACAGGATACTGTCGTCAGTGCAAAGTAGTGAGACAGTGGTTTAAAAGCTTACTTCACCAGCGATGCTGCATTACTTCCAGACCCAGACGGTAAGTAGGAAGGTAAGGATTCTTCTCAGTACAGAATACTTTCGTCAATACACAGTAGTGGGACAATGATTCGAGAGCTTACTTCACCAGCGATTCTGCATTCTTCAGGACTCAGACGGTGAGTAGACAGGTAAGGGTTCTTCTCAGTACAGAATACTTTCGTCAGTGCACAGTAGTGAGACAGTGGTTTAAAAGCTTACTTCACCAGCGATGCTGCATTACTTCCAGACCCAGACGGTAAGTAGGAAGGTAAGGATTCTTCTCAGTACAGAATACTTTCGTCAATGCACAGTAGGGAGACAGTGGTTTAAAAGCTTACTTCACCAGCGATGCTGCATTACTTCCAGACGGTAAGTAGGAGGGTAAGGATTCTTCTCAGTACAGAATACTTTCGTCAATGCACAGTAGTGGGACAGTGGTTTAAAAGCTTACTTCACCAGCGATGCTGCATTACTTCCAGACCCAGACGGTAAGTAGGAAGGTAAGGATTCTTCTCAGTGCAGAATACTTTCTAAAGCTCACAAACAGAGAGAGTGGATTAAGAGGAGGTTTCAGCGGGACATTGTAGTACTCAAAGCTCAAACGGCCCGAGAGAGGATACCAGAAGATACTTCACCAGCACAGCTGTAACACTCTGGGATTCTAATCGAGAGCAGGTATCATAACTTTTCACAAACATGTAGCAGGGGTTGGAGCAGCTTCTCAGCAAAAGCACACTGCACTCGTGTTCACTTCAAATCCACAGCAATGAGTCAATGTGTATCAATAAGACAAAAGCACTGCAATTCACTCACACAATAAGGCTGATCAGAGGCCTCAATCCCTTCGTTACACTCTCGTGGGGGATATTCAATACTCAGTTCCTCTTCAGCACACTCTGAAACGCATAACTTCCCCAACAGTCAGATTTACATTCACTGCATCCTCTTCAAGCTTTTCAAATGTTCATAAGATGAAATCAATTCACTTAACTCTCTCTCTCCCTTCACAGCGTAGATCCAATCGATAAATCAGTCCAGCAGATTCCCACAGACGAACTCTGATCCAGCAGGCTTCAATGGGCGGCTTTCACCCCAACGAGACTTCAACAGGAGACCTTCACATCCAAGCAACTTCCCCGAACAAGCGTGTGCCCAGAACTACTCCGCAAAACCCAGCTGCCGCGCTCAAACCTCTCCAAACTTCTCTGAGTGGCCCTTTTTATCCTTGGCTTCTGAAACAGGAAGCCTGTGTGAACGCCACTTCTCTCTCTCCCGCACCTGCCATACATTAGCGCTAATCAGGCCGGGCAATGTTCCTGCCACACCCGGAACCGGAGTGGGATGTGTCGTACACAAATCGTTCCCTCAGGAAACTCGTGACTCATCAAAGGGTTCCGCTCGCTGAGCGCTTTTGTCACCCGTGACAGCCGCTTTAAGTGGAAAGCGCAACTTTATATGAGTAATGTGACATACTACTGTATTTAAGCTCCGCCCTGACGCACTACGCTACATCCGACGTCACAAGTTGCGCATTAGGCACAAGTAGAGACTGCGTATGGCCGTTTGACAGGAAGCTAGAATTTTATTTGTAACGTGTTAAATATGAATATTTTTCTTACACAAAATCATCCCTTCGCTTAAGAAGGCCTTTATTAACCCTCTGGAGCCGTGTGGAGCACTTTTATGATGGATAAATTCACTTTTATGGACTTTTTTATGGACCGAAACGGCCATTATAAAGCCTCGAAGAGCCAGTATATTATTTAATATGTGATATTTCAGTTTTTCTTTTTTAATAAATGTGCAAAAATGTCAACAATTCTGTGTTTTTCTGTCAAAATGGGGTGCTGTGTGTACAATAATGAGAAAAAAAAGAACTTAAATGATTTTAGCAAATGGCTGCAATATAACAAAGAGTGAAAAATGTAAGGGGGTCTGAATACTTTCCACACACACACACACACACACACACACACACACACACACACACACACACACACACACACACACACACACACACACACACACACACACACATTACAGCCTAAACACACACACACACACACACACACATTACAGCCTAAACACACACACACACACACACATTACAGCCTAAACACACACACACACACACACACACACACACACACACACACACACACACACACACACACACACACACACACACACACACACACACACACACACACATTACAGCCTAAACACACACACACACACACATTACAGCCTAAACACAAATAGCAAGAGCATTACATCTAGCATTCAAGTCAAGTCCCCATTATCTTTATAACACTTTTTACAATACAGATTTAATGTGAATTTTACATAAAACTTTGCTATTTTTAATAAACCTGTATATAAATATCAATACTAATTTTGGCAAATAAATGTAATATATCAACCCCAAAACTGCACAACTGTAGAGTAAAACATTAATAAAAAAAAAGTGATAAAAAATGCGTATAAAAACTGACATGATTGTTACAAAATCACACTGTCTGGGGCCTCTGGAGAACTAACAACTGCTAGCATAAAGTTTAAGGTAAAAATACCTTCTATTAAATTATAGTATCTTACTACTATGCAATTAGATAAACTGTTCATTCATTACATCACTTTACCTCTGTCTTTATCCCCTTTTATCCACTTCTCTTCTTTTTGGCACTGTATCTATCGCAGACTGTAATGCTCATTTATAATGTGTCATGTAAATTCGGCCATCTGTCACAATCAGGTAACTTTCATCGTGTCTAGACCTGGCGCGAGCTGCCAGGCCCATTTCTGCAGGGGAGCCTGAGAGTGTTATGCGTCCTCAAACAAAAGCAATGCTGTCTACATTGGATGCGGCGAGAGGCGATGCTACACAACAAATTACCAACAACTGTTTCTGACGCACTTCAAGCACTCGCTGGGCGGGGGAAGATTGATGTGCTGGACCGGAGTTGGGGGACTTAGTTAAGTTTATGTAGAATTTTTAGTTGTTGTTGTTGTTGTTGCTTTATTTGGTAGTATTTCGAATTAATGGTTTTAAAATAGTATTATAAAAAAAAAAAATATATATATATATATATATATATTTTTTTTTTTATAATACTATTTTACAACCATTAATTCGAAATACTACCAAATAGGGCTTTCAACCATGCCACACCCCAAGAGGCATACACAACAGGTTTATATACTGTAGCAGAGCAATAGCTCATTTACTGATTGTGATGTTTTACCCATATCACAAACATCATTACATACAAATAATGTATAATAATGGGAACATTGATGATGGAGTGAGTTTCGTCGTAACCGAATGCGACGGGCTGTTTGAATGCTGAATGGAGAATGACTGAGGACTTTAACAACTTAAATATTCATTTGTACCTCACATTTAGCTATCGAATGGCTTCAGAAGTCTTGGAATATAGTGCACGAAAACTTTATGGTGCTTTACAATGTTTTAATGCCTTAAGTGGGGCTTAACAACAACACAGAAAAGTATGTACAATATTGGACGTCACTGAGAATCTGCAGCCGCGACGGGGAGGATTTTGGGGTGATGAATCTCCTCTTCTGTCAGTGCCTATCTATATATTTATATATATAAAGATGAGTCTAAATGAGTGCCTGGCAGACTATTGGATTAGACAGGGCAATGGTGGATGTGTTTGCTGTGTGGTAGTTTTGACAAATGACACTGGATCTCCGGCCTGCTCCAATCAAATTATCTCAAGGTGACATGCTGAAATGCTAATATCTCTATGGTCATCACTGCAGAAGGTTTTTTGGAAGTAGATATTGAAAATGTATCAATTTACTGTACACTTCAGGATTCAAGCCAACTCTGAAATGTCCTAAACAATGCAATGAGTCTCCATCTGTCCTTTAGTTTTACTTCAATGAAAAATATATACTCAACTTTCTGTGTAATAATTTCTGTATTTAAATTTCTGTGTAATAATATCACACCAATTAGTAGGCTACAGCATATAGCTACATGTAGAGTTTTGGCACTGATCTAATATTTACAGTGAAAAAAAACAAAACATATACATATAACTATAACTATAAACCTATTAAACCTATTTATCAAGACAGACTTTTGAAATATAGGATTTTATGAAGCAACACAAAAAACTGTAATGAAATACAGTTGGTGGTGGTGTAATAGAATAGAATAGAATAGAATAGAATAGAATAGAATAGAATAGAATAGAATAGAATAGCCTTTATTGTCATTGCACTGTGGAGGTACAACAAAATTTAGGGTGCTCTCACAGAGCCACCCTTGCACCACACAAAAAAGGTAACAAAAACTACAAGGACATATATCAGGACAAAAGACAAATAGGCTAAACGAACACTGTTCTCTCATTAAAATGTAAAAAAAAAAAATATATATATAAAAAATCTATTTAAACGTTAAAATCTTAAAGTGTCTGTAGTTATTACAGAGTGCAGGTAGGAGGAGGTGGACTAATTGCACTAATTGTCTGCTCTTCATGGGGTATGGGGTGATTGAGGGGGGGGCGGGCTTATTTGTGCAAATATCCATAGGTATTGGCAATTCGTATGGCCCAGGGGAAAAAGCTGTTCGTCAGCCTGCTAGTGTGGGATCTGGTTGACCTGTAGCGTCTCCCCGAGGGCAACAGATCAAACAGGGGGTAAGCAGGGTGTGAGGGGTCTCTTGTGATGACCTTCGTTCTCCTGAGGCAGCAGGATGTGGAGATGTTTTCCAGGCTGGGTAGTGGGCAGCCGATGATCTTTTGGGCGGTGTTAATGACCCTCTGCACAGCCTTCATGTCCTCAGCTGTGGAGCCTGCGTACCATACACTTAAACAGTGTGTTAGTACACTCACCACAGAGGAGTGATAGAAAGTCAGCAGCAACTTTGTGTCCAGATTATTCTTCCTAAGGACACGCAGGAAGTGTAGCCTCTGCTGAGCCTTCTTGACCAGGGCTCTGATGTTGTAGGTCCAAGAGTGGTCAGCAGAGATGTATGTGCCCAGAAACCTGTAGGTGGTGACGATTTCCACTCTATCTCCATTTATGAGGAGGGGGGTGTGATCATGTCTGTGCTTCCTGAAATCCATAATTAGTTATTTTGTTTTAAGGATATTTAGGGTCAGGTTATTATCTGAGCACCAGCGCGACAGATCCTTCACCTCGGCCCTGTATGCTGTCTCGTCTCCATTGAAGATACATCCAACCACTGTGGTGTCGTCCGCATATTTTATAATGTGGTTGGTTGGATGAGTTGGAGAGCAGTCGTAAGTGTACAGGGCGTACAGCAGAGGGCTCAGAACACAGCCTTGAGGGGAACCAGTACTGAGTGTGAGTGTAGATGAGTGGTGGGAGCCGAGTCTCACGGATTGTGGGCGGCTCGACAGAAAGTTTTTAATCCAGATGCAGGTGGGGAGGGGGATCTGTAGCTGTATCAGTTTACTGTAAAGAATGTCCGGAATGATTGTGTTGAACGCCGAGCTATAGTCGACGAAGAGTATCCTCACATAGCTCTTCTTGTTTTCCAGATGGCTCAGCGCAGTGTGGAGTGTGAGGGCGATGGCATCCTCCGTGGACCGGTTTGCCCTGTAGGCAAACTGGTAGGGGCCGAAGGAGGGAGGAAGGCAGTCTCTGATGTGCTGGGAGACTGATCGTTCCAGGCACTTCATGATTACAGACGTCAGAGCGATGGGTCTGTAATCATTCAAGCTGTTTATGGCAGTTTTTTGGGGAATGGGGATGATGGTAGAGGCCTTCAGACATGTGGGGACGGTGGCATGTGTCAGGGAGAGGTTGAAAAGTTTGGTGAGGATCCCTGTCAGCTGGTCTGCACATGCTTTTACCACTGCTCCCGGGATGCCGTCGGGACCAGCAGCTTTCCTTGGGTTCACTGCTCTCAGGTTCTTCCTCACCTCGTGCTCCTGAAGAGAGAGAGGTGGAGTGCTGGAGCCAGGGGGAGACAGTGACTGCAGGTGTGTGGTGGGGGTCTCAAACCGGGCAAAGAAGCTGTTTAGCTCCCCCGCCATAGGGGCGGCCTTTGTAGTTGGTTAGGGCCTGGATGCCCCTCCACATCTGTCGTGGGTTGTTGTCAATCAGATGTCCCTCTACTTTCCTCTTGTAGGAGTCCTTGGCCTGTTTAATGCCCATCCTCAGGTCAGCTCTGGCGGTGCTGTAGAGAACTCTGTCTCCTGTCCTGAAGGCCGAGTTGCGAGCTCTAATCAGGGTCTGGACTTCACTTCTCATCCAGGGCTTCCTGTTTGGGAAGATCCGGATGCGTCTCTCCGCTGTGACGTTTTCAATACAGCACTTGATGTAAAAGAGGACAGACTCGGTGTGTGTGTCCAGGTCCATCCATCCATCCATCCATCCATCCATCCAGGTCCTGATCTTCAAAAATACTCCACTCTGTGCAGGCGAAGCAGTCTTGCAGCTGGATGAGAGCATTTTCAGGCCAGGCTGTGATGGTCTGTGTGGCTGGTTTTGTTTGCCTCCTTAGGGGGGTTTAGGCCGGGAAGAGGAACAGGGAGAGGTGGTCTGATTGTCCGAGGTGGGGGGAGGGGGGAAGCTCTATAGGCTTGTTTAATGTTAGAATAGACATGATCTAATGTGTTTTCTCCCCTAGTAGCACACTTGACGTGCTGATGGAATTTGGGGAGAACAGTCTTAAGGCGTGCTTTATTAAAGTCCCCTGCGATAATGTGAATGCCATCCGGATGAGCCCTCTGTTGTTTAGTTACCGTGAGCTGAAGCTGGCCGAGTGCCGTGCTAACGTTAGCATTTGGATGGATGTAAACAACAGTCATAATGTCAACCGTTAGCTCTCGTGGCAAGTAAAAAGGTCGGCACTGAACAGACATGGCCTCTAAATCCGGTGAACAGTAAGTGTCAATTACTCTACTGTCTGAGCACCATTCCTCAAGTACATAAACACATAGTCCTCCACCTCTAATCTTACCGGAGGCTTCGGTCCGGTCATGGCGGTGGATAGTGCGGCCTGCTAACTCCACTGAAACATCGGGGATTAGCGGATGTAACCAAGTTTCGCTAATAATAAGCAGACAACACTCACGGATAAGATGATTGTAGGCGATTCGTGACTGCAGCTCATCCATCTTGTTCGCCAGAGATCTGGCGTTCATGAGGAGGATAGATGGTAGCGGAGGTCGGTGCGGCTGTTTCCTTAGCCGGGCTAGTAGGCCTGCCCGACATCCGCGTTTCTGCTTTCTCTCCTTGCGCCGCCTCCGACGCCTACCGGGCCCAACAACAGTCCACGGGGCGCCCGGCGATCTCGCTATCTCCGGCGGTATGTTGTGAGTCCGTGAAAAGCTTCGTGCCCTGGATGTGCATCCCACAAATCTCCATCAACTGCAAGATGCTATCCTATCAATATGGGCCAACATTTCTAAAGAATGCTTTCAGCACCTTGTTGAATCAATGCCACGTAGAATTAAGGCAGTTCTGAAGGCGAAAGGGGGTCAAACACAGTATTAGTATGGTGTTCCTAATAATCCTTTAGGTGAGTGTATAGTGACAATAAAGAATATAATGAAATATCCTTGAAGGTATGTACTACTGTATCTGACAGAAAGTCAGCATTTGGTTGCAATTTTCATATTGTTTGAATTCTTCAGAATTAAGTGATCATTAATTGTGATGGTGTAAGTGCAAGTGCATGCGCTAATAAGGTTAGCGTGATGGCCAGGGTTGCTAACTTTGTTTATCAGGTTAGAGTGAGACTTTCTTGATGGCTGAACATATCCCACACATGTATGACACTAGTGTCCTCTTTGTTACATCACAATCTAATCAAAGCCTACAATGCATAAAAATTTTTATAAAAAAACATTTAACATTATCAGGAACAAACAAATATTATTTGAAAGAATTGGACATTATTCATTATTATACAGTATTTCAATGTAGCCTACTACAATTATACCTCTAGACATTCATTATCTCTTGCGCAGACAAATACTGCTCCTGAAAGCTTATGCTGACATAGTAGTAGTTGAAGATAAATACAGATACAATTAAACAACAAAACTCCTAACTTTATATCACTAAAATTAAATGGGAAGCCCCTTACATACGCTCACATGCAAACACAACACTGACGTCTTCACTTCCAGGTCAAGCATCTGTCAATCAAAAACTCAGTAGCCAATGAGAACACATCGCTGTTAGCCCCGGCCCCACAAGAGTTATGTGCCTGAATGGCGAACGAAAACTCAGAGAGCGTAAACGTAAACTTCAGAAGCGTAAATGAAAACTCTGGAAGCGTATTTGTAAGTACAGATCAGCTAAAGAAAAAAAAAAAAATCTTAAAAACAAAGTCAACAATTTTGCCTGCGATTTTTTATTTTTTATTTTTCGTTAAATTATTTTTCGACATTATATTAAGTTCCAATTTATATTTTCATTCATTTCTTGAAAGGTTCGTTCAATTTTAAAGGCACAAAAATAATCCCATAGTCTACCACCCACAAGCAGAAGGTCAGGTGGAACGATTTAATTGCACGTTGAAATCTATGATTCAAAAGTTTATTCACGAGGCAGCAAAAATTGCCTTGGCATATGTGCTGATTAATGATTCTGCTGGTGGGTGCCCACACTATAATTTTGCGCTTCTTGCAACATGAAATCCTGGAGAGAAGACAATCCTAGATTCCTGAGTGCACATGTAGGAGGACAAAGTTTGAGTGTAAACATGTAATATATCTGAGCGAGAGAGAGAGAGAGCACGCGTCCAGTTTAGTGCAAGAAGAGAATCCGCCTGTGAGCGGAGAGATTCCTACTAGCGCATTTGATGCACTCTCGCATTACAATAATGCACTCTCGACATAATTATGTCATTATAATAACGCCATAGAAACCGCCTTAAATTAACTATAAACGTGAGAAAAAAGTTGTGTCTGAAAGTTGCAATACATTTTTTAATAGGTTAAAATGAATAAAGGACAGGTGGTCACCATAATTGTCATCTGCCCACGAAAAACGCAAAGGAAAAAACGTTTCCGTTTTTAGTACATCGATGTTGTGTAAACATGCCCTGAAAAAAAACTCCAAGATGTGTTTCAAAGAAAAAACAATCCAGAAATGCAAAAACATCAAATATAATATTCAGGTAATGCAGGATAAAACAAAGGCTGGATTCAGAATGGCAGAAATAGTACCAGCATACTATTCTGAATTCAGCTCAATATGTGCTTTTGTATATGTTCAAAAATGGTGGAAAAACAAACTTTAAGAACAAATAGAATCACCCAGTTGCATAAACTCCCACTCATGCAAGTCTGGAGAATAATGACTGTTAATGAAGAGGGAGGGATTATCATTAATTAGCCAAAGTCTGTTTGGTACAAAAATACCAAAGGGCAGCATCTCAATAGTGTATCTAGCTGTTGAACAATGGCAGGAAGTTGGTGTGCTCTTCAGTCTTTGGCACATTGTGTTTGGTTTTGTGTGTTCTGTCATGCTGTTCCACAGTGGAGTAATCTGCCCCAGAATCCTCAAACTCTGATGTTCCAGCAAACTGACCAGCGGTTTCAACAGCAAGCAAGTCAACAGTTTCCTCAGCCAGTTCAACAGCAAGCTAGTCAACAGTTTCCTCAGTCAGTTGAACAGCAATCTAGTCAACAGTTTCCTCGGCCAGTTCAACAGCAAGCTAGTCAACAGTTTCCTCAGTCAGTTCAACAGCAAGCTAGTCAACAGTTTCCTCGGCCAGTTCAACAGCAAGCTAGTCAACAGTTTCCTCTGCCAGTTCAACAGCAAGCTAGTCAACAGTTTCCTTGGCCAGTTCAACAGCAAGCTAGTCAACAGTTTCCTCAGTCAGTTCAACAGCAATTTAGTCAACAGTTTCCTCAGTCAGTTCAACAGCAAGCTAGTCAACAGTTTCCTCAGTCAGTTAAACAGAAAGCTAGTCAACAGTTTTCTCAGCAGTTTCAGCCTAAGCAGCCAGTGGCACAGGCAGAGCCCCTTGACAAATGTGCTGTAGCTGATTATGAGCAGATCCAATGTGGACCAGCTGGTATCAGTGGTGCTGAGTGTGCAGCTATCAACTGCTGCTTTAATGGATCGCAGTGTTACTATGGGAAGGCAGGTAAGAGTGTTGAGTCAATGCAAAGGGTTTTCATGTTAAACTGATCTTCAGCAATAACCTGCTCTTGAAAACTCATTCCAGTGACTGTCCAGTGTTTAAAGGACAAGTTCGGTATTTTACACTTAAAGCCCTGTTTACAGATCGTATCTGATGAAATAGAACGGTTAAGATTAAAATTTGGACACATGCTCCTGTCCAAATCAATTTGAGGTTTATTTCGCTTTTGTGGACCTATTTTGCCAAACGCGTCACACCCGTGATTCTTCCGTTGAGAGCTTGAATAATAGACACTCCAGCCCAGTTGGTGGCGATAATGCACCTTTGCCAATTGCAAGCAAACCACGGGCATTTCATTGAATACACAGAAGAAGCAGAAGAAGCGGCGGAGTAATACCGTAAAGGTGCTGCGGTCTCACAGCGCGTCCTATACAAGTCAATGGAGTTGGACAAAAACTACGATAAAACCTGTTGGAATGCATCTTTTTCAGCGATTTTTGATGGAACATATCAGTGAACACCCCTGACCACTCTGTGAGTTTCACGTCTTTGTAAACTAAAGTTTAATGTGTTTTTAGGACGGAATCTTCCAGTGCATATAGACAACCATTGTGGGGGTGAGGGGGTGAAGCGAAATAAACCTAACATTCTTGGGACAGCAGCATGTGTCCAAATTTTTATCTTAACCGTTCTATTTCATCAGATACGATCTGTAAACAGGGCTTTACGTGTAAAATACTGAACTTGTCCTTTAAGAGATGGTCAGTTTGTGGTAGTGGTGGCTAGAGATGTTACACTGCCTGGATTCAGTCCGTCTCCTGGGTGGAAGTGATCCAGCTTGCAGTCCTGTGGGATCCACACCTTTCTTTGCTATATATCAGTTCCCTGTCACTGCATGTGGCACGAGCATGATTGTGAGTGGTTGCTTGTTTTGTTCTGCATGGCTTAGAATGGACTGGATGCCAGCAGTGTTACTATTTGCAGGAGGACAGTGGATATGTGGTGTATGAAAACCGAATGATCTCCTCGTATGAAGTGGGTATCGGACAGCTTGGTTCCATCACAAGGGATAGCCATTTTGAGTAGGTGATGTATGCTTTATCATAAATGTTAATCGTTGACAAATGCTACAAGCTCATGGTTTGTCCATGCTTCTCTTCCAGTGTAGGTACTCTGCTACTTCTGTGGAAGCTCTGGTTGTGGAGGTCAACACTGTTCCTCCACCAGTATCTGCTCCTGGACCCCTCAGGGTGGAGCTTAGACTGGCAAATGGTCAATGTGTCACTAAAGGCTGTGCAGAAGGTAAGTGTTTGTCCCAAGTATGCCTAAAGCCTCGAACTTCAGGTTACAGCAGTTTCTAGTTAAACACTGTATCTTCAGGGGATGAGGCGTACACATCCTACTACAGTGATGCTGATTATCCAGTTACAAAAGTCCTGCGCGAACCTGTGTATGTTGAGGTGCACATTTTGGAGAGGACCGACCCCAACATTGTCCTGATGCTTGGACGTTGCTGGGCGACACAAACCCCCAGTCCTCTCAGTCTACCCCAATGGGACCTTATGGTTGATGGTTGATGGGTGAGTAAGGCCAGGCTTTATCCATGTGGTGTAAGGGCCCGTTCATGTTTCACATGGTATCAAATTAAGGGTTGTTTGACTTTACTTTTGACTTTATGGCTGGACTAACATAACTGCACATATTGATACTCAGGCATGGCCAAGTTGAAAGGTGTTTTTTTTATTTTTTTTTTAAGGATAGTCCCAGTAATGTTTGAGAAGACTGCTTTTAGCATTAATGTCTTAACTGTTACATCCCACTTAGGTTGCTGTCCAAGGCCTTACACCTGGTACTAAGCATTTTTGTAAATCTAATAATAAGTGGACTGTGGTAAATGCATAAAGGGTCTAATTTTTTTTTTTTTTTATCTGTATTTGATCACTTCCAGAGGTAGTTAAACACATTTAGCCAGATTGCTTTCATAGTGTAGATGCTCATGTGTTTGAACCTTTGCAAAACACAGCCTAATACTGACCTAATACATAAACATTATAGGAAGTGCGCTAGCAGACATGACTTAAACTCTGTCGGCTGAAGACCTGAGTTTGGTTTGAAGGCAAATGTACAAAGTGTAACAGAGGCCAGCTAGTAGTTGCTAAAACTTCACTTCCCTGAACTCAAGAGGTGCTCTAGCGACTGATGCTAGAGACTGCAATATTTAGCCTCCTTGCTAGAGTGCATAACTCCCATGTCGGAGACACTCACAGAAGAGGGTGAATCGGACCTGGGTGAGGGGTTACACCGGTTTCTCACCATTCCATATTTTCAGCATGCACTCAGTATGGTATTGTGGCTGTCAGAGCAGAAAAGAAAGTTGCTGCTCCCCATGTGTTTTTCCATTGTATCCTTTTGAAAGATCTGAAAAAGCCCAAACGTAGACCCTCTCCTTAAGGAAATTAGGACAGAAGTGGACAAAGGCGACCAATTAAAACACCAGGTATAAACAGGAATGTCTCCTTGTGATCCGATCAGCCAAATTGCGTCTTAATACTGGGTGTGATCAGGGCTTGAGAGCATTGCATATGTGGCCATGCAAGAAGTGCCCTCATGATTTCTTGAAGAGTGTGCACTTTCACATGACTAGTTATTTGGTCTTAAAGTCTCTCTCAATATTATCCCTTAAAGGGATAGTTCACCCAATGATGAAATTTACCCCATGATTTACTCACCCTCAAGTCATCCTAGGTGTATATCTTCTTTCAGATGAACACATTTGGAGTTGTATTAAATGTCCCGGCTCTTCAAAGCTTTATAATGACAGTGAATGGCTGGTAATGTTTTGAAGTCCATAAAGCTTCCATCCATGATAAAAGTAACCCACACTGCTTTGTGGGGGTTGATAAAGGCCTTCTGAAGTGAAGTGATGTTTTAGAAAAATATCTATGTTTAAAACTTTATTGACCAAATTAACTAGTTTCCGGCAGACGGCCGTAAGCATACTACGCAAGTCGACTTCCATTTACATTTAGATTTTATTCATTTAGCAGACGCTTTTATCCAAAGCGACTTACAAATGAGAACAATATAAGCAGTTAATCTAACAGTAGGACAACAATATGCAAGTGCTATGACCCTTCTCAGTTTAATCTAACGCAGTACATATTAACTTCTTTTTTTACTTTTTATAATAGAATAGAAGAGAGTGTTAGTATTACTGGATCAAGTGCTGTCGAAAAAGAAGGGTCTTTAGCCGTTTCTTGAATGTGGCTATGGATTCAGCAGCTCTGGTTGAGTTAGGCAGATCATTCCACCAGCAGGGAACAGTCATGGTAAAGGTCAGAGAAAGAGATTTTGTGCCTCTTTGAGATGGCACCACAAGACGTTGTTCGGTTGCAGAGCGCAAGTTTCTGGATGGCACATAAGTCTGATGTATGTATACAGCAGTATGACTTTATGAACTTCTTCACTTATAAGTTTGATAATATCAGGGAGAAAATTATAACTATGCAACCATCTACTACAGTATCGCATCAGGGAATGCATTGTAGTCTCCCTAAGGAAAAATTCAATTCATTTATTGCCATAGAAGAGGAAGAATTTGCAAAACTCGTTAAATCATCTAAATCAACAACATGTATGTTAGACCCTATACCGACTAAGCTACTGAAAGAGATGCTTCCAGAGGTCATAGATCCTCTTCTTAAAGGGATAGTTCACTTTGAAATAAATTTTTGGTATGTTTTAGCTTACCTCAAGGGCATCCAAGATGTAGGTGTCTTTTTTTCCGCAGTAGTTTCAATTTTGATATTTTTAGGTCAAACCGTTCTTGTCTGTCAGTCATATAATGCAGGTCTATGGTCATTATCTCAAAACACAAGCACAGAGTCCAAATTAAAACAATTCCCCATCGTCCAAATTAAACAATTCCCCATCGTAAGTACACATTGATGGCCTAAGACACGAAACGAGCGGTTTGTGTGAGAATACGAACAGTATTTATATAGTTTTTACCTTTTATACGCAGCCATGACGTGTACGCAGACTGGTGCATAGATATATACACACTAGATGTCACCTTGTCTACGGCAGTTCATTGGAACGAATGTCTTAAAGGCGACATCTAGTGTATATATCTATGCACCAGTCTGCGTACACGTCAGATCAGATTACTTCGACATGGCTGCGTATAAAAGGTAAAAACGATATAAATACTGTTCGTTTTCTCACACAAACCGCTCGTTTCGTGTCTTAGGCCATCAATGTGTACTTACGATGGGGAATTGTCGATCACAAGTTCAGTATGGTGTACCACAAGGCTCAGTACTAGGACCGTTGCTGTTCACTCTGTAAATGCTACCCTTGGTAGATATCATTAGGAAGCATGACATTAGTTTTCACTGTTATGCTGATGATACGCAGCTCTATATTACTTCACACCCTGACGGAACTTATCAATTCACAAAATTAACGGAATGCATAGCTGATATAAAAAACTGATGACTAGCAACTTCCTACTACTTAATTCTGAAAAAACAGAGATTCTGAGTATTGGACAAATTACTCACGTAATAATCAAGAATACTGTCTAACACTTGATGGCTGCTCTGTCAAGTCTTCGTCGTCGGTTAGGAACCTGGGTGTGCTCTTTGATACCAATCTTTCATTTGGAAGTCACGTGTCTAGTGTCTGTAAAACCGCATTTTTAAATTACGTCATATTCTGTCAATGAAAAATGCAGAACAATTAGTGTAATGCTATTATGGGTGGTTGCACTACACGCTTAATAAACAAACTACAGCTGTTCCAAAATGCAGCAGCTAGAGTTCTTACCAGAACCAGGAAGTATGACCATATTAGCCCCGTTCTGTCAACACTGCATTGGCTGCCTATTAAACATCGTATACAAATATTGTTGATCACTTACAAAGCACTAAATGGTTTAGCTCCATAGTATTTGAGTGAGCTCTTAACGCATTATAGTCCTTCACGTCTATTGTGATCTCAAAATTCCGGCCAGTTGATAATACCTAGAATATCAAAATCGACTGCTGGCGGTAGATCCTTTTCCTATTTAGCACCAAAACTTTGGAACAATCTTCCTAACATTGTCCGGGAAGCAGTCACACTCTGTCAATTCAAATCTAGACTAAAAACACATATCTTACCTAGCATACACATAACACATTATAGACTTTTATAATTCAGTGTTAGACTGCATAGTTTAGGTCAGCCGGATCCGGGAACTCTCCCCATAAATCCTGATGTACTTGATGCATCATAATAAGGATGGCGTCTACGCTAATATTAGTCTCTCTTTTTATCCGAGGTTTACCGCAGTCCGCCGGATCCAGGCCGTATCCAGATCTGATGAAGGACCTGCGCTTGGACATGATGACAACACTGTCCTGAAGTGTCAACCAGTCCCTCCCTGTTTACTGAAGTCAGTTGGATTCCGGCCGTATCCAGATCAGATGCACCTGCACCTGGACCTAACCATGACGCATCCCTGAAGTGCCAGCCTCATCAGCCCTGTGAAGGCCTCATCGACCTGTAATGCTGCCTGGATCATAATCATACACTGTTCGCTCGTTGGCCAGAGGAGAACTGGCCCCCGACTGAGCCTGGGTTCTCCAAAGGTTTTTTTTCTCCATTCTGTCACCTGATGCAGTTTTGATTCCTTGCCACTGTTGCCTTGGTTTTTGGCTTGCTTAGTTGGGGACATTTAATATTCAACAATATTATTGATCTGCCTTACTTAAGGTGGACGATGACGCAATTTTCTTCTAGAAACAAACTTTGTTGTATTATTTTCATGTTATCACTGTGAAGCTGCTTTGATACAATCTGTATTGTAAAAAGCGCTATATAAATAAAAGTGACTTGACTTGACTATCATAGTAACATTACCCTTATGAAAAGAAAATGTATTTCCCAATATATGAATGATCAATATATTAAATGGTTTAACAGTATATTTGAAAATATACTAAATTGGGACAAAACTCACCCTATAGATCACCCTAAATGAATTACCATTATGTGTCTGATGTTTAAAGAGTGATACAATTGTGCAGTGTTTACCAAAGTAATTTGGCCGAGTGAATTAGCAGGACAAATTAGCATATTCACAGTATCCCGCGTATACTAAATGAAACAAGGGTGTAGAGTTGCATTCAAGCTATTTAAGGCATGAATAATTGTATATAATAATAAAACTTTAAATATGTAATTTTGGTGATCAAAGATGTGTTTTAAGGGATAAAATGAATGACTTCAGGGGGACTTTAAGTTTTCATCCAACTGTGACAACTGTGCGCTGCTATACCCAAATAAATGCTGAAACCGCTTCAGTGGTGGAGAGCAGGTGTTGAATCATTCACTTTGAAGGAATAATGCAATTGAATCAATATTGGCATAATGTAGCTCTCAGGTTACCGTGAGGAACGCGAGCCTGAACACTTTTTTTTTTTTTTTAAGTGAAGTTCTTCTCTGAGCTGATGGGTCACAACAAGGGGCCTGGGATACATTCAGGTTACCGTGAGGAACCGTGAGGAACGCAAGCCTGAACACATTTTTTTTTTTTTTTTTTAAGTGACAGGCAGGAGCGGACTGTGCAAAGCAGCAACATCTGACAATGCTTACAGTCAGCCCTCTCGAAGGCTAACAAAGCATGATCCGTTCCCAAACACATAACGCACAAGTCGTGTAAGGAAGCGAGGGCAGGGAGAAGCACACGACTTGAATGTCTGATTATTCACCATACTTTTGTTTTTGTGTACTGCACTATATCGGGACAGAGAACAATAAATAAGACACATAGTTTGACACAGAACGCTTGCTGAGGCACAGAAGCTAACGTAGGTCTTTCGGGATGTGATTTTATGCTTTCCTGGTCGTGACGTCACCCGCCTGTGATGTTCCGTCTCGCCATTGGACTAGTTGACACACGTGCTTCAGATGCAATCAAGCAGAGGCGTTACCAAAGTGTAATTGATGCAGTGCGAGTTCCCAACTGAAGTAAATTTGAATTATTTCCATTGACAAGTTTAATTTGACATCCCAATTGTGGGTGGCCTAACATTCTGTTTTTTTTTTATTTATTTTTTTTTATAGTTTAAGCTTAAAAGCAAACTTAACATTTAGAAGTTAACGTTACATCAACGCATGAATAGACCATGAAAATACAATTCATCAAATACAGAATTTAATCATCTATTATCATTACTATAATACAAAATACCATCACTATAATAACAGATTACAGCTGACCTTCCTGATTACATGCTTGTTCTCACAACAGACACTGCAAGAAAAAGGGACGCACTTTAAAATCTTAAAGTTCATCCTGCCAAATGTGGCTTTTTGTGACATTAATAATAATTGTGTGTCCACTTTTTTTTTCTTTAAAATAGTGATGATATTTCATTACACTTTGGATAAAAGCATCTGCCAAATGAAATATGTTTATGTTGTGGAATATATATATAAAAAATATGCTTAGAGACACTGTAAAAAGTGGTAACATGCAATTGCCTTAAATTACCTGATTTAACCCATAAAAAAAATTGGTTTGTTGATATAAATTAATGTATTTAGGTTGATTCAGTAATGTTATATATATATAACATTACTGAATCAACCTAAATATATAAAACCTATATATATAAAATTATATATATATATATATATATATATATAATTTTACCTTAATAAAACAAGTTAATGTTACAGTTTTTAGGTTACAATTTTGTTTTCCAGTGCACCGGGTTTTGGTATTTGTTTCAGCTAATACAAGTTGTTAGTTTAATGATGGTCGAGCGTATTCGAGAAGCATCTAACATCCCAATGTCACAGTATATGTAAAGAAATAGATATTATACAGGATATTTTCATATTCTGTCTGAAATAATCTGCTTAGCCGTAAACAAGAGTTTAATCTTTCCTCCATCAATAATTAGTTTACAATTTTGCACACAATATAACCAAGATGCCAATTTAAGGGGAAAAAATCAGACTGTCATGATGGAGGACAGACACAGAGATAAGTCTCACAGAGATTTATTGGAACATCCACAGAAGAGATATCAAGCAGAAACATAAGGCAATCCAACACAAACAAACTTTAAGCTTCAAACTTAAAGGGCACCTATTATGCTCCTTTTCACAAGATGTAAACTAAGTCTCTGATGTCCCCATAGTGTGTATGTGAAGTTTTAGCTCAAAATACCCAACATATAATTTTTTACAGCACGTTTAAATTGTCACTTTTTTTGGAAAAAACCCACGCCATTTTAGTGTGTATCCCTTTAAATGTAAGTGAGCTGCTGCTGCCGGCCTAGAGGGCGGAGCCTCACAAGCTCGTGCTCAGGGCCATGGCAATCTACGGTGGCCCAGTAGTGCACAACACAACGAAATTTAAAAAGCAAACATAAGTTCACAACACAACGAAATTAAGCCACAACACAACGGAATGAATCCACAACACAACGGAAGAAGGCACAACGGAAAATGTACAACACAACGAAATATAGCCGCAACACAATGGAAATGCTCCAGACCACTAGTGGGCTCTTGGAGCGCAATAAAGTTAGTTTTCCTTGCCATTGTTCTATAGAGTCGGCAGTCTTAATACATCAATATCACGATTAGTTTTAACAGTATGTAACCATTGTATATCGACATAAAATATTACTTCGAAATCACCAACATGAATTATAGCTGCGTATTTATACTCGAGAATGATTTGACGCGCTACCACAGCGCATGATCCCTAAGGGAAGGTCTGGCAATTCCACCAAGTGGTTAAAATATATAATTTATTATAATATAATTTTGATTAATTTGTTTGGTGAATTGCAGAATTACAGGAAGGTATTGGTACAATTACACCTGCAATAAGTCAGTCAGTCACTAGGAACCTACCACAAGCTTTGGGACATGAAAAAAAAAAAAGAAGAAGAAAAACCTTTAGGTGAATTACAGTAGGCCTAATGTTTTTATAAAAAAATAATAATAATAATTGTGTACTGTGCATACAGGGAGCTATTGGCACAATTTCACCTGTTGTAAGTCAGTCTGGTTAATAGGAACTAAAACCTTTGAAACATGATAAAACATTTTATTTTATTATTTGAACTAATACATGTTGATATACAATGGTTGCATACAGTACTGTTACAACTAATCATGGTGTTGATATACGTTTTAGACTGCTGACTCTATAGAACAGTGGCATGGAAAACTAATTTTATTGCGCTGTGAGAGCCCTCTAGTGGTCTGGAGCATTTCCGTTGTGTTGCGGCTTTATTTTGTTGTGTTGTACATTTTCCGTTGTGTTGTGGCTTATTTCCGTTGTGTTGTGGCTTAATTTCGTTGTGTTCCCAAGGACCGTTGTGATCGCCGACATGGATGACCTCCACCCCTGGGTGCAGGTCGATCTGGGTGGTTGCTGTGGAACTCAGACAACAAGGTTGGTTCCAGGATGTTGTCTCATGGCACCCGAGATCTTTTTTCGGGTCCATAACCTTCCCAGTCGCTAAGATATTCTTTAGCTGTGCCAGACCCTATGGGAAGAGAAACAAGAGAAGGGCAGTGAGGTTTCAGGAGGGAGTCATGAAAGGTAGGAGCAATTCTGTATTGTGATGGCAAGTTCAATCAGTAAATAACTGCATTGATTTGTCTCTGGATTGTGAAGGGACCAATATATCTGGCACTCAACTTGCGACAGGGCAGCCGAAGGCGAATGTCCCTGGTAGAGAGCCAGACCTTTTTTTTAGGTTTGTACACAGGTGTTTACAATACATCAGTGAAAATAACTGTACAACATTTTTTAGATATTAGTAATAATAATGATGATGAAAATAAGCAAAGCAAAATAAGCAAAATATTTACAGATCAAAGACATATCATATAAATGAGTAAACCCAAGAGAAAAAGAGACGCAATTAGTGACGCCAAAGAAAACAAAACTCAGTCTAACTTGTAATTAAACCTCTAACCTAACTAATAAGAAGTAAAAATAATAATTAATCAAATCTTCAACGTAAAACGCCCTAACTTAAGCCCAATTTATACTTCTGTGTCGAACTTACGCCGTAGCTACGTCGTAGGCTGTGTGTAGTGCGCGTACCCTTCGGCATACCCTGACGTGCACCTCTCCAAAAAATGTAACAACGCGTCAACTCTACGCGGACGCAAGTGCTGTGATTGGTCTGCTGGGACCACTCCCTCGGGTTTCACATGCTCCCTCTGCAAGTGTAATTGCCATTGATAGAGATTGACAGGTTCCTGAAGCAACAGAAGATTAGAGAAGTGGAGCCTAAGAAAATGACAGGGAGCGAGCGAGAGAGAGAGAGAAAACACAAGCACACCCACAGGGACATAACACGGCCGATCTCGGTTTGAACATTTGCTTGAGGGTGGTAGCTGGATGTTAAGCTCACTGACACACCGAAGAGTTTGAAGAATGGCCTCCACACCCTTGAAATAAACGGAGGACCAAAGTCTGACACAACATCCTCAGCTAGACCATGATTACAAAAGACGTGGTGGAAAAGTGTCTCTGCAGTTTCCATCGCTGTTGGTAATCCCTTCATGGGCATCAATCGACGGGCCTTTGAGAATCGGTCAACTGCCATGAGGGTGCATATGAAGGATTCTGGTTCAGGGAAGTTGGTAATGAAATCAACTCCTAGGTGTGACCAGGGATGGTGAGGAATGGGCAATGGAAAGAGTTTCCCTTCGGGCAGGTGTCAGGGAGCCTTGGAGATCGCACAAGTGGGGCATCCTTGAACATAGCGATGAACTTGAGTTCATCCATGCATTTCTGATCCATGCATTTGTGTCATCATGGCTCGATTATTGCAATTCTCTCTCTACCGAAATAAATCGAACAAATATAAATCATCTTCAGATGGTTCAAAATGCAGCTGTCAGACTTCCGACCAGCATGCAGAAATGTGATCATATCTCCCCTGTATTATGCTCTTTACCCTGGCTGCCGGTCTAATTCTGGTGCACTAATATGCATTAATTCAAGCTGAACTAATTCACAGATAATCATGTGTTAATTTATGACTCATGAAGAACTAAATTGTTAAGTATTGTCATCATGTGTCAGGGTTCTGCCCCGGCAGCTTTGTCTGTTGTGTCTTTGTTTAATGTTTCCATTTTTGTTTTGTGCTTGAACACATGGATTTTATCTTTGTTTATGTTGGTCATGTGCCCCCTTTGTCTTGCCTCATAGTTTCCCCTTATCATGCCCCCTCGTTTAGTCCTTGTCTAGTCCTTGTTTCACTAATTATGCTCACCTGGTCCTCGTTTGCTACAATCCCTTTATATTATGCTTCCTTGCTTCTTTTCTTTTCTGGATTGGTGTGTTGTGTTCACATCTTAGAACTTTCTCTAATATTGTGTTCATACCCAGATGTGATTTTCCAAAATTCTCTCTGTAGCTTCTTGTATCATTGCAGTTTGTGCTTAGGGTTTTTCTTAGTCTAACTTCTCTTTATTATTTAGTTCTCTTACGAGAGGTCTCTCGTACTGCGTAAGATATCTTACGCTAGGGGAAAATCCTTTTTCCGCGAGATATTGAAGCCAAAAATTATCCTTAATTTTGTAATAATGCAAAACGCGTTGCAGCAGCAATGCAGACATAGGCGAGACAGCTCGCGCGCCTATTGGCTGCTCTGCGGCAACTGCAGCAGCCTATCGAGCGAGGCCTGGCGTGACGTCAGACCCAATCAGGGCACTTCGCGCCCGCTGCGTCACGTCCCGCCGAAATGGGCGTGGTCTAGGCCTATAAATATCGCTCGCAGGCAGCTATTATCTGATTTTTCATCCTTCAAGCGAAGCACACGCATCGCTGGAGCTGGATTAGGAGCCGCGCCGTCGAGAGAGAGCACCTTCAGCGGGACGAGTCACTGAAGTCGCTGGCCGCGCCGCCTTCCTGCCTTCCTGCTGCGCTTTCCGGCGCTTATATCCTTCTCTTTATTACACTGTATTTCTGTGTGTGTGTGTCGCCGCTGCGACACACATTTCTAAAAGAGCTAGCGTCTTTTTAAAGATGCCTTCCTGCGGCTCGTGCAGAGCCACACTCAGCGACGGGGACCGCCACGTGATCTGCGTTTCCTGCCTGGGTGAGGAACATGCAGCTCTCGCGCTCGCTGACGGCGGATGCCCTCACTGCGAGCTGATGGCAATGGCAACTCTGAGGACTCGCCTAGCCGTCTTCACCGAGACTGCTCCCCCGCCCGCCGCGGCGTCGCGCCGTAAAAAGCGCCGTGCCCAGCGGGCCCCGGAACCCTCCCTCAGCCGCCAAAGCTCGCCGGTTCGCCCGCTTGCTTCCCCGGCTTCTTCTGTTTCGCTTCCTGACGGACAGCGGCCGCCGTCTGCCGCCGCTTCCGTTGATATCGCGGATGAGGAAGCCCTGCTGGGAGAGGATGATTCCTGCTCTATCCTGGCGTCAGGCAGTGAGGATTGGGCGGGCTCTGAGGACCCCGCGCCCCCTGCCCGCACTTCGTCAGGCAAAAGAGCTTCCATCGAGACGGAACTCATGCGAGTACTCGCACAGGCCGCGGCGAGCCTCGGCCTCGAGTGGTCTTCGCCTGAGCAGCCCGCTCACAACCGGCTGGATGGATTTTTCCTGCCTGGGGAGCGCGCTTCACCTGTGTCCAGACCGGCGCCCTTTCTTCCTGAGTTACACGAAGAAGTCGCCAAGTCCTGGAGCGCCCCCTATTCTGCTAGAGTGCGTTCTGCTGTTTCTTTGGCATTCTCCGCCGTTGACGATGCCAAGAACAAAGGATACCTCTCGCTGCCGCCGGTTGAAGAGGCGATAGCGGCCCACTTATGCCCGCCCTCCGCTGGACGGCGCGCTAAGCCGGCCCTACCCTCTAAAGCTTGCCGCACGACGTCGAGCTTGCTCCACCGCGCTTTCTCCGCCGCCGGGCAAGCTGCGTCAGCGTTGCATACCATGGCAACGCTCCAGATCTTCCAGGCCGATCTCCTCCGTAAGCTGGATGAGGAAGGACCTGACGCGATCTGCGTGCCGGACTTAAGGAGTGCCACGGACCTCGCCCTTCGTGCTACTAAGTCCGCAGCGCAAGCCATTGGACGGACTATGGCTTCTCTCACCGTGTCTGAGAGACATCTATGGCTGACGCTCTCGGAAATGGCCGAGTCTGAGCGCACCGCGTTCCTCGACGCCCCGCTTTCCGCCGCAGGCCTCTTCGGATCCTCCGTCAAGGATTTCGCGGAGAGATTCGCAGAGGTACAGAAAGCGTCTCAGGCTATGAAGCACTTCCTCCCGAAGCGCTCCAGCTCTGCAGCAGGCCGTGCGAAACCGTCTGCTCAGAGCTCACAGCCACAGCCACCGTCCACTGCCTCCACTTCACAGCGCCGCCAGGCCAGAAGCGCGAGACCGCGCTCCCGCTCATCCGGTCGCCGCCCCGCAGGACGCGGCCCGCGACCTAAGGTTACGGTGAAGCCCGAGGCCCCGAAGTCGTCCTAGCACAGCTAGGAAAACGACGGTGTTCCAGTCCCGCTGCGGCCGGACTCACACCAAAGCTATTCGCTCGTCCAGTTCCAGAAAATGTGACTGTTCCAGTGTTTTCTGCAGCCAACAAGTCGGTTCTGTCACCCGCTTGCCTGCACACAAATGCCGTTTTCACGGCTACCCAGATAAATCCCCAAAAGAGCGTATTTTCTGGTGTCCCGGCCACGGCCGATGGTGTTTCGTGTGTAGTAAGAATGCCCACTGCCCAGTGCCCATCCCTACACATAAGCACAGCCTGTCACACAGGGCTCGCACACATAAAACCGACTCAGGTCGGTTGCGCTTCAAACATGGTGAATGTGCCCACTACCCAGTGCCCACTAACACCACGTTACGCATGTCTCACGGTTTCTGTAAAAACGAAACCAACATGCACTCGCTTCACGCAAGCGAACGATGTTTTCGGTGTGATAAATGTGCCCGCTGTCCCGCGCCCACATCCACACATAGACATAACAGTTCCCACGGGAACCGCCCAGCCCTCCCCCTCGCGGTTAACCACCGTAGAGGAGTCGAGCGCGGGCAATCTGCCCGCTGTCATCAGCGCGCCCCATGCCTCAAATGTCACGAGCGACACGCTTGTGTTACAGCACACAGAAGCTTCTCCATCGCTGAGCGAGCGGAGCGCGCTTCGTATTCGACCCCTAGCTATCCATGCAGACGCATGGGCAAAGCTGCCCGGGGTTTCGAAGTGGGTGCTGAACATTATAAAAAGAGGCTATTCGCTGCAGTTTCGCCGACGCCCTCGCCGCTATGTGGCGCGCGTCGAGACCACGGTAAAAACAGAAGTAGCACATCTACTTCGAGCCGAAGTGACGAAACTATTGAGAAAAGGGGCCATAGAACCCCTCTCTCAAGATCAGAGCGAAGGAGGGCTATACAGCAGATACTTCCTGGTACCGAAAAAAGACGGGGGTCTCAGACCCATACTAGATCTAAGGCAACTGAACAAAGTGCTTGTGAAGCGACAGTTCAGGATGCTCACGACCAGGCAAATCCTTGTGCAGATTCGCCAAGGAGATTGGTTTGTGTCAATAGATCTGAAAGACGCGTATTTTCAAATACAGATAGCGTCACGTCACAGGCGATTTTTGAGATTCGCCTTCGAGGGCCAGGCATATCAGTACACAGTCCTGCCGTTCGGTTTGTCCCTAGCACCCCGTACATTTACGAAGTGCATGGACGCGGCGCTCGCACCCCTCAGAATGAGAGGCATGCGAGTGCTGAATTATTTGGACGATTGGCTGATTCTAGCGCAATCTCGCGCAGTGCTCATAGAACACACGACCATTTTACTCGATCACCTCGAGGATTTGGGTCTGAGTGTCAATTGGGCGAAGAGCTCCCTGTCACCCAGTCAGAAAATATCTTTCCTGGGCACAGAACTGGACTCACTATCCATGATAGCGCGACTATCACAACGGCGCGCGGTAGACATTCGACGCACAGCGAACTCTTTTCGCTGCGGCGCGTCTGTCCCGCTCAAAAGATTTCAGAAGATGCTAGGTCTCATGGCCTCAGCATCGTCAGTACTCCAGCTGGGTCTGCTCCGCATGCGCCCGCTGCAGTTTTGGCTGAAAGCGCGAGTCCCACGCAAAGCGTGGGCACCCGGTTTGCTTCGCCTCAGGGTCAATCAGAAATGCGTTACAGCGCTGAAACCCTGGAAAGCGAACGACTGGTACCAATCAGGTGTAAGCCTGGGGACTTCCTCGAGGGTGAAAGTGGTGTCCACGGACGCGTCCACCTCGGGATGGGGAGCGCTGCTCGAGGGCAGACCGTTCTTCGGCCAGTGGTCAGAACGGGAGAAGCTCCTGCACATAAACTGCCTCGAAATGCTGGCAGTAGACAACGCGCTGACGCGTTTTTGTCCCCAAATAAAAGGTCACCACGTCTTGGTCCGCTTGGACAACATGTCTGTGGTATCCTACATAAATCGCCAGGGCGGCATCAGATCCGAGAAACTGTACAGGCTGGCAGAACGCCTCCTGGTATGGGCTCAGTGCAACCTGCGCTCGCTCAGAGCAGCGCACGTGCCAGGGATCATGAATATAGGACCAGACAGACTGTCCAGGAACAACGTTCCGGCAGGCGAATGGTCCCTACACCCACAGACAGTCCAATTGCTGTGGAAGAAATTCGGCAGAGCGGAAGTGGACCTGTTTGCGTCTCAAGAAAACGCTCACTGTCAAGAATTTTTCTCCAAGAGCAGGAGCGCGCTGGCCCATGTGTGGCCCCGCCGCCCGCTCTATGCTTTTCCCCCCGTCTCTCTCCTGCCTCAGGTGATAGAACGGATCAGGGAAGAAGGATGCTCAGTACTGCTGGTAGCACCGTTCTGGAAAAACCAACCTTGGTTCCCAGCCGTGATGCAGTTAGCAAGTACTGCCCCGTGGCCAGTACCAGTGAGGAGAGATCTCCTCTCACAGGCCCGCGGCTCGATCTGGCATCCTCACCCGGATCTATGGTCCCTTCATGTCTGGGCCATCAACGGGTACATGTTGGACTCCCTAAAGGAGTATTAAACACGATCACGCAGGCTAGAGCTCCGTCTACAAGACGACTCTATTCTTCGAAATGGTCAGTGTTTTCGGGCTGGTGCACAGCCCGTGGTGTGTCACCCACAAATTGTGATGTGACGGAGGTGCTTTCCTTCCTACAAGAGCTGTTGGATGGGGGCAGGGCCCCCTCCACGCTCAAAGTTTATGTGGCGGCTATAGCAGCGTTCTCAGAAACAACGCTTGGTCAGTCAATAGGAAGGAACGATTTAGTCATCCGCTTCCTTAAAGGAGCTAGGAGACTGAATCCTCCCAGACCTCCCTCAGTCCCCGTATGGGACCTTTCTACGGTTCTGGAAGCCATGAAAGGTGCGCCATTTGAGCCTTTACAGTCAATCGATTTGAAACATCTGTCTTTCAAAACGGTGTTTTTGCTGGCTCTCGCTTCGGTGAAGCGCATAGGGGATCTGCACGCGCTCTCTGTGAGCGCGGCGTGCATGGAGTTTGGGCCCAATGACTCAAAAGTTATACTCAAACCTAAGCACGGTTATGTTCCAAAATCCCTCAACACACCGTTTAGGGCGCAGATTATCTCTCTGTCAGCCCTACCGGTCCCTGATGAGGAAAGAGACGCGAGCCTCCTTTGCCCAGTCAGGGCATTACGAGCTTATGTGTCTCGCTCGTCTGTTTTCAGACAGACGGAACAGCTCTTTGTTTCGTTTAGCGGACGTTCTAAGGGACTAGCCGCGTCGAAACAGAGCCTATCCAGATGGATAGTTGATGCTATAGCGCTGGCATACGCCTCCAAGGGCATGCAGTGCCCTTTGGGTGTCAGAGCGCATTCCACAAGAGGCATGGCCTCTTCGTGGGCTTGGTCGAGTGGGATTGCCTTGCAAGATATTTGTATGGCGGTAGGCTGGGCCTCCCCGTCTACATTTGTAAGGTTCTATAACCTAGAGGTTCCCGCCCTGCAGGCCAGGCTGCTGTCGGTCTAGACTACCAGTATTATCTGACCTGATGCGTTCAGCTCAGAATGCTGCGTTTACTGAGCACAGCTCAATTTTCGACAGTTTAAAGCTGGGCAAACTGTGTAAGACCCACATTTTTTTCCATCAGTTCAGGCCGTACCCCGCCCTGTCTGTATGATGAAATTTGCGTCCCTTCGACGCTACTTTATGTGGAAAGTGAGGCTGCACCCCTCCTTCTTCCCGGACTCTCTGTGAGTTCACTGAGTGATTGTGCACTATATGTACCCCGGGCTTTCGCCCTTGGGTCTTTGGTGTCAGATCTCAGCACGCACGGCGTTTTACACTGGGTCCCCTAGCGTAAGATATCTTACGCAGTACGAGAGACCTCTCGTAAGAGAACGTACTCGGTTACTAACGTAACCTCGGTTCTCTCTAGAAGAGGGACCGAGTACTGCGTATCTTGCCGTGCATGCACACGCTCTGGTTGCTTCGATGATGAAAAACCAGATAATAGCTGCCTGCGAGCGATATTTATAGGCCTAGACCACGCCCATTTCGGCGGGACGTGACGCAGCGGGCGCGAAGTGCCCTGATTGGGTCTGACGTCACGCCAGGCCTCGCTCGATAGGCTGCTGCAGTTGCCGCAGAGCAGCCAATAGGCGCGCGAGCTGTCTCGCCTATGTCTGCATTGCTGCTGCAACGCGTTTTGCATTATTACAAAATTAAGGATAATTTTTGGCTTCAATATCTCGCGGAAAAAGGATTTTCCCCTAGCGTAAGATATCTTACGCAGTACTCGGTCCCTCTTCTAGAGAGAACCGAGGTTACGTTAGTAACCGAGTACGTTTTCTTGTTTTACTTGAGCTATTCTAGTTTCTGTTTGGTTCTGTCTCTCAGATTTATAGATTTTGTTTCTATTACTTTGGTTTTCTCTTTGATTTATTATATAGCTTGGGTTTACATTTATCTAATACCTAGCTTTCTCCTGGCGTAGATTTGTTTTACTTTAGTCTTTTGTTAGTTTTCTTCGCTTATATGTATAGGTTTAGTTTTCCAGTCACTTAACTCCAGTGTTTGTCCTGCCTTGCACTTATTTAATGTTTTAGTGGTTTTGTTCTTGTCTTGTTTCTCCCCTGTTGCGTTGTGTGTCTGCGTGTGTTCGAGTCCTGTCCTGGCCAGCCTTAGAGTTTACTGATGGCTGGTTCTCAGGCTGCTCAATCCTGTACCGAGTCTCCTGTCTAGCCCTCAGGACTGTCTCTGGACTGTGCAACTGTTACACATTGTTACACACTCTATTGTTAATAAATCACCATTCCCTGCTCATCTCTGCACTTGGGTCCTGTTATTTCCAGTGAATCCTGACAATTATGGTTTTGACACCCACTAAGTCATGGATTTCAATTTCCAACAATCTACAACCGGGATTCCACTGTACCAGATGAACTGTCACATCCAGTACCTTGTTGTTCATGGCACAGGAATGGATCCGGTTAAACTTGGAGTTCTAGGATTGAAAGCTGGAACACTGAGAACATGTGGCTGGGTACTGCTACATTTGCAAATCATTAGTTAAGGATTAATTAAAGCAGACAACTGGAAGTTGAAGTACAGCTTTGACCAATTGTGGTAATTAACACATTAATTTACACTTTTAGTGTAAAGATGTTAATAATAACAATATGTTATTAAGGAATTAATACATTAGGACACATTTAATTAATTATTCAAATATTACTTAATCTATTAATCATATAGACTCTTTATTAGTTGATGATGCAGTAATAATTAATTAATGGTTTAGGTCTTAATGAGCCATACATTAACACTTGATTATCTGTGCATTAGTTAAGCATGAATTAATGTATATTAGTGCACCCGTATTGTAAAGTGTTACCATTTTATTGTTTGTTTTTAAAGCTCTTAGTGGATCGAATCTTAAATATATCTGTGATCTTTTAAACCCAAATACATCCGTTAGATCTCAGGAGTCTTCTGAGCAAAGATTGTTTATGGTCCCGAGATCTAGATTGAAGTTGAGGGATGGCTGTGCTTTTTCTATTGTTGGGTCAAAACGGTTTCCCTCAGATTAGTTTAATCAGAATCTAAATTTAAATCTTAAGTTAAAAACCCATTATTTTTTAAGGTCTATTTTTAGCAAGTTTTTTGTATAGCACAGTGGTCAACTACTTTTGTTTTTGTTGTGCTCTATAAATACATTTTGATTTGATTCGATTTGAACTTCCTGAGATATCAGGCCACCAATAACCTTTACAGAGGACGGAGAGAGGGAGCCAAGGGAGTCCAGAGTCCATGAGAGAAAAGCAAATGGAGGATGGAACATACATTTTTCCATCAGGACCTCCTGGTGGAGCATGTTCGGACTGGCTTCTGCAATCTTATCATCGAGAGACCATTGGATAAGGCTGATAACTATGGAAAGAGGAAGTATCTTGTCTGAAAGGGCCAATTGAGGAGCCAGAGAAATGGAGAAATAAGTAGAAGACCACATGTCAAGCACATCATTATAAGGAAAACAGCATGTCTTTATGATTCACTATATTATGTTTTCAGTATACTGCTGTATATAAAGTAATATATGTACTTCTTCAGCAAGCTAGCATATGTTTTTTCCTCAAATGTAAGTAGCTAAGTATCTCTGGCAAGCCTGGGGATGATGGCCCTGGCCCGCACTTATTGTAGAGGTGCACACCCTGAGGGTGTTAATAAAACACCTGAATATTGGGAAAGCACCAGGATTAGCTGAATCAGCACACTGTCAGGCTCATAAATAACAGATTCCAGCCCGTAAAGATGCCATCACAGACTGCAAAAGTCACCCAGAGCTGCAGCATCGTTCTACTTCCTCCCCTTCTTTATTTAATGGAGGCAACCAATTAAGCAAAACTGCAATGAGTTACGTTTAAGATCAAATGGCTTATCCATATGTTGTTTTGTAGCTTGAACCTATTATATGAATATTGACCTGTAAAAGATTGCCTCTGTTAAACTCCCAGTTGTCTTGTGATATTTTGTGTCCATAATTTTTTTTATGCTAGTCTGTCTCTAATATAAGATTTTTTTTTTTTTTTTTTACAATCTGCTCAGACAATCACATCCCTTCTTCCAATTATGTATGATTTATCTTTTTCTGTGAAACACAAAAGGAGAAGTTTTGAACAATGTTCATGCTGCTCCCTTCCATACAATGACACTGGATGGTGATCATGTGCTGTCAAGCTCTAACAAGAGAAAAAACACCATAAAAGTTTCATAAAATATGACTCATGCACTACCTCTAAATCTACTTAAGTTAGACAACAATTTTTGTTTGAGAAATGGACTAAAGTTTAAGGACGTTCAGCAACAAAGACCTAATTTGGGTCCCACAGAAGAAAGTCATACAGGTTACAAGAGACATGAGCATGATTAAACGATGATTGATGATGACATTCAGTTCATATTCTTTTAAAGTATATAATTTTCATGAGGGACTGTTCGTTTTTTATTTAAGGGGCTACCGGAGGAGTTTTTAGATCTATTGTCAAAATATACTTGACCCTCCCTTTGCCAGCAATACATTTTTCTATGACCCTCCAAAATGATTGTGAAAAAAGGCATGACCCTCCCCGATAATTTATTGATTACTTCTGTACTGGTTTGTCCTTGGCAAAGAAGTTCAGATAGCCATTGTTTTTTTTACAACCATGACAAACAACTTAACCTCTGCTTTCTCATCTTACACATCACACTCCACTGTTTTGGTGGCCATTTCAGTAGATTTACTCACTAACATTGTTGTGGAAACACAATAAGCATGGAAACTAAAATATGGTGCTACAGCGCACATCCTATCAGCTGCAGTTCTGGTGCCTCAGTCCCAATACTGTAAAACTCGACGTACATTCACATCACATGTTAATGCAGCGTTAGAGTTACACTCACAGGACTCTGCACTTATTCGCAATCACAAAAGTTGATTATTTGCTCGTGCTTTAAAGCTTTGCCGGGTAAACATTTCATTGGCGTTCTGTTCTGACATGATGCACTTTTTCTGAGCGCGTACGCCCGAAGCACGCGCAAACTGTCAAACAGCGCCAAACTGGATTTTTGTTGGGTCAGACCCATCTGATAGCGATGGGGGGCCGAGACTGAGAGAGCTACATGGAGCTACAGTACATGGAAAAAAATGCACCAAACAAGCCACTTTGAAATTTTGCTGTTTTCATGAATACAAAAGTTGGGTGACCCTCCCCCTAGACTAAAAAAAGTTGGATGACCCTCCCCTCAACAAACAATAAAAAGACATGACCCTTCCCTATTTTCCTCCGGTGGTCCATTCCATAAATACTGAACCAAGTACTATTTTTCAAGTAAAGTAAAAACAGAAAAATGTAATTATTAATATATTTAAATCTGACACAGGAATTACATTAAAGTATATTTTAGTTTTACCATAAATGTTTGTAAGTAATTTCAGCAGTTAACTTTAACCATATTTTAAAGACAATGGAATTATGAAATTACATATAAAGATCGGGTGTTGTAAAGCTCTAAAGAGCACAATAAAGGTTACATATTTCAAGTCTTCTTAAGCCAGATGAGAACTTTTGTTTGAGGAACAGACTAAGCTTGGACATTCAGCTTAAAAGAGCTAATTTTGGTTTCACAGAAGAAGAAGAAAAGTCCGAGGGACATGAGCGTGAGTAAGTGATGATCTATTTTTCATTTTCTGTGAACTATGCCTTTAAAGCAAGTAAAAAAAAAAAAAATCTTGCTCTATTTTTAGAGGCAAAATCAAAGACTTGTTTACAAAAAGTAGAGAGATAAAATTTTGCCATCAGCACTTTTCACTGTGATTCCCTATTTGCTTTGTATCTGCAGAATATTTCTTGAATGCAATTTGATTAACTACTCAACTGTGACCTAACCTAAATGGCCTATTGTATAAAAATCTGTTTTAATGCTGACGCAAAATGAAACTCAGCCGAATAAGTGGGTAAACTAATTATCTCTCGCAAGATGCAATCCAGAGGTTACTGTCAATGCAAACTAGAGTGAAGTAGTCAGCTAATTAATACTTTTCTTATTCTGAAGTCTGACTCACTTTGAGCTGTTTAAAGCAACTTTTACATTAAGAATGTCAGGAATGTTAGTGCCAGCCTTTGCCTGAACCGAAAACATTTAATGCCTGACAAAGCAAGTATCTGAATGCTCCTTAGAGATTATTTTTTTTGCAAAAGAAAACCAATTATTTAGCATAGTGGGTTCTTATATCACCCTCTCTTGCCATAAATGATATCCCAGAAGCAATCATTGGACTTGGGCTTTGTGAGCAATATTCCTGTGGTTGTTATGTTTCCATGCCTTGGAGGTCAACAGCATTACTAAACCCTACTTTCCCACAACGTTTTAGATTCTGCATCATTTCTTCTGGTAAATTATTCATGCTCTTCTTTCCCCCCCCCCCTCTTCTTGGCCTTGCACGAGAAAAAGTGTTCTACCTGAATTAAAAACTCTCTCACAGAAGGTAACAGTGGTTCCCTTTCGTGGTCACTCCGAGTTACGTCGGATGACGACGATTGGGGTTTCGCTTAGAAGCCTATCACCTTCGAGTATATAAAACGAGCCAATGGCAATGAAATGCCATGGGTCTGCGGAATTTGCATAGCGTAACTCCGCCCGCCGCAGGGGGTATATAAGGAAGTACGCTGGCACAATGCAGATATGTTTTCGCTTCGGAGCCGAGAACTTCTCCACTCCTGCAAGCCAAATATTCTGAGTTAGTCTTCTCTTACCTTCGAGACGAGCGAACTCTCCGGTGTTGGTGTGACGGCGATTTCAGCGAGTGCTCACTACCCTGCTGATCTTGTCAGTGATCTGACAGATAGTGTGTTTCTCCCTGTTCGCTTCAGCATCCGCGGAGTTTTTCCTCTCACAAAAAGAGCATTGCACGTGGCACGTCTTTTTAAAGATGCCTCGCCCGTGCACTTCTGGTTGCGGTGGCGAGATATTTTTCTCTGATGGGCACGATCGCTGCTTAACGTGTTTGGGCGATGATCACGCTAAAGCAGCGTTCGTGGATGACTCATGTTCCCACTGCGGGAACATGACCATCTCTATGCTGCGGTCGAGACTCAATGAGCTCACTAGAGCGAGAGTCCCCCTACCCACACCCCGATCTACTGGTCCCGAGAGGGCTAGTACTTCGGCTGGTGGCCGGGGTGACCTGAGGGTGACTGTGTGGGACATACCGCCGACACGTCCACGGTCCACACACCCCTCTCCAGCATCAGCACCCGCGAGTGTTCAAACTGAGACCGCTGGTCCCTCTTCGGAGCCCCAGCGCGTCTCGTTTGGAGCTCCAGAGGAAGATACTATGTCCATCGCTGCATCACAAGGTGGGCGCGAGTCCTCGGGAAGTGAGGATTCGGCTGTGTTGCCGCCCTCGGGCGTGCCAGCATTGCCCGAGTCTGATCCCGAGCTGACCGCCATGCTTTCCCGGGCAGCCGGTATTGAGTGGTCCCCGCCACCTGATCCAGTGCGCTCGCGGCTGGATGATTGGTTTTTGGGAGCGGCCGCTGACACCCGTCGCCGCCCAACCCCAATACCATTCTTCCCGGAAGTGCATGAGGAAGTCACGCGGTCCTGGAAGGCTCCCATGTCTTCCCGTGATCGTTCGTCGGCTTTCTCCGCCTTTCCTCCCCTCGATAGAGCTGATGCTTGTGGGTACACTGGGATTCCCACGGTTGAACGTTCTGTCGCGATGCAGCTGTGTCCGACAAGCGCTTCATCACGTGGTGATCCTAAGCACCCGTCCAAAGCCTGTAGATTCTCGTCTACCATGGTGGCGAAATCTTACAGAGCGGCGGGACAGGCAGCTGCCTCTTTGCATGCCATGGCCATCTTACAGGTCTACCAGGCCAAGATGCTTCGTGACATGCACGAGGGTAGGACAGACCCAGGGCTCTTCGATGAGCTGCGCGCCGCCACCGACCTCGCTCTCCGGGCGACGAAGGTGACCGCGCGCTCCCTGGGTTTGGTGATGTCCACAGCTGTGGTCCAGGAGAGACATCTCTGGCTGAACCTGGCTGATATGCGTGAGCCCGAGCGGACTCGTCTGCTTGACGCTCCCATATCCCAGGCCGGCCTTTTCGGCGGTGCAGTCGAGGACTTTGCCCAACAGTTCTCGACTGCTCAGAAGCAGACTGAGGCGATTAAGCACATTCTGCCCCGACGCTCTGCTGCTCAGCCGTCGGTACAGAATCCTCAGCCTGCTCGCCGCCGAGGGCGCCCTCCCGCGGCTCCCGCCCCTCCCGCACGGCCCCAGCAGCAGCCTTCATCTGGGCCGCGTCGTGGAGGAAGCCGTAGGAAGGCGCCACAGCCCTCTCCAGCCCCGCAGCCCGCTAAACGCCAGGCTAAGCGGCGCTCCTGAGACGGGCAGCTCAGGATTGGCTTTCTTTTCTCTACAGGAGGTGGTAGCAGGGCCACTCCTTCCCCCGGTGGAGGGCCGGGGGAGAATCTTTTGTTCTCCACTCCCCGCTGCTCGTCTCACGACGGGCAGCACCCTAATGTGGTTAAAGAAAGAATCGAAATTCCCAATCCTGAGCCTACAGAGTCAGAGGGCCGCAGTGCGCGCCACCCTCGGGTCCCGCCACTGCCGCCCTCCTCTGTCCCAGAGGTCTGGGATGACAGCACGCGCCGCCCACGGGCCACGCTCCTCTCATCCCCCTCTGTCGCCAGACCCCTGCCAGAGCACGCCCCCGTGGGACGCGCGCCCTCCCCTGGCCTCCTCTGGCAGGACGCGGTTAATGACCGTGCCCCCGCACAGGGCCGCGATGCCACCCTCGCCGGTGCCGGTCATTCCGCCTCGCTGCCCCACCGACGGTACGTCTGTGGTTCGTATGACCCCGCTGGTGCACTTTCTGGAGGCCTGGCTAGAGCTTCCCAGACTGTCCCGCTGGGTCGCGAGAACCATCAGGCTCGGCTACGCGATTCAGTTCGCGCGATCTCTTCCCCGCTTCAGCGGAGTCCGCTTCACTATGGTCGGTGGCAATGCCCCTGTCATGAGAGCGGAGGTCGTCACCCTGCTGGCGAAGGGTGCGATCGAGATTGTCCCTCCAGCCGAAATGAGGTCCGGCTTCTGCAGCCCTTACTTCATTGTACCCAAGAAGTCCGGTGGGTTACGGCCAATCCTCGACCTGCGCGTCTTGAACCGCTCCCTTCACAGGCTGCTGTACAAGATGCTAACGGCCAAACACATCCTCCAGTGTGTGCGGCCGCAGGATTGGTTTGCAGCGATCGACCTGAAGGACGCCTACTTCCATGTCTCCATTTTACCTCGACACAGACCGTTTCTACGGTTTGCTTTCGAGGGGCAGGCATACCAGTACGCGGTTCTCCCTTTCGGGCTAGCCCTGTCTCCTCGCGTCTTTACGAAGGTCGTCGAGGCAGCCCTTGTTCCCCTTCGGGAACACGGGGTTCGCATCCTGAACTATCTCGACGACTGGCTTATCCTAGCTCACTCTCGAGACCAGGTTTGCGAACACAGGGACCTAGTGCTCCGGCACCTAGTCCGTCTGGGCCTTCGGGTCAACTGGGAGAAGAGCAAACTCTGCCCCGTGCAGAGGATCTCTTTTCTCGGTATGGAGATCGACTCGGTCGCCATGTGCGCGCAGCTTACGAGCGAGCGCGCGCAGTCACTGCTGACTTGTCTTCGTCAGTTCGAGGACAAGAGTGCGGTTCCACTGAAACTTTTTCAGAGGCTCCTGGGGCATATGGCATCCGCAGCCGCAGTAACGCCGCTGGGATTGCTTCATATGAGACCGCTTCAGCTTTGGCTTCGCGATCGAGTCCCGAGGTGGGCATGGCAACACGGCACGCTCCGAGTCCCAGTGACTCCAGCCTGCCGTCAGACCTTCACCCCGTGGGCGAACCTCAATTTTCTACGGGCCGGAGTGCCCTTAGAACGAGTTTCCCGGCATGTTGTTGTGTCAACAGATGCCTCCAACACGGGCTGGGGCGCCATGTGCAATGGTCATGCTGCCGCGGGCTCCTGGACAGGACCCCAGCGCCTTTGGCATGTCAATTGCCTCGAGTTGCTGGCTGTACGTCTCGCCCTGCACCGCTTCCATGCGCTGCTCAGGGGCCAGCACGTACTAGTCCGATCAGACAATACCGCAACAGTAGCGTACATCAACCACCAGGGTGGTCTACGCTCCCGCCGTATGTCGCAACTCGCTCGCCACCTCCTCATATGGAGTCAGAAGCATCTGAGGTCGCTTCGAGCCATTTATATCCCGGGACAACTGAACCAGGCGGCCGACGAGCTGTCTCGAGTTCGGCCTCTCGCTGGAGAATGGCGACTCCATCCCCAGACGGCCCAGCTGATTTGGGATCAGTTCGGCGACGCACAGGTAGACCTGTTTGCCTCCCACGACTCGTCCCATTGCGACCTGTTTTACTCCCTGACCTAGGGCACGCTCGGCACGGATGCACTGGCGCACAGCTGGCCGCGGGGCCTACGCAAGTATGCGTTTCCCCCAGTGAGCCTTCTTGCGCAGACCTTGCGCAAGATCAGGGAGGACGAGGAGCAGGTCATTTTGGTTGCCCCGTATTGGCCCAACCGGACCTGGTTCTCCGAACTAGTACTCCTCGCGACAGCACCTCCCTGGCCAATTCCTCTGAGGAAGGACCTCCTTTCTCAGGGACGGGGCACCTTATGGCACCCTCGTCCCGATCTTTGGAACCTCCATGTGTGGCTCCTGGACGGGACGAGGCAGGTTTGAGTACCCTACCACCTGCGGTGGTGGCTACCATCACTTCCGCTAGAGCATCGTCCACGAGACATGCCTATGCGTTGAAGTGGAACCTCTTCGTCAACTGGTGTTCTTCTAAACATCAAGAACCCACGAAATGCCCGATCAGTGTCGTGCTTTCCTTCCTGCAAGAAGGGTTGGAGCGAAGGCTGTCTCCCTCCACCCTGAAAGTGTATGTTGCCGCCATTGCCGCACATCACGAAGCAGTTGATGGTAAGTCTCTGGGAAGGCACGACCTAATCGTCAGGTTCCTGAGGGGAGCGAGGAGACTAAATCCTCCTCGTCCTCCCTTCGTACCCTCTTGGGACCTCTCAGTGGTTCTAACTGCCCTGCAGAGTGCTCCATTTGAGCCTTTACAGTCAGTGGAGCTTAAGTTCCTGTCAATGAAGACAGCGCTCCTGGTTGCATTGGCCTCCATCAAGAGGGTAGGGGACCTGCAGGCATTTTCGGTTGACGAAGCGTGCCTGGAATTCGGGCCGGCTAACTCTCACGTGATCCTGAGACCCCGGCTTGGATACGTGCCCAAGGTTCCTACCACACCCTTTCGAGACCAGGTAGTGAACCTGCAAGCGCTGCCCTTGGAGGAGGCAGACCCAGCCTTGGCACTGCTCTGTCCAGTACGCGCCCTCCGTGCTTACGTAGACAGAACGCGGTGTTTCAGGACCTCAGACCAGCTCTTTGTCTGTCATGGTGGGAAGCTGAAGGGAAAGGCTCTCTCAAAGCAAAGGTTATCCCACTGGATAGTGGATACCATTGCTTTGGCATACCAGCAGCAAGGTCGTCCGTGCCCCCTTGGTGTGAAAGCCCACTCCACACGTAGTGTGGCTTCCTCTTGGGCTCTAGCGCATGGCGCCTCGCTAACAGACATTTGTAGAGCTGCAGGCTGGGCGACACCCAACACATTCGCGAGATTCTATAATCTCCGAGTAGAGCCAGTTTCTTCTCATGTACTCGCTTCAACCAGCCGGTGCTAGATTCTGCTCAGGTGTCTTCGCTTGCTCGCCATTCCTCTCCACGGACGGGATACGTGCGATATTTCTCTCAGGTGAGTCTGATAAGCTCTGAGTTTCCTCCAGCACTGGTTACGTCAACGCCTGAGTTATGCCAATCTGCCATAACACAGCTTTGCGCTTGACTAGGTGCCTCCATGTGCATGGTTCCCCTCTGGGCGACCCCCACATGTGTATTCCACTGTAAGTCTCCTTGTGAGCGTGTGTCTTTCCCTTGGCAAGCCACCTTGCCACCCCTGGGGTTTAAAATTCCACCTGCGGCTGGACACCCCAGTGATTTTCCATATGCAGCCCTCTGGGTCATATGTGTATTCTAAGTCCCCCCCATCAATGGCTGGGCATAACTGCATATTTCTCTCTGGAGATATGCTTCCCAGTGTACCTTGGTATCCCTGTGTTAAGTAGGACTCCTTCGTTCGTGCTAGTCTCACAACAGGGAGCTCAGACTTACGCAGGGCACTGGAAGACAGCCGAGGTGGCGTGATTAGACTGGAACCCCAATCGTCGTCATCCGACGTAACTCGGAGTGACCACGAAAGGGAACGTCTCGGTTACGGATGTAACCCTCGTTCCCTGAGTGGGAACGGAGACGTTACGTCTTCCTGCCACTTCCGCTGTACCGCTGAAAAACGCCTGGGGCTAGTCTCGGCTCCTCAGCGAAGACATATCTGCATTGTGCCAGCGTACTTCCTTATATACCCCCTGCGGCGGGCGGAGTTACGCTATGCAAATTCCGCAGACCCATGGCATTTCATTGCCATTGGCTCGTTTTATATACTCGAAGGTGATAGGCTTCTAAGCGAAACCCCAATCGTCGTCATCCGACGTAACGTCTCCGTTCCCACTCAGGGAACGAGGGTTACATCCGTAACCGAGACGTTATATGTGTTGAGGATCTTTATAACTGACTGTTGGCTTTATTTCTCAAAAAATTAGGACAGGTGCATTATATTAATGATACAGAAAAGCGGTAGTGCGGTCATATTTGACAGAGGCAATGTCTTGAATATAATTTTGTCACTTCTGAATGATATCTATTGAATGTTTTTTTCTTCTTTTCAGGAATAATTAAACATTGTGTATTACAGACTAACAGACTAATGTTGAATATTTGCATTGAAATGTACGTCACATGTCATAAATAGACTAGAGGCAAGAAATGAAAAGAGAAAAAAATGTCTGAAATGGAAAACATTTACAGTAACACCCACACAATGAAAGCCTTATTATTGTATAGCTGATTTAATTAAAATTTTAATGCATAAAGAAATATGATTCATACATGCAATGGCAACATAATTACAGGTTTAAAATTCATTTTGATATTTTTGAGGCTGACATCAAAATGAACAAAAGCCATGATTAAGATGAAATTCTTTTAAAAGGGGGAAAACTGTAATAAGTACTTTACCTAAAGAAAAGTCGTGTACTGTAATTGTATTGAGCACAAGTTGCAACGTGTTTGTTGTGTATTGGTTTCATTTGCATTCTGTTCCCCAGTTAAGTCTCCGTAACTGTTAATTAGTTCCACACGCCTGTTCCTGTGCACTTTGATTACTCTCCCCTTGCATTTAAGCCCTGAGTTTCCTTAGTTCTGAGTCTGGTATCGTCAATGTTTGGTTGTGAGTTATATTTAGAGAGATTCTCCTGAGTGTTCCCTTTTTGGACATATCATTAAAGACTGTTTTGTTTTTTTGTCAACTCCTTTGTGTGCTTTATTTCTTGTGCCCCTGCTGGCTCTGCCCAGCTCAAAGTCTCCTGTGTGTCTACAGAGTTCTCCCTCTCCAGCCCCTCTCCAAGTGTAGAGCTTGCTCAATATTGGCAGCAGGTGAGTGAGTGCATCTGCACACACAGTGAGGCGAACACTTTTGGACAACGGCCTGGTGTAGAAGGGCAGCAAAGAAGCCACTTCTCTCCAAGGAAAACATCAAGGAAATGCAGGAAGTACAAGGATTGAACAGCAGAGTCAAAGTGCAAAGATATTTTCTCTGATATCACAAGGCAAGAGTGATAATGAAGCTCGGAGGTTATTACTTTGAAATTTTGGATTCTTGGCCAGGCAATTCCCTGGATTTTAACCACGTAGACAATGCTCGGTAGATCACTACAAATTGTAGTGAATTACCGATTCTAAATTACATGAAAAGACCCCCCACAAATTCTTCTGTTTTGGCTTAGTTTTATGTGTTCTCAGTTCCTGAGTTTACTTCCTGTCTTCCTTATGCCTTGTCCACACTGAGACGCGTTTAGCTATATATGTTAAAATCATATCGGCGTTTTGTCCAGACGGATCCGGCATTTTGGGAGCCTGAAACCACAAATTTTTTTTAAACCGGATCCCAGAGTGTATTGAGGTGCACGTAATTGAGTGCACTTATTCAATCCCACAATGCACTGCAATTACGAGTGTACAAACGATGTACGCTCAACGGCTGTCCGAATTCGCTCACTCGTTTTCATTCACTCCTTCAAGTTAACAGTATTAGTGGACTAACATAAAGAATAGTGATTGAGGGTTTAGGTGGCGATTTCGCATTCAGCCCCTGTTCTGTTCTGCTCTTATGTCTATTAGTATGTTTTTGTTTAGTGGTTGTCCTGCGCATTATCTTTAGTGTTTTGATTTAGTGTTTATTAAAGTTGACTACTGCATTTAGATCCTGCCTCAACTCAGCCCTTGCTGCAACCACAGTAATCCATTGATGTGACAGTAATCCATTACATTGCACATTTAATTTAATATAATCTGACTACTTTTTGAATACTTTTAGTTTACGTTTCACCTAACTCATTTACTTCATTGATTTGAATAGGATAATCTTGTACCATACTGATATGAAAATACAAAGAAAAAGAAAGTATTTTATATCCTTTGTTATCAACATGAAGTGCATTGAATATTACATTATGTCAGAGTTTCCCAGACTGGGTTTCATGATGGAACGGCAGGGGGTTCGTGAGTTTAAAGAAAAAGCTATATATATTAGTAGTTACTAGTACTATTAAGTAATTAAATCATACAGATTTAAAATTAAAACTAATAATTAGAAACAATCAAAATAAAACACTTAATAAAAAGATGCATGTCATGTGACCATTAACCTACATCAGAGAACCATGAACTAAATTTTATTATTGACCTAACTTATTAACGCACAAATTGTGATCAACTCCAGTTACTATTAAGGCAAGAATGGATGGCCATCAGTCAGGATTAGGCCCAGAAGCTGATATCCAGCATGGTAGAGAAAATTTGGGTTATCTCAAAAAATGAACTTTCAGTGTAATGTAGCTGTTGTAGACAAGGAGGAGCATTGGATCCGAATCCAGTAAGATGTTTATTAAACAAAATTACAAAAGTAAAACTAGGCAAAGGATTTTATCAAAAATAACTGTCATGTTCACACTGCCCCAACAGACACCGACAAACTCGAGCACCCACGGAAAAACACAAGATATTCTCCATTCATTTTAACCAATAAAAATAAAAGATTGCTGCTTTTTATTATCGTCTCATTATGACAACTGTAAAGACTCTAAATACAAAAGAGTTCTACCCTTTATAGTTCATTTGAGACGTTAAATGTTGAGAGCGCATTATTGTACCGCGAGAGTGAATCCATGTAACAAATCTTTCCACTCGCAAGCGGATTTCTTTCACTCGCACAAAGCTTACTGAACATAAGTTTTCAAATATGTTTTCAAGTCTCTGTTTTCAAATATGGCTCTGCTCTTGCTCAGATTTTGTGTGTGCGTGCTCAAACTTTGTCCAGTGTGCTCTGGCGAATATCTCCTTGCTCTTGTCTTCTGGTTTGTCCAAAAACCTGTCATTTTCACTACAAGGATAATTTACTAAGCACGCCCAGCACCTACACGCAAGTCTTTGCATGGGACTTGCCTCATCGTCATTGCAACGGTTCGTGGCCAGGTCAGATTACTTCAGAGTTTGTTGTTGTTTGTTGGAAAATCATATCACACTGCTCAGACATTCCACGACCCAACAAACGCTGATTGAACATGTTCAGTCAGTTGAAAACAAACACCAACCAACGCCAACAGACGCCGACAGGGGTGACACACTGATCCAACAGACTTCGACAGACTTTGTTGTTGTTTGTTGGCGTTTGTCTGTGCGGTGTGAATTGGCCTATTTACACAACAACTGTGTTATGGGGGCCTTGAAAATGCAAAACTTTTGAAAATGATACCGGAATTGTCTCCGTGTAAACAACAAAACGGAATTTGTGAAGACGGCGAAGTCATGCGTATTCAGTCTATAGGTGCAAAGTGTTTCTTTATAAATCTTAAGTCTGTCTTAACGGGGATCGTTTTGACAATGTTGTCACCTGTACGCGAACACCACAAAGGAAATAATTGTACATTTTTAGTACATTGTTATATAAACGTGCCCCAAGACTGACTAAAACACAAGACAGCAATCATGACAGTCAGTAAGATTTAGTTTGGGCGCAGTACCAAACGTTTCCACAAGATGAAATTTGTTTCCCATTCATTTTCAATAGGGTCACTTTTGACCACAAGGAGCACAAATGTGACAATTTTTATCAGGACCATTTAACCTTTACATATCATGCCCATAATTTAAATGTTATTTTTCACATAGCAAGTGCCAAAACCTTTACCAAATTACGTAACATTCCGATGAAGTAAAAAAAAAAAAACGAACTTGTTTTGGTCAAAAATACTGAAAACACCTAACACCTGTTAAATACATGACGTTTAAATAGAAATTATATTAAAGTATATTTTACCATAAATGTGTGTCACTACATTCGGACAGTACACTTTAACCATTTTGGTGTCAAAGTCAATAACTCTCTTATAATATCAGAAAACTTGACCTTTTGTTACATGGCAATGTTAGTTCAGGTTGTACGTGGTACATTTGTTCATGATATGGTACAAAAACCCAATTTATAATGATATTTATAATTAACTAACTTATAACATGTTTAAAAAAATAAAAAACGTTTACATTGAGATCAGGATGTGTACACTTTCAAACTTTTTTGAACAATTAAAAAATAGAACAACCTCCAGTTTGGTTAATTTATGCGTTTTGTTAATAATGATTATAATAATAAAAACAAAAAAGAACCAGACAGAACAGGAGGAGAATCCGTGGGTCTGAAGATAAATGTGTTCCTTCATTGGTTTTTATGAAGGGGCAGACACCTTCTCAACTAGAGGCAAGGGTTGTTGTCCTAGGTGGCCCAGATCTGTCACAGCCCTGTTTGTGAAAAGATACAGCACATGTGCTACACATCAAACCTGTTACAGACTTTCTAGGAAGCTTAAATAAGAATTTATGGCCACAGTGATGGGATGCAATGGGAAGCAGGTGCAGCTTTCCCACGCTGTCAGCTGTGCTCCTGGTGCATGCCTATTATTCTGCATCAGCGATTATTGCAGGGTGGAGCTAAATAAATCTGGTAGATGAATGTGGGCATGCTATCTAGCCACACCAAACGGCGTGCTTTATATCTTCCACTCTATTGATCCTCGATTTGGCCCAGAGTTCAGTTCAATTACCCTCAATTGGACACAGGCAAATTACCCAAGCTTTCTGCTGTCCCCAAACTGATTGATAGAGTGGCCAGGAATACTGAGCGCATAAGTTATTAATGCCACTTTCAGCCAAATCCACATTGTCCAGATGAGCTATAACAAGATTGGCATTTGAGAAACTAGTGGGGCTTCCAATGAATTGTCTTGGCATCACTGCTAAATAATCTGAAGCCTTGGGTGGGCAAGGACTGGACCTAAGGATCTCTCTTAGCAGTGACAGTAGCTTAAGTGGTTACCTGGTTTTAAAAAATGGTTAACCAATTCATCTGAATTTCTGCATAAAGATTATTTCAAAGTATTTTATGACTTCTTTTTATAGCAAGTTCCAGATAATGAAATTTGACTAGTTGAGCTATGGAGTCAGTTGTAGGATGCTGTAATTATAAAATATACAGCTAGCTCTGATGCTTAAATTGAATTGACCCATCGAAGGTCCAAAATGCTGATATTTATACGGAGCTCCGCACATTACAAGCTAAAAAATTTGGTTTCACTTTATTTTGATGGTCCCTTTAACACGTTCTGTTGATTATAAGTATTGTTGCAGCTACATGTCTACTAACTCTCATTAGAGTGTTAGTAAAGTATCAGTAGACTGGTACACTGTAAAGAGGTTGCTGTAAATTTTACAGTAACTTACTGGCAGCTGGATGCCAGTAAGTTACTGTAAAATGTTTTACAGTATTATTACTGTATTTTCACTTACAGTATACTGTACCATTTACTGTAATTGCATTTACAGTATTATTACTGTATTTTCACTTACAGTATACTGTATCATTTACTGTACTTGCATTTACAGTATTATTACCGTATTTTCATTTACAGTATTAGTATTGTTTTTTGTTTGTTTTTTTCATTTAAATTTTCTTTTTTTAATTTATGTTTACCCCACCCCCCAAAAAATCACAATAACTCACAAACATTTGTCCTTATAATATTCTTTTTAATCGTTGAACATTTTGTTTTAGAAGTACAAATTACAAATCTTGACCTTTAGGAGCCACTAGCTGAAGAAAAAAAAAGGCAACATCTCCAAAGTCCATAGAATTAATCTCCTGGTGACCATTTATATCTGTAGCATGGCAAAAACGTACACACACTGAAAAGCAAAACAGGCCTTAAAACAATAAAATACAGTCAAAGTCAGTGTTGTGTTGTTACATTTCAGTAATTTTGCCAGTCAAAGTTGACAACCTCTCTGATGAGAAACACTGAGGGTTTCAGGCTGATGCTTTTCTTTGGACCTTTCCAGATTTCCATCTGATCTGTGCCTTTGGTGTTTGGTGCCATCAGGGTTGACTCTCAGAATGAACCTGCAAACACAAGCAGGGAAAAAAAATATAATTTTTTCAGACCGGTGTTGGCAGAATTTTCCCTAACCCTCAAACTTGATGCTGCATGTACTTTGGCGTTAATAAAAGCACTACATCTGATTCTGAATCCACCTACAGTAGTGGTGGGGGAAAAATCGATTCTGTTCAGTGTCGCGATATTTTGCGCACGCAATTATATTGATACAGTAGCGCAAAGTATTCCAATATAGGTTATAAGGCTGTGACGGTGGCAGTTTTTTTTACCACTGCGGTGGTAATGGACCAACTACCTGCAGTGGCTGGGGGGTTATTATGAAAATTGAAATAAAAAAATGTAGTTTATTCGAGCAAAAAAGTCTTTATTTGAGCAATTCCGTCAAAGAAGCAACACAAAGCCTGTAAAGCATTCAAATACATATCAGTAAATATTAGAAACTTACATAATAGAAAAGTTAAATCTATATATAAAAAAAAAAAACTTTCGTTTAATACTTCCACACAAAGACACGTGATTCCACATGAAGCCATACCGCTCTGTGCTTTGAGAGGGATGACACGAGGAGGAAAGAGACCATCGATCTATTTTCTGATATCTTCATGTTTTCTACTTGTTGTAAAAGGTATGAAAAGTGAATTTAATCTTCCACAAGGGCAAGACATTTAAGCTATGTTTGAAATTGCGCTGCCAAAGAGAGCGAAACTAAAAATCAAATAAACTTGACGCGCCGTACATGTCTAATAACAAGCAAAAACTGTGTTGAAATGAATCTGACGTGCAAGTAAAAATGTAGGCTATCTGTCCTACAACGTTTTTCTACTTTACCACAGTAAAGAATGTGAATGTAATAGGCCTAAATAAAAGCGAACCAAGGAAGAAACGTTTATAATCCCCTTCGAAAATCGAGACGTAAGTGAAGATTTTGGGAAAAAAACAAGGTATTAAATGCAGGGATGAGTCACAATTTTTGGATATTCGATTAGTTTATTTAATTATAGAATTATAGTATATCGAATAGGTTGTGTAATTATTCTCTAAAATAAAATCTCCATGTTTTTGGTGCTAATGCGGTGGTGACGCGTTCATATAATTACGTTCTGTAATAAGGTCCTGTGTCCTGAATGTTCAAGGACAAAGTTTTTGCACTAGCCTCCAGTAAATGTGTAGAAGATGTTCACAGATTTAATGTGACATTTGTAGTGAGTTGAGCAGTCTTATTTTTTGTAATGTCTTTGAATAATATGGGGGACATGAATCGCAATATATCGCAGAATCGAATCGCAATACTTGCTGTATCGCAATGTTAGGAAGCGCAATAATATTGAATTGTGGCCCAAATATCGCAATACTATCGAATCATCAAATTTTTGCCAATTTCCACCCCTAACCTACAGGGATGGTATTACCCCATAATACATTACATTAAAATCATTAAAGCTTCATTCTTTTTCAATATTCCTGTAGCTTAGATTTCCAGGGAATGGATAATTTAAATTAAACTTAATACAATGTAAGTTGCTTTGGATAAAAGTGACTTCCAAATGCATGCATGTAAATGTAATGTAATGTAAAAAAAATAAATATATATATATATATATATATATATATATATATATATATATATATATATATATATATTGGTTTACCTGATTCTGCATTCGACAAAATAGACCGCTAATGCTGAAGAGTCGTCTGTTAGCAGTTGTAACTGGATGATGATTCTGCCCTTCATTGTCAGCATCCATGTTTTTGCTTTGAGAACAGACTCTCCTGAAACAGATAAAGTCACAGCAGCCTTTTAGTGTTATAGTTTACAGAAAAAAAAACTAAAATACAATAACAGAACTTATTACTAACAACAATAACATGTGGGGTGAAGATGAGGTAAGATATAATGTTGTATGGTGTTTATAGTTTTTAATCAATTAAACAACATTAAAAATATTAGTTAGCAAAACTTTGCTATATTGATAATGGTATATTGCTAACCCTTTCCTCCTCCTTCTCCTCTTCCTCCTCCAACGTCAACCCGTTCTGTGTATTAGTGGAGAGCGTCAGCAGTGATGTACAGTCCGGAGGGAATGGCCGCTGCAAATTCAAAATAAAGAACAGAAAAGAACACGTTTGCCTGCTTAACTAATGCATACTTCAGCTAATTTAGTTGATGTCATCTTACTCACCTGTAGATGTTATCACCATTACGAAGGCAATCACAAAAAAGACTCCAAAATACACCTCCGACATTTCAGACGACATAATTCAGACCACAAACTTGAAAATAAAACAAAAGATGAAATTAACAATGGTGTTGGATAAAGGGTTAGTTTACTCAAAATTGTAAATTCTGTCACCATTTACTCACCCTCAACTTGTTCATAACTTCCATTAAATTATTTAATGTGCTGTATACAAAAGAAGATATTTTAAAGAACATGAGCAACCAAACAGTTACTGGTCCCCATTGACATCCAAAGTATTTTTTCTATTATAGAAGTCCATGCGGACCAGCCACTATTTACCAACATTATTCAAAATATCTTATTTTATATCTTAATAATATCTTATTTTACATAAATGTTCAGACGAAAGAACTTCATGCAGGTTTAGAACACGTTGTGGGCGAGTAAATGATGACATACATAATTTTCTGTTTAAGGTGTACTACGTTATCCCTTTAACTAAGTTTTACTCAGTATTTACGCTGTACATCTGCCAAAAAGTTGTGAAAGAGGAGACAGAACATACCAAAGTTATTATGCTTCTCTGTTTAATAAGTTTACTTCGGCTAATTTAGGTGAAGTTGACCATAACGTTACATACCAGTTGATGTTATCACAATGAAAAGGCTCCAACACACTCCATCGTTGCAGATGGCATTATCCAGATCACAAACCTGAAAATAAATCATATAGGCCTACGTGAAAATATTGTTTAAAACCCGCACTTTAACAAGGGTTTCGTCTATCTCACTTTACCTCAGTATTTCACGTTGAGTTCGCTGTTAGCTCGGTTAACGTTACCGTCGACTCCGCCCGCCTGATGAGCTAACTTGCGTTAAAGAGGCAGAGGAACACACAACCATTATTTTTTTATAGTTTTAACTAAAGAATATTTCGGCTAATATAGGTGAACTTAACTTACTCACCAGTTAATATTATCACCGTGACAGCGACCCGGCCGACAGTCAGGAAAAAAGACAGTAATAAAGGCACCAAAAAAAACATTCTGACGACAGTCAGGAAAAAAAGACACTAAAACCATTCAGACGAAAACAAAACGATACATCATGTTAGTTTGCTGTTAACATAAGTAAAAACATTTGAAAATGTTTATTTTACATAAAATAGAAATTATATACTAACCTTTTTGGTGAGTTACATGATCTTTTGTCCGTGCATTAACTGCCACTTCACCCCTCAAAAAAACACTTGAAAAGAAATCCCTCTTGCCATTGGTCAGTTTTTCGCGGGCAAGTTCACTACTGTAAATTGATTTACAGTAGTGAAGAATTACAGTAGTGACCCTATATTTTCCCATAATCCTTTGCTGTTTACAGTAACATACTGTATACATATTTTACAGTATCTTACTGTACATATTACAGTAAAATACTGTTCAAATTACAGAAATCCGTTACAGTGTAGGGTTATAATAAGCTGACATGTTAACTAGTTCCCTTGTTTTAGGTAAATTGTGGCCAGGTACTAATCCTTTCCCACAATGTATTCATTCATTAAACCAAGGCATTAGCCCCTTTTACACATACAGTCTTTACTGGTAAATTACCGGTAAGAGATCATGTGTGAACAGAAGCTTTTCTAAAATACCGGTTAAATTGGTTCCGGCTATTTACCAGTAAGGGAAGTTGTAACATTACCAGTAAATTACCAGTAATGTGCTCTGTGTGAATGCGGAATGAAGATTACCGGTATGATCACATACAAAGTCAGGGTTGTTACACATTTAACGGTCACGGTCAACGGAAAAGTTCTTATGATGATGATGTATTTACTCAGCGCTGTTTACAGTAAGCTTTTTAATAGTTTTTCTATTTAAATATGCACTAGATGGTCCGTTGCTCCACGTCTTATTTTTCTCAACGTGTCGCGCTCGAGACCCAGACGCCTTTTCTCTGCGTTGCGGCTCTGCAGTTATAATACTATTGGATACTCCTGTTTTTAAGAGCAAAAACGCGTTCTGTTTGATCATCCCCTTATGCTTATCACTCAGATGTCAAAAATGTTATCAAATTGAACAGAAAGTGAAACTAAAGCGCTTCTCCTCATGTGGGCGAATGAAGAGAACCGCGCAGCGTTTAAAGATCATTTCTGATGACAGAATTTACTGGTATTTTGCTGCTGATGTGTTAATGGTCTCTTACTGGTAATAAGCCAGTACGCCGTTGCTTCTTTGAACAGCATATTTGTGTATTTACCGGTAAAGTCATTCTAGCAATTTTACGGTAATTTACCGGGATTGCTGTGTGAAAGGGGCTATTGAATAGTACAACGTGGCAATGATTTAACAAAAACGAGATCAAATTCTTAATTTGTTCCCCTACAATATTGTTTACTTTTTTCTTCTGCATTTCCAGACATGCCCTGGTGCCAAAGGACATCCCTCTGCCCCCCTCTGGACCAAGGGGAACCCCCACTCAAGAATGCGATTCCAAACTAGGGGGACTTCGTGACTTTCTGGAACGTGATTTCAACTGGAACACGAAATAACCCCCCCTTCCCCCCATTCCATTATGGTCGCTGGCCAACCTGAGAAATATAAATGCACACCCACCACCTCCCTCAATTCGTGTGTCATGGCACCAGGGGCCTGTGCCTAGGGCTCCATATAGGCCTACCCCTTTTCCAACAGAATAGTTCACGTTCTTGAGCCAGAGCATGTTCTTGGCCAGGTGAACTGGAGCCTGTCACGAACCAGTCGAGTGACTTTGTCTGGCACTGTTATTTATTATTAACATAACTGGCAATATTGTGCCTAAATTAAACTTTTGTGTGACTATTGTATCATCTTATTGAAAAATATATTAATATGGAATAGGCACAAAAAATTATAATGCACTGAACAAATGACACTGTCAACCTACATTATAGTTTTGGGTAGGACATTTTTTTAGCTTAAGAGGTTTCTTATGCTCATCAAGGCTGCATTTATTTGATTAAAAATACAGTAGAAACAGTATTATTGTGTAATATTTAAAAATATATATTTAAAAATGTAATTTATTCCTGTGATACTCTAGTCCTCAGTGTCACATGATCCTTCAGAAATCATTATAATGCGCTTATATGGTGCTCAAGAAACATTTCACATTATTGTCAATAGTTGAAAACAGTTTTGCTGCATGATATATTTTGTGGAAACCATTTTTTTTTTTTTTGACGAATTTTTTTTGTTGAATATAAAATTTAAAATAACAGCATTTATTTGAAATGAAAATATTTAGTCTAATGTCATTTTTGAAAAATGAATGGTATACCTGCTGAATAAAAGTATTAATTACTTTGGAATAAAATTTGAACAGTGGTGTTTATGCAAAGGGCTCATTAAAGCTTTAAAGGGGAAAACACTTTAAAATCATGATGAATACATTTTAGGCTCATTGTAAAATCTTACTCATCGACTATGACTCATATGGATAATATCAGTTATTTATGCATGGGGTTAAAAAGCTAAAGAACTGAATATAAAAGAGGTTGAAAAGAGATTGAATGGGTAAGATGGTACAGAAAATTAATGCTATGAAAAAGGTTATAAATGAGCAAATGACATTTTGGCACCATTTTTAAAGCTGTGTTTATTCAAGTTTTTTGTGTAATTTTCTTAACGTGTGAAGAAAAAAAATAATGGTTTGGGATTTATTCATGATATATCCCCATTTGACACATAATTACATAATTACTGTAATTCTCCAATAGAGACAGAGTGACACTGAAAATTGGTGGCCTGGGGGAAATGATTCATCATTTCTTATGAGCGCAAGTCTAATCAACATTTGTGTGTGACTGAATATTTTACTTCCATTTAACATCATTCTCCAGGACACAAAGAAAACGAATTTCATTATTTCAAGGGTTTCCAAATGAGTGTCGACAAACCTGGGGTCCATGACATTATTGCAGGGGGTCTATGAAAATTAACTCTCTTAATATATCGTTTTCTTTTTTATTTATGATAGATGGACAAGATTAGCAGTCAGCATGACTTCCGTCTGGACATATCACTCTTTCCATGCAGGGTACTTTCAAGAAGCAAATTAAGAGAGATTTATATACCCGAGTGATGGTTAAAACTAGAGTAAATCCTAATTAGGTAAAAAAAAATAAACTCAATCACATCAACATCTGTCATGTTGCAGTGTGTCATATCTGGAAGTTTCACTGATGACAGATAACTCTATCTACCACAGAAAAAATACACGGGACATCGGTTTGTGATTGTCACATTAGCTTATGTTCCAAGGATTCATAAGCATGACTAACTATTCCAATCAATCATTATTCAGAACACTTGGAATGTACTGTAGCGTTCAAGTAGAACTGACTACTTTTATGATAGTTTTGAAACTAAAATCAGGGCCCACTTCAGGGCTCAAAAAAAAAAAAAAAACCTCTTTGTATTCCACTGAAGACAGAAAATATGAATTTGGAAGCACATGACTGTGAGTAAATCAAGTTCCCTTTCAAGGGAACTCGAGCTGCGTCGAAACGCTGTGGGAACTCCTCTGCGTGATTGCGTCATGAAGCACATATGAACCCAGTCATGCAGGAAGAGCCATCAGGAAGAGAGTGTTTCTAATTGACTTCACTGGTCTCCGTCGAAGTCTATGGGGTCGCTGTGTCCATTTATTTTACTATCTATGCTGCCTACACCTGCCAGGTCCAATGTCTCATCTCGGGGTCGGAAGCACGTGTTGCCAGTTAACAAAATAAATCAATTGACACAGAACCACGTTTTAGATTTGCTTTCTTTTTCTCTATTAATTCAATCAATTGTTTACATTTTCTTTGTTAAGATCTTCAATGCTTTGAACTGAATGGTTCAGCAAATAACAGGTGATAATTTAGTATCACTCAACCTCAACCACTCAATCACACTACTCAAATTCCCCACATGGGGTCACTATAATTATATAACCAAGTGAATAAACTCAAAATGAATAGTTCACAAAAAAAATATCTTCACAGAAGATTCTGTAAAGCCTTATAAAGTGTCAATTTCTCAGAATTTCCAATTATTACGAATGTTAGGGCACACTTTCGGGGTGAAACAATACACTTTAGAAGCAAACACAAACACGGTAGTGGCACCCAAACTCTTTTATAGAGACTTTGTAATGCCTTCACGTGCATCGATCAAACATCTTCGATCATCTCGACCTCTAACCACAAAATACACATTATACATACACAGGATGAAACGAACACAGCCTATTACACCAGATTAAATGATGATCATCACATTTACCTGACACATGCACAGGTAGGGCTCAACCTTTGCAGAGCACATGCCCTTTTTGCCCTTACACTCCGAAGTGCCCTTTTTTTTTGTTGATGGTGGTGGTGTTTTATTTCCTTCAATAAATCAATGCTATTGGTCACTCTTTACGGCTGTCTGTCTGTTTTACAAATAGTTAGCCAATGAAAGTTCTTAAAAAGAGCTTGAGTAAATCTTGTTCGATCCTCAAACTGTCAGTAAACCTGATAACTCCGCCCCCTCTATATGATAACTCCGCCCCCTCTATCTTGACTGAATGAACTGAAGCTCTGCAGCAGCCGCACAGCAGACAGCAGCTGAACGAAGTTTTGCAAGGGTAAACAAACATCTTGTTGTTTGAATAAGTGCTAAACACTATGTCTATAAAGGCTCATATTTTATTTATTTGATGTCTGACTGAGACATGTGGGACGTCGCCTGAGAGAGAGGTTTAGCATTTGCCATCTAGTCATAGCCAAAACATAGCCTACACTTAAATAGCCTGTTCATATAATTGCATTTCATCTTTTATAAAATGAGATTTTGGCTAAATGTATTTTACAACAGGAAAAACTGAGCGCCCATACACAACAAACTAGTTTCTAACCTGTTGATGAAAATGTAATGTGATGCCGCCGGCGCCGTTTTAATGACGGACAAAATGCACATTTGCACAAATTCGCTGGTCAAAAACCCCGTAACTGCATTTGAGTTTGACTTTTGTAAAATGTTAACAATATATTGATAAGTAATATAACAACATAGCCTATAATTTGTTTTTACCATCGAAAAATCATAAGCACAGGTGCGCCCCCGCGGTGTTTCGTACCGGAAAGCGACTGAGTGATCCTCGTCACCCATATATTTCTAAGAAATTTCTTCTTTGATTTATGATTGCTGATACACTTAATTTTATTAACATTTAATCATGTTACGGTAATAATATTAAATTATGGTTAATTCAAGGCTGTTAATATGCACGTATTCGCTATCTAGCAATTTTTTTCTATACTCTCTGCTCGTCTTCACATGTATAAATGTAGTAAAACGTGTTTTTTTTTGTTTTTTTTAGGGCTTTAGTGTCACGGTTCACGAATGCATTGTTTCCTGCTTGTCTCGTGTTTATGTTGTTACACGTGTGTGGGTGTGTGAATGGGTGTGACCGGCCATCATTGTTCATCAGCAATCAGCTGTCATCACTCACGGCGCCAGCTGCAGTCAATCTCATCATCCTTAAATACTCACGCAATTCTCATCTCCTTTGTCAGATCGTTGTTGAAGTCTCCCGTGCTGTGTGTGTTTCCCGGTCCTGTGATTTCGTCTCCAGTTTACGCATCCTTGTTCCTGTTCGGTGTTTCCCGTGGATATTCGTTCTATGTCTGGATTTACTCATCACTACCAACGCACCCGAGTCACGGCACTTCATCTGCACCACTGTTGACCATTGAAGTCCCTGCGCCACCCACCAGCTGTTTCACTTTCTACATTGTTGAACTGTGATCTTCAATAAACGAGTTACTTGCATATTGCTTCCTGTCGTCCGTTATGACAGAACGATCTGACCAAGCAATGGAAGCAGCAAGTGATACATCCACTTCACTGGAGGAATTCCTTGCCGGTAGTGTTCGTCGAATGGATGCCCAAGAGCAGAATCTCAACGACACGGGTCGGGCAGTTCAGGCTTTGGTGGCGCAGGTGTCCGAGCTCACCCAGCAAATCCAACATCTGCGAGCTCCCACTGCGCCGCCCACGCCGCCCGTTCCCCCCACACCACCAGAAAGCCCCTCCCAGTCGGAGCCCCGTCTTCCAGTCCCAGAATCCTACTCTGGTGAGCCCAGTTACTGCAGAGCTTTTCTAACACGATGCTCTATGCAATTTTCTCTCCAACCCAGGACTTTCAGCAGTGAGCGAGCCAAGGTCGCCTTCGTATGACGCTGCTGACTGGGAGAGCGGCGCTATGGGGAACGGCGGTGTGGGAGAACCAAGATTCATGCTGGCCTCGTTCCAGACACTCGCCGCTGAAATGAAACGAGTTTTTGATCGGGCCGTCGCCGGGAGAGAGGCAGCCAGAGTACTGGCAGATCTGCATCAGGGAGAGAGATCAGTTTCTGGCGGCTGAGTGTCAATGGAACTCGGAGAAGCAGTGGGACATGTTCCTACATGGGTTGGCTGACCGCGTCCAGAAGGAGATCTACGCCCTGGACCTGCCTACATCACTCAATGGACTGATCGAGCTGGCGTTGAGAGTAGACGCACGACTGTCCCGCGTCGAGAGACGGGTTCTGCCCAGTCGCACCTCGGGAGGAGCTGAGGGCACACGGTCCAGCGGCGGGGACGCGGTCAGCCCTGTCTACGATCACGAACCCATGCAGGTAGGGCGAGCTCGGCTTTCCCGGGAGGAGAAGGAAAGGCGGAGATCCCAGGGCCTCTGCCTATACTGCGGTGGAGCAGGCCATTTTGCATTCAGCTGTCCGTTCGGGTGGGATCTCCGCCGAGAAGACCTCATCAACATCTACTCTCCTTCCGGTAAGACTGAGATGGTCAACCAACACTCACGACAGTCAGGCACTTCTGGATTCCGGGGCAGAGGGTAATTTCATGGACTACACATTTGCGCATAAGTTTCAGATCCCTCTCAAGCCCCTCACACACAAGATTGCTGTACACGCCCTCAATGGTCAAGAACTTCCCACCATTTCGCTCATCACTGAAGATATCACTCTCATCACGTCAGGCAATCACTCCGAGACTATTTATTTTTATATATTGGACTCACCTCTTGCACCCATTGTTCTTGGACATCCCTGGCTCATCCGTCACAACCCCAGAGTGGACTGGCAACTGAAATCTGTTTTAACCTGGAGTACTAAATGTCATGAGTCTTGTCTTGTGTCTGCCTGTCCGTCTGTTCCTGTTTCTGTGTTTCAGGAGGAAGCAGTGGATTTGTCTAACGTGCCTGCGGAGTACCTCGACCTGAAGGAAGTGTTCAGTAAGTCTCGAGCTGCTTCTCTTCCTCCGCATCGTCCCTATGACTGTGCCATAGATTTACTGCCAGGTAAGTCTCCGCCTAAAGGCAAGTTGTATTCGCTTTCTGCTCCAGAAAGGGAGGATATGGAGAAATATATTTCTGATTCTCTAGCAACGGGGTTCATCCGCCCTTCCCCTTCTTCCAGCGGGGGCGGGGTTCTTTTTTGTGGGGAAGAAGGACGGAACTCTGCGACCTTGTATTGATTACCGGGGGTTGAACAGCATCACGGTAAAGAATACTTATCCTTTGCCGTTGATGTCTTCAGCCTTCGAGAGGTTGCAGGGAGCGTCGATCTTCACGAAATTGGATTTACGTAATGCTTATCATTTGGTTCGCATTAGGGAGGGGGATGAATGGAAGACCGCTTTTAACACCCCTAGGGGGCACTTTGAATATTTGGTCATGCCTTTCGGGTTGTCCAACTCCCCAGCGGTCTTCCAGGCACTCATCAACGACGTGCTGCGAGATATGGTCGATCAATTCATATATGTTTACCTGGACGACATATTGATTTTTTCATCTTCTCTCCAGGAACACGTGCAGCACGTTCGACCAGTGCTTCAGAGGTTGCTAGAGAATGGGCTTTTTGTCAAGGCGGAGAAATGCGCTTTTCATGAACAGTCTGTTCCTTTTTTAGGGTACATCGTTTCGACTGAGGGAATGCGTATGGATCCTGAGAAGATTAAGGCTGTGGTAGATTGGCCAAGTCCAGATTCCCGTAAGGCCCTGCAGAGGTTTCTGGGGTTTGCCAACTTCTACCGGCGTTTTATTCGCAATGTCAGCCAACTAGCCGCACCTCTGACCGCCTTGACCTCCCCCAGAACTACGTTCAGGTGGTCAGACACAGCCGAGGCTGTGTTTGTCAAACTGAAAGGTTGCTTTGTTTCAGCCCCCATCTTAATTGCCCCTGATCTATCACGTCAGTTCGTGGTGGAGGTCGATGCGTCAGAGGTGGGGGTAGGTGCAGTGTTATCCCAACGTTCCCCCTCAGACGACAAGATGCATCCTTGCGCGTTTTTGTCCCATCGTTTATCTCCTGCCGAACGTAATTATGATATTGGTAACAGAGAGTTGTTGGCAGTCAAGTTAGCATTGGAAGAATGGCGCCACTGGTTAGAAGGTTCGGGGGTACCTTTTATCATCTGGACTGATCACAAGAACCTGGAATACATTAGAACCGCCAAAAGATTGAACTCCAGGCAGGCTCGGTGGGCACTTTTTTTCGGTCGTTTTGATTTTACTCTCTCTTACCGCCCGGGTTCCAAGAACATCAAACCCGACTCTTTATCGTGCATTTTTGTCCGTTCCGAACGCCCGTCTACTCCCGAGTGCATTTTACCTGAGACCCTATTTGTCTCCACACTCACATGGGAGGTCGAATCGAAGGTCAAGAAGGCCTTAGAAGGGGTAACGCCTCCGCCCGGTTGCCCACCGAGTCGGTTATTTGTGCCGGAGGGATTACGGTCCGACGTCATTCAGTGGGGGCATTGTTCCAATGTGGCTTGTCATCCAGGAGTTAATCGCACTAAGTTTTTAGTCAAGCAACGATTTTGGTGGCCACTTATGGCTCGCGACATTCACAGTTTTGTTTTGGCTTGCTCGGTTTGTGCCACTGGTAAGACTTCCAATCGACCTCCTGATGGGTTACTTCAACCGCTGCCGGTCCCTTCGAGACCCTGGTCCCATATTGCGCTAGATTTTATCACCGCCCTCCCGCCCTCCCAGGGCAACACAGTAGTTTTGACCGTGGTGGACCGGTTCTCGAAGGCGGCTCATTTTATTCCCTTGCCCAGATTACCCTCAGCCAAGGAGACAGCGTTGACCGTCGTAGATCACGTCTTTCGCTTACATGGCCTTCCGACAGACGTGGTTTCCGACAGGGGACCCCAGTTTGTGTCCAAATTTTGGCGAGAGTTTTGTAGATTATTGGGAGCGACTGTCAGTCTGTCCTCAGGGTTTCATCCCCAGAGCAATGGTCAAATCGAGAGAGCCAACCAAGATTTGGAAAGAGTGTTGCGATGTTTGGTCTCCAAGAATCCTTCCTCATGGAGCCAACACCTGTCAATGGTGGAGTACGCCCACAATACGTTACCAGTTTCATCTACGGGCCTATCTCCGTTCGAGTGTAGTTTAGGATACCAGCCACCAATTTTTCCCAGTCTGGAAGCCGAAGTCGCGGTCCCCTCTGCTCACGCATTCATCCAGAGGTGTCACCATACATGGACTAGAGCCCGGGAGACTCTACTCCAAGTGGGGGCGCGCACCAAGGCTAAAGCCGATCGCCACCGGTCTAAGCCTCCCGAAAACGTCGTTGGTCAAAAAGTGTGGCTTTCTACCAAGAACATTCCTCTCCGCTCCGTCTCTAATAAACTTGCTCCTAAATTCATTGGCCCGTTTACTGTCACCAAGATCATTAGTCCGGTGACAGTCCGCCTTAATCTTCCTCCAGCGTACAGGAGAATTCATCCCGCCTTTCATGTATCAAAGATTAAACCTGTGTTTCGTTCTCATACTAATCCGCCTGTCTAATACTAATATCTTCGGGGAGACACCCACTAATAACTTGTTTCCTTTGTGGCTGAGGCTAGCAGTCCGCACGAGGGTGCCAACATGGGACTTGGCTGTTGTAATAGAAGGCCTCTCCCTAGCTCCATTTGAGCCCATTGAGGAAGTTTCTGAGAATATATCAGAAATGTCTTTCTCCTCGCTATTTCGTCTCTCAAGAGAATTGGAGACATTCAAACACTTTCATGCATGGAATTGTACGGGCCCACTGCTCTAGGAGAATGGCTGCACCAATCCAGGGGTGCAGGTGCTTTCGCCTAGATGTGCGCATTGATTTCACACAGACGGACACTTGCTCTTATGGCGGCGTGGGTATTAGCGCTCCCACAGCGTTTCGACGCAGCTCGAGTTCCCTTGAAAGTAACCCTAGTTCCCTGAAGAGGGAACGAGATGCTGCCTCACCCTGCCATACTCTCGGCATTCCCGTGATCGACTTGCTTCAGCCTATCAGAAGCTGATGCTGTTTGGTTCAGGTGTGTTTTATAGTTTCCTGGTCGATGACGTCACATGACGTTCCATCACGCCATTGGACAGGTTTCATACGTGCTTCATGACGCAATCAACCGTTCCCACAGCGTTTCGACGCAGCGTCTCGTTCCCTCTTCAGGGAACTAGGGTTTCATACATAACTGAGACGTTAGTTCTGCCGTGCAAAGGCAAAAGACTAACTTCGTTTTTGGTTGAAAATGAGTTATTGATATTTTTGGCACATTCAAGTTAATGATGTGCCAAATGATGTGCTTTATCATGTGGATAAGTATCATAATTCTGCTGTTGTTTCGAGAAAATAATGGGTTGTCTTAACATTAACTTCCAAAAGCACATGAGAAACCATTGTTTACAACACCATTGTTTAAACCGCGCATCAATATGAAGTTACAGTGCCGGTGTTCTATCAAATAATGCTAGATTGTACGGTTCTCTGCCTTTGTTTTACTGTCCATTAAAATTTTAATTACGGTGTAGCCTGTGTACTTTGTACTTCTGATGTCCTCAGAGCTTTGTCCTGCACAAACGCAGTCAGAACATTTAGTATGGTTGAACCCGCTCCATTGACAAACGTGCAATATCTATCTTGAAGGATATATGCAGAGTTGACAGAAAAACAACTCGAAGAACTAAAGCCCCGCCTCACCCAGTTCAGGTACCAGACCTGGTTGAAACAATCATGATTCTAGCTGGCAGAGTGCCAAAACTTCGCTGGCGCCTTCAGCACCGCCCTAAACACGGTCGAACCGACGCGGGACTAATATATCACAGGGAATGTTAATAATGAAGCAACAAGGGTATATTGGTGCATACAACATAATGAAGCAACAAGTGTACTGGTGCATATAACATCAGACCAGCTGTTACAAGCGGGTCATACCCACAATCACAGCGTCCAGAATAAATCCGCGGGACGAGCGAAGTGCACTTCGCACAATAATAGGGCAGACAGCTGAAACCACTGCATACTGAAAATACACAGAACACAGAAGGTTGTGCAATACATGCATTAGTCCCGTGGTAAAAAAAAAAAAAAAATACATATATGCTAAGTATACTGTCTTGCAGCCAGACTAATTATCAGTATACTTCAAGTGTGTTAATAATTAGTTAACTTGAAGTGTGCTATTTTGAAACAACTAATTTTGTACTAAGTATATTTTAGTAGTAATTCAATTGTAGTAAAGCATAACTTTAAGTGTATTTAGTGTACTTTTGTGTACTAAATTGGAGCAACTTTAAGTATACTTAGTATACTTTAAGTATATGCCTGTGTAGGGACTAATTACATGCTTGATTAGTGATATTAAAGTGTACTTTATTTGTTTTACAAGTACATTACAAATGCATTATGAGTGTCTTCGAAACAAACAAGCAATATACCCAGGTGAAAAAGAAATATATTTAAATTGTACTATACTAAGTGCGTATTAAATGTGTTATTTTGAAACAACTTCAAGTATATTAAGTGTATTTCAAGATATGCTTAAGATCAATTTTAAGCTATTTGCACTATATTTTAATATATTAAATTGTGCTAAATTGTGCTTACTCTGTACCAATTGAAGATACTCTTTACCGCTATGGAGGTATTTTGTCATGTCTAATGTATTAATAATGCCATCAGAATGCAACCAAAGCACAGGATAGCAATAAGTAGTAAATTATACAAAATAAATGCCGGACGGGGGGGCTATGGGTCTGGGGTGACAGGATGGGGGGCTTCTATGATATCAGACTGCATAGCCTATAATAAAAGATAATTAATTTCAAACCTGAACCAAACATATTTTTATTCAAAGATCAACAGTCTGTCATTATTCTTTAGTCTGCCACAAAAAACAACAACATTAAAATCATGAACTCAAATGTCATTGTGAAGAAACAAAAAAAAACAATGACTGTTGGAAGTAACAGTGCATACGCTAATAAGCTTAAACGAAGTTTTGCAGTGCCGCGAACAATCAATCACAATCAATCACTCCTTTATGCGTGCAGCAGTGACTGTCCTCACGGCTGCAGCAATTTGCGCTCTAATAATAGGCAAAATAGGCTACAGAATATTTCGTTCTGTATTGAGAGGTGCATTATTTGAAAATCGATCATATACATATTTTTTATTACATTTATATCTGCATTTATGTAAAAACTTAAACTTTCAAACATCAAAATGTCATTTATTAATATGTTTTCATGTCAAAATGACATACAAACATCTTTTCCTATTCTATTTTGCCTGGAAACGCTTCCAACAGGCTTGCGTGTCGCGTGAAAAATAGGCGTCGGTTCTGTTTCTAGCATGCACGCGTTTTCCGCGCCGCTCGAGGCGCGCCTGAGACGCGCGTGTCACGCAGGCAGTGTGCAAGCTCTAACCTGTTAACAGGGGAGCCGAAATAAAAACGGACCCGCCACGCAGCCAGTGTGTCGCCGGCCTCAACCTCCGCAGACAGTTTTTAATGTTTATAAGACAATAACTACTCAAGATTTTGCTTTAGTATAATTTTCGGGACAATTTGGGCCAGATTCGGGATTCGGGACAACAGTTTAGATTTCGGGACTGTCCCGAATTTTTCGGGACGTCTGGTCACCCTAGGTGTGTCTGATTATTGTTACTGAGGTCAGGCACACCTGGATTAATCAGTTTGTCCAATAAAGGCAGACAGGAAACAAAGAGCTGGCTGAAGTTCAGGAAGTAGTGCAGCTGTGCATAAAGCCCATTATACCTTGCCGAAGCTGTATTTAGCTACTTTCCTAATCTTACACATCAACCTGTTCGGTAATGACAGAAATTAGGTTCGGGTTCCAAAATATCAAAACAGCCATTACATTTAATCCATTATAACATCTGCATTTAGCCAAAACCCACAACAAGCCAGTTGTCATGGTCACCAGAAATAGATGGGCTGGAATTCATGGGCGCATGAAAATCACTAGGAGAGAAAATAACAGTGAGTGTCTGACCTAATAGAAACATACAAAAGCACTTTTTTAAATATAGACAAGCATTTTCAGTATTCAAAAGTGTCATTAACTCTGGAGGTGTTGAACTTGTGTACAGTATAATGGGCTGGCGGGCTAGGAGAGAACATTTTCTTTCCTTTGCTTGCCACTCTTTTTTCTATTAAAATGAGAATGGAAGATGAGGTAAAATGCGTCCTTAAGAACAAATGTGAATGTATTGCTAAATTGTGACATAGATATACGTTAAGTTTGCATCATCCAAAATATTAATAAATATAGTATGATACATGTGTGGTGATTTATGGTAATTGTTGACTGAATTAGAATGATATCAATTGGAGGAAGTTCGTCACCTGACCAATCTAAGGGATTTGTGAGATATTGTTAACTTGTAGAGTCTCTTGCTGTATTATAAACACAAGGAAGACTTGTGAAAATGAAAAAAAAAAAGATTTTATTAACAAAAGGATAGACTAGAGTAACAAACAACTACTGAATGGATAAAGTGCAAAAAACTGATAAATGCAAATGACTGAGTTAGGTGTTACTATAGCAATTAGTTATCTTATGTAAAGATAAACAGTAGTTCCTCTTGAAGAAATACGGTAAACCTTATTCTGAATTCAACAAATAAATCAAATGATTAATTGGTATTAACTGACATCAGCTATGCAACATCTAATGCAAATTAGATAATCATATACTGACAATATACACTAATGCCAAGGTCTCTGGAAAGAGGTTTGGTAAAGTGATATTTACTTTCCGAGCGTCTTCCACTTGCTGAGCTGGGGCGCATTGCAGTGGGAAGAAAGAATTTGGAATCCATTTCACAGCCTTGAACTCAAAGTACTTGAGAACTTTGAACTCCTGGAGCACAGAGAAGTTCCTTATTCTGGAACACGCAGATGAAGGATCCTTGAAGTTGAAGGTTCTAACATCTGTGCAACAGATGATCCTTATAATCTGGAGCACGCAGATGGAGGATTCTTGAAGAGAAGATTCTGAAGTTGGTGCAGAGGATCTTGAAAAAGGGGGCGCTAAGCTTGTGGTCGTTGTCTCTGTTGCTGTTTTCAAACTCCCCAAATTCACTTCTTACAGAACTTCTTTGTTTCTCTCTTTGGAGCTTCAGAGTCTTGAGAGAGCAACTTCACAAATCCATAGAGTTGCACTTAGAGCTTAGCACATCTTGGAACTGGTTTGGTTTGTTCTGGTTTGAACCAGAACCAGAACAACTCTTTGTCTCAGAGAGAACCTTTTTAAACTTTCCTGAGAAGGAGGGATTTGCAAATTGGTGGCTTTCAGATTCAACGTTTGATTGGCTAATGCTGTCAGAGGTGGCCACCGTATGGCCTCTCTCTGGCTTGAGGTTAATTTGCATAGCTTAAAGCGCTGTCATACTTGCTTGATGCGTATATACAAATCAACTCAAAACTGTTCTGATAGAATAAGTCCAGAAAATGCTTATACTTAGATTATAAATCAACATTAAGGAGAGAATAGACATTCAGTAAATGTGGATGGTCTATAGATAAATAAAAAAAAAGGCTCTGGCACATCTTACCCCAGGGTGTGCTAAGTCCCATCTTACCCATATTCCACAATCAGCATATCAGGTTTCAGTTATTGCATCATTTCCCAACACTCATAATTAGTGTGCTATACTCTCTGTGGCCTTATAGGAAGAACCTGATGGAATCACATTGTTTTGTTTGCTATACAGAAGACAAATCAAGCACATTATCCCAACACAGTGGCAGTTACACTCTAATAACCACAATGCAATTATGCGTTGCCTTCTACAATTATTTTAGAAGCTGAACTCCCTTACAAGAGCCAATGAGGATTGTTTCCAATAGAGTGCAATGAGAGGGATGCTTCCTGCGCTAATCAAGACATGGTCCGTGTGTCATTCTTATCTCTGTGTGATAGGTGAACCTGATTTCACCAATTACAGTACAGCATGTTCCTAGATCAACATCTTTGTTGATCCTGGAACAATCAACCAATCAGATTTGAAGGACAACCAGGGTTAGGTGCTTTACATCAGTGTTATTCAGCTATGATTTCCCTCTGATTTTAGGGATAACTTATGGGTAGGGTTAGAGGTAGGGATATGGTTATGATTACATTTTCAGACAGGAATGTTGTTCTGGGATCAACAACATGTTGACTCAGGAGCATGTCTTGGTAAAATCACAGTGACCCAATATGATCTAGAGTTTGTCTTGTAAAAATATTCTGCTGTCTTATCGTACAAGGTAATAAGACAGATATAATTATTCCTATTGCTGTTTGTTGCACCCTTGGATGACAGTTCAGCTAATGAAGGAAGCTTCTGTGATTAAAATTTTAATGATTTATTCTCTAAAGCTGTGAGTTTGTCCCCAGAAAATGCCATTCGAATGTAAATAAGGAAATGTCATCCAGCCTCAGCCTCAGATGGCATCCACACCCACGGTGCATTTACTGACTGTCTGATGCATATGGCACACAAAAATGTTGGTTGAAATGATCAGTTATAATCTGATTGGCTGGTTTTATGAAACATCTGGAGGGAATGAATCACATCAATTGCCAAACTTAGCAAGATTAGAATCATTAGATATTCTGGGCCCTATCTTGCACCCAGCGCAATTGACTTTGTACACTGACGCATGTATCATTCCTATTTTGCACCCGCGCAAAGCGGACTTTTCCCTCCACAGAAGCACGTCGGTTAACTAAGAAATACACTTGCGCTCCCGGAGGTGGTTCAGCGCAAAGAGGAGGCGTGTTCCGGCGCAAACTTTCCTTCATGCTATTTTGCAGGTTTAGAAAACAATTGCGCCACTAACCAGGAAAAAATAGTTTAAAGTCAGTGGCCCGTTGCGCATGTTATTCAGATTCTATTTTAAGGGCACATGCTTGGCCATAATCAATGTAGCGTGTGCACAACGCGCACTTTGATTCTCTCATTTTTGCAAATCATACATTATTACGATAGATAGATATATAGATAGATAGATAGATAGACAGATAGATAGACAGATATATAGACAGACAATTTATTATAAAAGCATACATCTAACTTACACATTTACCCAAATTATCATCCGCCTGTTTAACCGAAGTTAATTTGGGTGTGTTTCTCCATCCCCAATGTCACTGACGAGAACGTCGGTCTCCTCGGCTGTGAACCGCTGCTGGCGCGCGTCTGGCAAATCCGCCGTTATAATAGGAATCCGCTTTAGAACAAGCGCGCCTGCTCTTAAAGGGAATGTGAGATGACGCTCTGATTGGTTTATTTCACGTTACGCCCAAACCACACCTATGAATAATGAAGCTACTTCAGACCAACCCCTTTTAGCTTTGCGCCGGGCGCAAGAGGCATTTATCCCGCCGGGAAAATAGCAACAGCGCCAGAGATCCGCCCACAAAGTTACTTGCGCTTGACACTTGCGTTTCAGATCGTTAAAATAGGGCCCTCTGAGTTTTGTTTGAGTAACTTGATACACTGAATAATACTTCATAAACTTTTTTTTTTTTTTTTTTTTGTTACAGCCAAATGTATTGTTTTTTTTCTCATTATGTTTATGGTTTGCTTTAAATATACATTTTTTATATAATATTAATGAAAACAGTTATTTTCCCTTAGACAAAAACATTGTCAAATTCTGTTGTTGTTTCAGTTTCATGTTCAAGGACTTTTAGTTTGTATGTGTTCTGCACGTCAGAAATCTGGTGTTAAATGACAATTCTGTTTCAATTCTGTTTTCCTGTGGGAAGTGTTATTTGCTTTTAGACCAGACAGATTGAAACTGGTAACCATGATTTTCAATTGGACTGATCTAAAAATACATTTTAGATAAATAACATGGTTGTTTCATTTTTTTTTGTGTACTGTATGGTATCTAATCTATATTGTACGGTTTATTGTAAGTTATTTATGCATTTTTTTAATGCATTAATCATAAGCATTTCATTGGCCTAGAGTTCAAATACAATAATATGAGTCTGGATCAGCATGGGGTTTAGCCAATTATGACAGATGTTTCATTTTTGGGTGAACTACTTCCTAGTTTTTGAAAGAGATCATAAAACATAAAAATGTCTAATTCTCTCGCATCTTAATTAGCCAGAAGGTGAATTTGCAGTCACAATCCTCGGAAGGTTGACATTTGTCATTAAAGTTCTATTCAGCCAGATGACAATATGAGTTCAGTCAGAGATGAAATGGTCTGGAGGGCCGGTTATTAATGTGTTATGTGAATACTTAGTGATTTATGATGTTATTCAATGCCTTGTTTGAGACTTCATACATCAAGCAAACAGTAATGGTACAGATGCCTTTTTATATGTTTATTTGTTCACGTGGGATACAAATAAATCTGGGATTTGGATCAGCATAAAATTGCAGAGCTAATGAATCAAGTTAACCACTAAACATATAGGCCCATGATTCTGATTTTAAATATTAAGTGTTATGATGCAATGCATGTATTCGTAGATATTCCTACAAAAACTAGGGTTTTAAAAATGTTACATTTTTGAGTTTGCATATAGACACTGATGCATAATATCAAAAATATGGACAACTTTAAAGAATGTCAGGTTGACTCAAATGTTTGTATTATTGTATATGTACAAATATTAATTAATTATATTATTTAACACTATATAACAAAGTTACTGTATTTCCTATTTTAACAGTTTCTGAATGATTTCTAAAGACTGGTGGGAACTGTGAAAACAGACAAATAAACAAAACTGTAAATATGTAAGTACATTTACATTCACTCTTCTGTTGAAACGTGTATTGTTTGAGCTGTAAAGTTGTTTAAAAATATCTGTGACATTTTACAGGTAATGAAAGGTCTATTGGTCAATGCGACTAATTTGTGTGTTCGAATTTCTTGAATCCATAGCAAAATCTTTTTGGGGAATTTTCTTGACAAAGATTTCAATTTGACTTTTCACACTATAATCACGCATATAGTTTATGTACTGTGGCATTACTGGTGTTAGATTTACAATTAACAGGGGTTAAATATGAGGATCAAAATAATGTGTCTGTGATAAACAACATTATACCACAAATGTTGTCGACAGAGCTTAACACTTTCCCTGCCACTGATGGAATTTTCCAGCAATCCATGTTTTCACTGTTATAAAGGTAGGGGGTGAAATGATGCATCTTCTGAAAAAGTACAGAATCTCCGGATCAAAACAGAGGCAGAGAAGCATTGCATGCACACGTAAAGCATATAAATCAAAACTGCCTAATATTACTGAAAGAAATGTCGACCCATGAAGAGGTACAGGACTGTTGATGGACGTGATCTACTCCATCTATGATATGATCATCGATCTGAATCTGATCCAGAAGAAGACTTTGACAAAAAATCGATTCTCTCTTTTTGCTCAACTTTTTGTAAATTTTTTATGAAACTTACCCACATTCAAGTGTTGTAACAAAAGACTGCATGAAGCTAGAATATACTTGTAACGCTCAAATCCACAAAGACGAAGATGATCATAAAATAACATAAGATTTATTACAAACTCAAAATGTCAAGCCAACATGTGAAACAGCGTGCTATACACGAACAACAATCGACAACGAACAGAGAAGAAAACAGAACTTAAGTACAGATACAAACAAGGTACTTAATCACACACAGCTGAACTAAACAAACGTATAATGACGGAGGGCAGCGGACAGCCCGTAAGTCCGTAGTGGAAGTAGAATGATGACTGACCAAGGGGGAGCTGGCAGGACAAGGGAACCTGGTGGATCCGCAAGTCCGAGGGTCTCTGGTGGAGCCGAAGGTGGGAGGAGCCAAGGCGAAGCCGAGAGGTCAACAGCCCGAAATGGAGCAAAGAGAACAGAGGCCGGAGGCGGAGACGCAGGATCCTCTCGCATTGGCACTGGAGGTAGATGCTCGATGTCACAGGGACTCCCCAGAAACAGCGGCGGGGCTGGAGGACTGGCTGAGCTTCGCGGTGCCACAAAACTTGCCATAACAACGGTAAGAATAACACAGTCCATGCAGATCGCTGAAATGTAGTAATCATAGTTTATACAATCATTAGTGCTGTCCAGAAACAGCGATGATGAAGGTACAGGGTGGGATAGGATGGGAGTCAACACTTCCTCACTGAAGTCTATCAGCCAGTCCTCATTTTCTTAACTCAGAAAAGTGTTGCGGGCTCACACTCCTGGTCAGACTCACGATGGGGCTCCACTTCCGAGGCGAGGGTCAGCTCTGTCCTCTTCTCCTTGGGCTCTGGTTGACGCGTTGCAGCGGGTGGTAGCTCTCTGTCTGCGGGGGGCTCACACAACTTCCCGGTGGTGATTCGGGCTCTGGGTCTGCCTGTGGTCTAGTCTGGCTATCACCAGACCAAGCTCAATCTTTTAAGATTGAACATTAGTCTGGGGAATCTGCTCTGCATTTTCTACTGCACAAGAGGTATGATCAACGGGCATAGCTCAAATGACTCTGTACGCAGTTGGATAGTCCTTCAACCAATCAGACCAACGATCCAGGTGACGCACTTTGCAGCGAAAACTCCAGGCAGGAAACGTGTCAACAAACATGTTGGTTTGGAGCATTGATCAGCAGTTTGCAAGAAGCAGCAATGGCATAGAGCGATTTTTGCAGGTTGCGAAAAAAAAAAAAAAAACATGAAAGTGAGTGGTATTTACACCCACTTGAGCTATTTGATTGCTAAACTAAAGAAGCCATTGAGCATCGTCGAGAAATTAAAAGGAATTGGATTGGATTAAACCCGCCAATAGCGTGCCAGGTGGATAAGCCAGTTTGTGATTGGTCTCCGCAAATTTGTAACAGAAGCAGAATAGGAGAATGTACAGGCTGAGCTGCAGTGCGAAATCAAATCGCCGGCAGATCGGGCTGGGTTTACCCAGTCTACCTGTGGTCTGGACCGGGGCAAGACACTCTCCAGACACCTAATGACGGCATCCCTCTGGTTCACATCAGTGGTGTCTGGGAGGTCAACGGGATGTTGATAGTTTGCCCCGATCCAGAACAGTGACTTCAGGTTCTCGTCGTCGAAGGGGCAGGTGATGGCTAGATGGCAGTAGTCCTCAGTATAAATTAAAAAAATCCACAACAGCAAATAGCGCTGCATAATCAATTTATGGGTTGTTCTGCAACGTGCAAATCCACAGAACAAGAAGGTGGTCAGAAAATAACAAGATGTATTACAAACTCGTTATGTCAAGCCAATATGCGAGACAGCGTGCTGTAAACGAAAAACAACCGACAACGAACAGAGAAAAAAAAGTAACTTAAGTACAGATACAAACAAGATACTTAATCACACACAGATGTAACTGTAACTCATAATGACGGTGACCATGGTAACAAAGGAAAACAGGAACTGACGAAATACAAACTAAAAGTCCATGAACTAAAACAAATTGAACATAATTGTGACTATACATATATATATATATATATATATATATATATATCAGTCCAATATTTTGTGAAAATAATTGAAAAAAATGCTGGTGCTTGCTGGCAAAAAAAAAAAAAAAACCTTGGCGTGGAAAGAGTTAGCTTGTATGTAGTCTCGCGTAGCCAGACCTTCAGACTGACGGCAGAAGGTCTGGACTCTATCTGAGCTTTTCTTGGCCAAGGACCGCCCAAGAGGACGTTTGACTGACATGTAACCCAACCAATCACAGTTCGTTTTGTTCCGCGTCATGTTTAGGGGCGTGGCAATATAATGTCGATGTCCCTACAATAACAGACCGGTGTGCATCTAATAAATTATTCATTCATGAACGTTGTGCAAGTTTACTGCAACAATGGAGCCGCGAACTTCACATACTTTTTGAAAATCCAGCGTTTAATTGATCCTGGCAAGCGCTATTGTCGCAGTTGTAAACACAACGGCTTTCTTCTTCCACGAGGGGTTTTGGCATCACGGCATTTGTTTCCAGGCGGGCCGATAAAGAATGCGACACACACGTCTCCCGCACATCCTGTAGAATTCAACCAATCAGATCGCGACTTCGAAACTCCTGAAGTGTTTCCAGAACAGTGTGCCATATGCATCAGACGTTCAGCCAACGGTTTGTGGGCGTGACGTCTGAGGCTGAGACTAGCTTGTATGTAACCTGGAATGTTCCTTGAATGTCTGCAACATGGGCACATTCCACTTATTTTGGATACTTGAGCTTTGAAGCTTTAATAATTATATTCAGTTAGTTATATTCAATAACAAGTGAAAATAGCTTTACTTTTATTAGTCCCATGTAAAAACATATTTCATTTAAAAGATGTTTCTTGAACAATGAACTGTCTGATTAAAGCTTGGTCAACCCCCTCGCAAGTTACTTCCAAATTGTACATGTGAATATTATATATGAATAAGATAACTCAGATGTACTTTTCCTCACTGAAGACATCTTTAAACCACCATCATCTGAAATTATGTAATGTTAAATCAATCTCAAATTCTGAATGCATTCAAACGCAAGCAAGTTCAGATCCAAATCTCAGTTTGCTGCACATGGCGCAGGATTTTCTAGTGCAATACGTGTGCAATGCTCAATATTCTGTTCTACTCTACAAGGTATTTGCTGTGGGAAAGTGAGATAAACTCTGGGTTATTCTACCTTTTCCTCAGGCATTGTTGATTTAATCAAAGTTTATGTATAATTTATCTTTACTTGAATTCCTGAATGTTCAGCGCTAACGCCTGGGGATGCACACTGTCATGGGACTTCTATATTTGCGCTTTTGTAAACAGTCTACCTAACTCAATTTTTTAAAGGCAACAGATTGAGGGTTGGTGTCTCTTTTGATGTTTTGCCTATAACGCATGTATCAGCAAGAGACTGTACATCTAATACTCGCTATCCTCATTTTTGTTGCAAGACCTGTACTATTATCCCTATAAGGGTATGATCAGAAATTAGCATTTCTATAGGATTCAAACAGTTTTAAATAGTGTTCTTGTTTTGTAGGAATTGCCTGGTGTACTTGTCATGCAATACTGTTGGCCCCTGTCATTGAGTCTAAAATCAGTTATGCTTAACAAGTTGATGTGTCAAGTCATGTAAACATCAAAAAAAAAATATATAATAATCATTTTTTTTCTGCAAAGGGCATAAGCAACCCTCATAAGTGGTAAATCAAATCCCGGCTGATATACCTACAACAATTTTTCGCCATGGTTACCAGGCTTGTTTGCCTGGTTGATTGTCAGTTGTGCAACTAAACCCTGATAAACTATTAAAATCCTTCTCATTATAAAACCAACTGTGCAGGAATATTGTGTTTACATGAGATTTGGTCTTAACAGATAAACATGCACATATTGAATAATCTGACAGACATTTATATAGAACAGTTGTGCTGGGTTTTGTTTGAGAAAAGAATGCTGTTTATGGCATTTATGACCTTCTACAACATCATAAAAAATATCAGGTAAGTGTTTAAAGTGCTGATTTTGTGTAGGTGATGTATATATTTCACCTTATTATATATCGCCGATATATATATCGCCTTAGCCTTTCATTTTGTCTGTCAGGGACATGGTCGTAAAAATTCTGTCATAATCTATTATTAACTTTCATTTTAATGTTCATATTGAAATGATATGAAAATTAGACATTTAATAGCTTATGTTTTTGTTCACATTTCCATTTTTAATCACACACTTACATGACAAGCATTTATTTATAGACTATTTTAAATAAATTTTCAGTTTTCATCATGAATGTTTGTCCAATAAATCGCAATAAGCTTTGTGCTTCGTTACTTTTCATATGAAACAAGTCTCAGCTTTCAAATTATGTCCTTATTATTACGAAATTCAAACAATAAATACAGTTTTGGTGCCCTTTAAAGTGGCCAAAGTGTGGCAGTCCACAGGAAAAGATCATCTCTTCCTCTTTACTGCATTACAGCACAAAATAGACAAGCATAAACATCTCTGCATACATTGAAAGAATTTACTGAAATCATTATCATGTCTCATGTAATCGCTCAATCAGTGTTTCAACCATGGAAAGACGTCAGTTAAACAGGATTTAAACAATCTGTCACGGTATGTCATGCTCTGCTGCCACACTGGAGCGCACTCGCCACTAACTGGACAGGGGTGGGAATTACAGTTTCAAGTTAAATAGATCACCCTCCCTCAGTGTAATCTGTCAAAATGACGGACGGCCTTCAGATTTTTCCACCACTGCTAAAAAAATTCAGTCAGTGACGGAAAATTTTCGGTTAACGCGACCTCTGATATCAGTGGCGTGTGGTCCACATAAGCTGTGAATGCTCTGCATACCTAAGCCATTCAAGGACTAGATGATTAGTATTAACACTATACATTACTATAAATTCCCTTGAGGTGTAAAGCTTACATGATATAATGTTAGTAATACGTATGTAACTCTCAGTCATTTATTTACAAACGACGGTAATTTTCTTCAAATCTGTCACTCACTAGCCCCTTTCACACAGCGCGTTGATCCCGAGAAATTGCCATAAAATTGCTGGAGTGCCTTCTGTGTGAATGCAAACAGATCCAGGGATTGATGCCGGGATCGATCCCGGGATGGGCACCTAGTAACATTGCCGGGATCAGTCCCGGAACGTGCCCTGTGTGAACAAAAGCCAGGACCAATGCCATAAGGGGTGTGTCGTAGTGATGATACACGTGCCATCCCATGGGCCTTTCTACAACCTATGCTACAGCATATGGGGAACGAGCCACTCGGTTATCAGCAGAACTGACAACTGACAGGAGTTATCACATCCTAACGTCACATGTCTTTATGGGATCTTTACGGGATGTGTGTGAACGCACTCACAGATTCCGGAAAATCACTGGCAGTGTGATTGTACCAAAATCAAACAATCCAAGGACAAATCCTGGGACACATTATTCATGTATTTTCCGGAATCTCTGTGTGAAAGGGGCTACTGATAGTTCCGGGTAAGTGGATCCACAGTAGCTTTGCCGCGTACGCTCTGTTGTTATGGATCATCATCATTGTCCCGCGTTCTCATTGGTTTACTGGCATATGGGGGATTTAATGCACAGGGTAAGCTGTTCGCGGATCGTTCGCCCAAGAGGAAAATGTGCTGCTGCTGCCAGATCTTCACCAGAACATCAGATCTACCTCCTTCGGGCAGGATGTGGCTTCCGCAGCGTATGCCTTCCAACGAAAGGTATGCTTCCCAGTGGTCCTGTGGAACAGCAGTGACATTCCTCCGCCTCAATATGCGGGAGGATCAGGAGGCTTTTGTCTAGGCACTGGAAGGTGGCAGCAACTAGTGGCGTTTTAATAGGGATCCCAATCAGTTGACACGTCGACTACATCGGACGTGAGTGATTGAAAGGGAACGTGTTCAACAGCAGGCAAATGTTGGCTACTTTCAATAAATGCTAAAAAATAGGAAACTTTTAGCTGAGTTGCCATGTGTTATGAGAGTAAACAACTGAGCAGCTAACACTGTCTAGATCGAACACGCTTATTATAACCCATCCAACGTGCTTTTTTTTACATTTTCGCCACTGATAATGTACAGTATATATAATATACATAGTGGGATAATGAATATGTACATCCAGCCAGTTGTTCTCTCAAAATAACCCCTGAAAGGGTGATGACCGTTCCTAGCGCTGTTGACTTCAGTAACCTGGATGAGCCTGCGTTAACTGTTTTGAGCGGTTATCTGGGAATAACACACCACGGGATGGCGCTAATAACCAATCAGAATCAAGTATTCCACTGAGCTGTGTAATATATATATATATATATATATATATATATATATATATATATATATATATATATATATATATATATATATATGGACTCGATAAGTGCTGGTGTATGACCTCTCTAGCTTGAAGAATAGTGTAATTACTAGGCTAAAAGCTGAAGCCCAAAATAGACAGGTCAAATGTTTAGAGAGTGTTAGCTCTATTGACTACACAGAGGAAAATAAACACTAAAATATAATCCAGTGACTTTCATCTCTGAGAGCGGCATTTTACCCATCAGCAAGCAAAAACTGTAGGAGGACAGCTGTGGGCATTGCTGCAAATATTTTTGTTTGATTCGGTTCAGTTTTTATTTCAAGGCTGGTACAGACTGCCTGGCTGTCTCCTTAATCTTGAGAAAGAATGAAAAGAAAAATTCTGTTTTACAGGATTTGGTTGGACAGGAGGTTGAGGAAACGATGACATAATTTTAATCTGTAAGTGAATTCCTTTAATTAACTACAGATATCCACAAAAATGTAATGAAGATTATCTAAAATGCTTACATATATATATATATATATATATATATATATATATATATATATATATATATATATATATATTTATATATGGTTGTAATTCAAGAATGCTTTCCAATACAGACCTAGGTTAGTATCAATACAATAAGAAAATTAATGTAGTTGTAGTTTCTGCAACATTAAAGCCACCGAGCTGAATTCGGTGCATAATACAGTACTATTTTATCTGTATAGTTTGATATTGTTTGTACATCTATATAGATAGATATCCATACATCCATCCCTCATCCAATCATCCTTATTATGCATCATGGATAGAGATATAGGAAAGGGCTGCACAGTTTTGCAATAAATAAATAAATAAAATCATCAAATATTGTAATTGCTATTGAATTATATTTGTGTGTGGCAGCTGCATGCAAAATTATTATTAATAATAATAACAGTAATAATAATAAAAACAAGCTCAAAATCACATTTGAAAGGGTTTATTGCATGAAAAACAGGCTTTTTAATAAAGTAAAATAAACAAGTGATCAATGCATATACAAATGTGAAAAAAATCATATTTTGACATTTAAATTCCAACATTGTTTGTGAAAGTCCAACAAAGTTAAATGTGGCAAAATAAATATATAAATAAATACTCAAACCTGAAAAGTTGTGTGGCTCCATGTTTTCATTTCATTATCATTGTACACTTATGGTACAACGGCTTAGTTGTAACACTGTACTACAACTAACCCTGCTGTGTAAAAAATAGTTTAAGCCTAGCTAACAGTTGCTAGGAGTTGCTGACATGTTTCAAAATGGTGCTATGTTTTATCCAACAAGACAGTGATTAAGGTAATATAAAGTTAGATTTGGTGACGTACACACCCAACTCAGAAACCGTATGATGAAAAAAATGTACTTGCATGGTTTCAAAACACTCTTTGTCCAGAATCTTCACGAAATCTTATCAAAACTTTCCACAAATCCGCGGGAGACCGTCTTCTGGCAGCGAGAAAAAAAGAGCGGAAACACAACCTGCTTGACCCTGACTAACTATGTAAAAGGTCCGTGTTACATTTAACCCCGCGCTAGGTTTTACTACAAGTGCACATTCATCACAACTAAGTGCACTTTTTCCACAAGGGCAAACAGCACGGCTGCATTTACTGTATTTTTGTTCATTTATTGTTCATTTGATACTTTTTGTTTGTATCTTGTATTGTAGCTTTTTGCTACAAGCTACTGCTGAGTAGCTAGCTGTAGCTTAGCAAGCTACAGTTTTGAAGTAGCCTCCTCAAGATTATCAGTGTTATTATTGAAAATGTGATCATTTTTATTAAATCTAACCTTAATTATAGCATTAAACAATTGAAAGTAATACTGTGATCAACATAAGAGGTTAGCTTTAAAAAGGTTCCTTACTGAAGGAGTTGGAATGTTCCATGCTAAGCTGAATACCGACAAACTGTCACACCTGTCTTCCACACTTCCACTGCCACAGCACCCCTGTGCTTATCGGCCCCCTTTCCATGCCTGGTTTCCATGACAACGCTAATAAGAAGTGAAGAGGCTTCTCAGTTCCCTAACCACCTGGGTCTTGCTTTTAAAAACCAGAATATTCTTGCAATAGCAGTGCTGAAAGCTGGGAAATGTTCAGCTAATGTTAAACATTGGGTACATTGGTTGAGATGCCTGCTATTATGTTGTCTACTTTTTGAACCACATTTGCAAGATCCCTGTGAGGTTTCCGTGAGTGGAAACCCAATCATACTTTTCTCTGTGACAAGGCATGGATAGATTAAAAAACGATCATTCACATAAGAACTAAAAGCTGAGAATCATTTATCATACAAAGAAGAACAACATGATCTCTCAATAGTTTTAAAGTATCATACTCAATTTCAATTGAAGTCATTAATTGAGAAGCCTTGATACATTATATTGCTGTATAAAACAACTAATTAAACTTTTTGTATCTGCAATGCTTAATGTATATATACTAAGGGTCAAACGTTTGGAATAAATACTATTTTTAATGCTTTGGAAAGAATTTTATTATGCTTAATAAGGCTTCAATTATTAGATACAAATACTGTAAAACATTTTTTTATTTTTTTTACGAACAGAAAGTTCTATGCATAGCATTTAATTGAAATATATTTTTTGTAACATTAATGTATTTACTGTCACTTTTGATCAATTAAATGTCTCTTTCTTTTCTTTTTTCTTTATTAAAACAAAAACCAAACGTTTCAATATAGTGTATCAAAGTTTCCACAAAAAGCAGCAAAATCACTGACAGTAAAAATAAATATTTCTCTAAATCATCATATCAGAGAATGATTTCATGTGACACTGAAGACTGGAGTAATGATGCTGGAGTAAATTCTTAACTGCTATAACAACTGTAGTAAGGTGAGATCTGTTTACTTAAAAATATACTTTCAACATGAGAAATGTTTTTTAATGCCATTTTTGGCTTAAAATAACACCAACATGCTATTCAATTACGCTTATTCAACTGCCTCAATACAATAACCCTCAGGCAACAGGATTGCAATTGACTAAATGGTCTTAAGATGGCGGTCAGCACATGATTACTGTCATGGACTACAGAATAAAATACATTTCTCATAAATCCCAAAAATGATTATCTCAATTGTCCATAAGAGGGATATTACATTTTTACAAACTTACTGCTCATAACATGTTCTATGATTGTTTATTATGAATCCTTAGAGAGTCAAAATTCACATTTATTTGTTTGAAGAACCCCAGGAGTTACACAAATGTAACTAATTTCAAGACATCTAATAAAGCAGGGCAGCAAAGAATGTCCTACAATTGGCTGTGGATACATCATATTTCTGTTTCGGTTTAGGGATAGGGTTAAGCACTCATAAATAATCTTTAATATGAATGTATTTGAATAGACATATTTATTAGAAATTACATATAAATTAGGAATAGGCTAATTTGCTCATTTCAATAGTCCACTTTAGACATTCAAACTATAAGCTATAAGCCCCTTTTAAAGGCCATGATATACTTTGAGCAAAATCGAAGAATGATTTGGTGTGATGTCATTTCGAATGAAATCAGGCCAAAATGTAGTTTGTTTCGGGAGTTCGAAACAGCTTACCAAAGTGAACATTCTGGAAAAATGCACTTTTTAAAAAATATTTAAGTAAATATTTAAATTGACAGTACACATGAAGGATAAAGCATTAAACTACAGATAGTAAATACCTTATATTTTTTTTAACAAATTAATCAGAAAAAATCCACAACATAAGAATTTATGTATTTCTTGGTCCTATGCAAAATGTTTCGTCCCATTACAATAAGTGATGGGAAAAATAAAACATCTCATACCAAATCACATGCTTCGCTCTGGGATACGTCAACCGCTGTCTTTTATGATCAGATTGTATATGTGTGGGAAGAGAAATGCATGTTGCCCTTGACCTCCCGATGCTCATCTGCTGATATGCATACTGTGACCTCAGCATCCACTGTTTTATGATAAATGTTAAGATGTAGGAGTTAGTGTCAGTGTTAGCCTGTAGCTAACAGTTCCCCCATTCCCTTTAATGTTTACCTCGTGTGTGTGGGTCCCCAAACAGGACCATGGTCTCTTAATAGATGTGAGACATCTGAGAATGAGCGAGCGAGAGTGGGTGGACAGTCCAAAAGAGTGTGTGGGCACCACTCACAACAAATGACATATTCAGTCAACCACCGCAAGGCAAATGTGTCATCAAAAAGTAAAGTGCCACCCCTGATGATCAGTGTGCCTGTCGATAAATGTGAGTTCGCTTTACTGTACATGCGTGTCAGGTTACAGAAACTGTACAATTGCAAGTAAGGCTTGAGTAATGATGCACTTGAATAAAACACCTTACACCAGCAGCCTTAAACCCTTGTGAAAAAGAAGTAGACTTTAGCATTCGTTATAATTATTAAATAAATAATGACTGTGTGAATTGTAGCCTCAGCTTGACAGGAGTGTCACCGGTGTGTCTTCTTCGGCTGTAGCTCTTCTGCTTCAAGGCTGGACGTGTTGTGTGTTCACAGATGCTCTTCTGCAGACCTCGGTTGTAACGAGTGCTTATTTGAGTTTCTGTTGCCTGTTACTGAAAATCCCAGTAGATCAGCAGTTTCTGAAATACTCAGAGCATATATTTATACATATGAAGAGTTCAGATGCAAAAGCCTCTAAGTGCCATCTGAAACCTCCTTCTAGAATGATCATTTGTATCAAGCTTGTATGTTTATGTTCACTTATTTCAATTTAATGGCAATGCAAATTACCTAGTAATTGTCATTAAAGTAAAATGACTAAACTTAAATATACGAGCTTGATAAAAATACACATTTTAGAAGAAAATTTCAAGTGGCACTTAGAGGCTTTTGCATCTGAAGTCTTCTCTCACACACTCACACACACACACACACACACACACACACACACACACACACACACACACACACACACACACACACACACACACACACACATATATATATATCTATAACAAGACTTGCTACTGCCAATACATACATGACACGCTGAGCAAGTAAGACATGCTGCTGCTGTACTACATGAATTACCTGTAGCAGATCTATACAGGTGGAGCTGGGGAAGGTGGAGGGTTTCTAAAAGCACACTGCAAACTACTACAGCAAACGCTGACCAATTATTTGAAAGTTGAGTAACAAGCTCATTCAACTACTGATACAGCATGAACCAATCAGCTGTGCCCTATAAAAAATAATGTGATTGCGTTAAGGACCTATCAGCCTGCGCCATCTAGAGTTACATGACAGAACTTACTTTTATACTGATATATATATAAAGCTCAATATAAGGACTTTGCAGGCACATGATATTCAAAAGGTGAATTGTAGGGGAGCCGAGAAGAATATACTATTGATTTCCCTGTTTTGTCGTGATTCACTGAAGTGCAGAATATTGGCATTGCTGTCAGAGGGAGAAAAAAAATAGATTTGATTATCAAGATTATTTTGTGGACGCAAGTACAAAAGCTGCAAAAATCCATGGAAAATTATATCCAAATAGTTTATAATCAATTTTGGTTTGTGTTGAACATCAGTGATACACAGAAGTGTGAAGGTTGTAATTTGTTTTGAAAAAAAGTTATATACAATATCTGCTAAGAACAAGAGACGACAAGTGTTTTAACATACATTAAAAATTATAATATATTTAATAACATATATTTTTATTATATTTTAGTATTAGTATGTTGTATTAAATATTAATAATATTCACATAAAATCTGATCGTTTGGCAGAAATATTGTCCTTTACAGTGGAATCAACATACTGAGCCACAATGTGCATAATGTATACCAGTATTTCTCATTGGACTGATATACAATATAAGCTAAGCTTTCAATGTGCCATCTGTTATGTCATTGGATTTAAACGTCCAATATTGCAGAAAATCCAATTAATTAGTAGATTTCTCAATAAGGCATGACTGACAGCCACCATAACCAGGCACAATCTCTTTGAACTGATGCATGACTAATGCATGTCAGCAGGCAGGACCATTGCGATAGCTGAGGCTCTCATCTGAGAAATCACACCACACAATAACAATGATGGCTGCTCCCAGGGTGCTTAACTAGATGTCCTGTCAGCAAGCAAGAAAATTCATATCCTAACACTTCCCTGCTGATGGGCCGTTGGGTTGTCTGAGAGCATGTTTGGGTGAACAGATGTATGAGCAGACTGCTCTGCTAAATCATCATCGTCCACAAATTAGCCAAAAAGTAAATGTGAGGCATAAATACTTTCTGAAGGCTGGATTTAATGTGGTAAAAAATTAGTTGATTTATTATCAAACTGATGAAACATATATAGGGAGAAATTCACTCAAAATGAATTGCAGCCACTTATAGTCTCATTTATTTGCATGTGATGTCTACATTAATTAGTATGCACCCTGCTAATTAAAGTAATTATGCAAATTAGGCAGCTGCCCAAACACGCCCAAAAATTTACCTGAACACAATTTGCACAGCCTTGCATTAACATATACATGGAGCAATATATGCTGTTGACCAGACATTACAGTTTTCTGGAGACAGATTAGGATGATTATATCACGTTTGGCATCAAATCATCTTCAAAATCACTTAGCACAGAGCAAGAATGGAGGCCACCCTTCTCTCCTTCATCTCAGCCACCTTCATTCCTTCATCCTCGCTCCCTCGGGTCGGCCACGGCTGCCGCTCCTCGCCAACTCGTCTCAGCCTGGAAGGCCATTGCGACCACAGAATGTGTCTCTTACATCACTGGCACTGCCATAGTAGCCATAGTTCCCTCTCCCTCTTCCGGTTTCATCTACTACACCCTGGTTCTCAACAGTGCTGGGCTGCGTTTCCCGATAACGTTGTCTCTTAGCATTACGAAGACTCTTAAGGTATAACTTAACTAAAGGTATACCATTGCTAGGCGTGTTCCCCGAACCATACCTTAGGAAGCTGCTTAAGATATCCCTTCTTACGTGCGACGTTACCCGGCGCTGTCCGTGGCGATGCTGCTGAATTGGTTGATATCGATGGCTCGAGAATCAATTATTCTCTCGTGCAGGGGCTGCTTCACTGCGTTATGTGAGAAAGCGCTGTTCTTTATAAAAGACGCACTTTAGAAATAGTTGAAATTGCATTTATTAGGATATTATAAAAAATAATCCAAACTATAATAGCCTAGCCTGCATATTTTAAAATTGTATCATATATTGCTGCCATGATAGCCATTTCAAATTTTTACATGCTTTCTTCTCTTTCCCATTTTTGTTCGCTGAGGTGGAGCTGCGATGAAATATTGTTCTTGTAAATACTTTCCAGCATTTCAGTAATAAAAGTGTACATCTAACGGCAGTGATCAAAAAGGATGTAAACAGTGAATTTTGAATCTCTTCTTATAAACTCAGAGATGTGGATTCAGACGGCAATTCAATTACCACTCGACCTGCTTGTCAAAAAACAGTAGGTACTAATTTGGCCAGGGATTTTTACGCAGGTGAGAAAAGACACTGATATTATGGATTCGGACGGCACTAAAATCACCGACTTACCCCTGTAAATGTTTAAAATACGAGCCCATGAGAAACAATTAGCATCCGAATAGGACTTAACTGACAGTAGCCTATGCTTTCACTGGCCTTTAAAAGCACTCTTTAATTAAATTAATAATATAATACATATCATAATATAATTAAAAACCTAACAACAATCAGTGTAATGACAATTTTATTCTTTGCATGAAAACCCTTGAATTAGCCTAATTGAACACTGTCTGGCTGTATTAAAACTTCAGAGTTATATTCGTATAGACCTGCCACAGTGATAAGGTAAAGCTAAGAGTGGTCCAGACCAACCTTATTAACATATGACTTACAGAAGGTATACTTAACTAAGAATGTTTCAGGAAACACGTATTATCGAGAAGGTACAGCTTAAGGTGTAACTTAAGAACGACGTAGCATTAAGAAGGTTTCGGGAAATGCAGCCATGGTTACTTTGTGGTGGTATCTCCGCCTGCCTCACCATGATCCCACGTTTGGCAGGCTCTCTCAAGACTCCTCGTTCTGCAGCACCCCCATGGTCCCCAGCTCCATCTTTCCTCCGTCTTGTCCAACCCCTGTGGTCATGCCCCAGTCCCCCTCATCTGACACATTCAGTTAAATTCTTGCAGTTGCTACTAATGAGCTGATTAATTGAATTAGGTGTGTTAGATGAGGGAGATAAAGTGTGCAATGGTGGGCATCCCCAGGACAGGTTTAAGAAGCACTGCGCTTTACCAGTGCAAATATCACCTGGATTGTGGGTGATATTTAGTTATTTATTTTAGTTAGTGGGGGGAAAACAGCACAGAAGTAATACCATATGAAAAACTGACACAGTTTTTTAGTGTGTTCATCTCTTAGTAGGGGTGTGACGAGATCTTGTGCCATGAGATCTCGCAAGATTAAAATGTGACAAGATTTCTTGTTGAGGTAAAAAGCTGTCTTGTGATATTGCCATGACGGAGTGTGAGGGTGAAGTTAGGATAGAATATGCCACTGCTATATTTACATTACGCCACCACTGTCGTTTTGCTTTTTATAGAAATAAAACCAATTAATTCAGTTAGAGAACGGTCACTACCAACACGTTCTCACATGTCATTATTCGATGAGCAGGGTACCCCATTGCTTTCAGTTGTTTGCCTTACACGTCAGATCAGGGGTGCAAACTACCCACTGTCAGAGGGGTATTGTCAGCAACAATTTTGGTGCCCATTTATCTAGTATTCATCACTAGTCTCATCTTTACTTGATGCCTCCGTCGCTGACCTCATGTCTGTCTCTTTTACTCCTTGCCTGTGTTCGTCTCGTCTCCACTAAGACATACTGACGAACAAGATTTTTCATATTACTTATATATATTTATATATATATATATACACACACATATAATATAGCACAGACCTTTAAAGAGAGAGAGAGATGTGACCCTGTAATTACAGCTTCCATGTCAGATGTAACTATAGCATGTATGTCTGACAGCACAGCTAACATGAACAGCTAATGGTAAAACTAAATCTATAAATGATTCCATGGTAAACCAGACTTATTGCATTACCTTAATAAATTACCTTTTACCTTAATAAATTTGAGATATGTCATGCATGGGATTGGTACCATAGGGTTTAACCTAAATTTAAATGTAGCTAACAGCAACATTAGTTTGCATTAAGTTAGCAAACATACTAGCCAGTCTGTTAATATTAATATTTGCAAGCCTCCAAGTTTGGTAGCAAATCTATGCATGATTCCATGGTAAACGAGAGATATTGCATTAGTTGTTTTCCAGATTTTTGTCATTTATTGTACATGCTACCTTCTATTTTCCAGTTTTCAGCTCAGCAACCTCGGTTTTGCATATTCTAAGCTAGCTGTAATTTAAACCCCCATTTGGCTGTTACATTCCCAATGTTAGCAAACGCTAGCTAGTCTGTTAATGTGAATATTTGCCATATTTTTATATCTATATATTTTTACCATCGCTTTGGCGCCACATAGTGAGAATGTATTGTCAATTCCATTCAGCTCATCCAACATGACCTGCATAGTCGTACGTAGTAAAGCAGGGATAAGAGTTCACTGATAAGTTGATGAGATGACTGACAAGACCATGGCGGAGGAATCGTTGCACAACTAAGGGCCCTATCATACACCTGGCACAATATAGCGCCAGGCACAAGTGTTTCTTGCTAGTTTCAGCCCGACGCAGATATCAATTTCACGTCCTGTGCCACGTTGTTTAAACAGCAAATGCAATTGCGCCCATTTGTGCGCCCATGGGCTGCTGGTCTGAAAATGAGGTGTGTTCAGGCGCATTGTTGGGGCGTTGCTATTTTGAGGCAACTGAAAAACAACAGTTGTCACCATTGTTGAGATTCATAGTGTGACTGTTGATGTCTGTGTTTGTCATCGCAGTTTAACTTTTCATGCTCATATTTGTTAAAAATCTTCTAACTGATTATTATAATATTGCTGGATCTCATGCTGCAGTAACACAGGGTTTGTGATGTGAATATATTAATGGTAAAACACAGTTGTTAGATTCAAAAGACATCAGTGAATCAGTCTATTTCATGATGATTATAAAACCATCAATAGGTAACCATCATCACCTGATCTCATTTCACTTTAGCTTTCTTTGCTGCTGTTAATGTGTTTAACAAACACACTGTCACAGCAGCCAAAAAAGACAAAAGATATAATAAGAGTTAAGAGCCCAACTAATGGAAACACTAATCACTGTTTTGGTGACTTCAAATGAAACACATTAGAGTTAAACCTCTGTTAATTCTCAATAAAAACGTCTGTAGACGTCTGACAGAAATAAAGTCAGTCTGGTTAGTAATAAGTGAAGCTGGTAATGCTGTTTGTGGAGTTAACCCTCCTCTGCTGAGATCTTCAGAGGTTAAATGTCTTCTTTTCTCTTCAGTTGATTTCTTCTAAGGCTGTGGCTGAAGTCAGTTGTAGGTCTTGTGTTTCTGCTCATCTCTTTTTCTATTCTCTTCTTTTCTTCAGTGATTCTGCTTGTTAACAGGCTTATTAAGGCTGAAATGACTCCATATTTAATATACACAGGTTTTGTGGCTCAGATAAGGTCCAGTTCTGGTTTATTTCTTTGCTCTTGGCTGACATGTGGCATTGCTATGGCCTGCTTGTGGCCCAGATCTGGCAAACAGGAGTGGGCCACCCAAGGGCCGTCATTCCACGCTGCATGTGGGACAGATCATCATTCCACATGTGCCAGATGTGGTCCGGATCTGGGACATCACAATGTTGTTATGTGGGTGCTTGAAGAAAAATTTGGTCTCTATTGGTTTGTGAATATTGAGAGAGTACTTTGATTATGGTTGCACTGATTGTTTGCTTAAATAAGACAAAGAGAAAACTGTGTTATTAATTTTTATATATACTGTTTTTATTTCTATAATCAATTTGTGGAAAGGAGTTCAGTTAGGAGGTCAAAAGTTGTAGAAGCTCATAAATCATGTACAGTTGTAAGGTCTGAAGAGACTCATGAATCATATAGGAGAGAAACCAGTCAGCTGAGTTTGTGGCAAAACCTTTCACAGTGCTTGAGTATTGTTGTCTTTCAGTGCATATGATGATTCATACTCAGGAAGTAGAACTGAAATGACATTCATCACAAGATGATTAGTTAAAACATTTCAAATGCACCTGCAGACTATTTTTCAAGTCATGTATTTCATCATTGAGGATTTCTTAAAAAATACTGTGCAAAAATCTTGTCTCGTTCAAGTGAACTCAATCTCGTGTCTCGTCACACCCCTAGTGTTTTGAGAAACAACTGAACAATGGATAGATAACATCACAGACAAAATGAAAGGATTTTGCATGGTGAAGAGAGATAAGGATAAGCCAGCAGGATAGAGTTTACCAAAGCAGAGCCCAGATAAACTGAAAACAGTGTTGGATGACTGACTAGCCACAAAGACACTACTGCAGCTGTCATTATTTACTCACTATCATTAGGTATGTTTCCATCACCCTGTTTTTAAGCGCATTTTGAAGTATCGCATCAGAAACAAGTAATGAAAAAGCTAAATTTAGAGAAAAAAAACATCCCTTAATTCACTAAAAAAAGTTTTTAAGCTCACTTCAGGTGGTTTTTGACCTGTGCGAATAATGGGGGATGGAAACACAGTTACCGAGTAAATTCTGACGTAGTGAATTCCACTGATGGTGTTTTATTTACTGTTGGTTACTAGGTTACCAATAGCACCCTCATCCGCTCCAACAACTTGATGGAAACACACCTTATTCACAGTTGTTGTGTTTTGTTTGTTTTTGCGAAATTTGAAAAGATTTGCTTCACATTTGGATGGAAACCCAGTAGTATTGGGTTATTTTATTCTAGGAAAATATAAAAGAAGAATATCTGATCAAGCACCGAAAAGGACAGGAAAACACCCTAAAAGTACCATAAAAGACATACACTCACCTAAAGGATTATTAGGAACACCTGTTCAAATTCTCATTAATGCAATTATCTAATCAACCAATCACATGGCAGTTGCTTCAATGCATTTAGGGGTGTGGTCCTGGTCAAGATAATCTCCTGAACTCCAAACTGAATGTCAGAATGGGAAAGAAAGGTGATTTAAGCAATTTTGAGCGTGGCATGGTTGTTGGTGCCAGACGGGCCGGTCTGAGTATTTCACAATCTGCTCAGTTACTGGGATTTTCACGCACAACCATTTCTAGGGTTTACAAATAATGGTGTGAAAAGGGAAAAACATCCAGTATGCGGCAGTCCTGTGGGCGAAAATGCCTTGTTGATGCTAGAGGTCAGAGGAGAATGGGCCGACTGATTCAAGCTGATAGAAGAGCAACTTTGACTGAAATAACCACTCGTTACAACCGAGGTATGCAGCAAAGCATTTGTGAAGCCACAACACGCACAACCTTGAGGCGGATGGGCTACAACAGCAGAAGACCCCACCGGGTACCACTCATCTCCACTACAAATAGGAAAAAGAGGCTACAATGTGCACGAGCTCACCAAAATTGGACAGTTGAAGATTGGAAAAATGTTGCCTGGTCTGATGAGTCTCAATTTCTGTTGAGACATTCAGATGGTAGAGTCAGAATTTGGCGTAAACAGAATGAGAACATGGATCCATCATGCCTTGTTACCACTGTGCAGGCTGGTGGTGGTGGTGTAATGGTGTGGGGGATGTTTTCTTGCCACACTTTAGGCCCCTTAGTGCCAATTGGGCATCGTTTAAATGCCACGGCCTACCTGAGCATTGTTTCTGACCATGTCCATCCCTTTATGACCACCATGTACCCATCCTCTGATGGCTACTTCCAGCAGGATAACATGAGCACCATGTCACAAAGCTCGAATCATTTCAAATTGGTTTCTTGAACATGACAATGAGTTCACTGTACTAAAATGGCCCCCACAGTCACCAGATCTCAACCCAATAGAGCATCTTTGGGATGTGGTGGAACGGGAGCTTCGTGCCCTGGATGTGCATCCCACAAATCTCCATCAACTGCAAGATGCTATCCTATCAATATGGGCCAACATTTCTAAAGAATGCTTTCAGCACCTTGTTGAATCAATGCCACGTAGAATTAAGGCAGTTCTGAAGGCGAAAGGGGGTCAAACACAGTATTAGTATTGTGTTCCTAATAATCCTTTAGGTGAGTGTATAATAACTTTGAGCAAAAGGTACTAACTGAAATGTATTCATTGAACATCTTCCTCTCTGCTGCAGGTCTCACCACATGTTCACACATGCAATTAATTGTGATGTGGGAGTGCTACTACAAAGTATAACTAGATGAGTAAACTTTTATGACAAACTTTGATGTTGGCTTATTGATAAAGTCTGGTCTGAAATAGGACTGGGTTGAAAATATTGATTTCTTGATTGTAATCGATTGTCATTTTGATGAACCGATTTCAATCCCAAAAATCAATCTTTTTAGTCTATGCTGCTCTAAGTTGATGTGTAAATTGTTGCGCACCTTCCATCCAATAAATGGCAATACGATTTGTGCTTTGTAAATTTTGATATGATACAAAATGATCCCTTAAAAATCATCATTTTATGTGAAATAATAATGAACATGAGCCTTAATCTATTTGGCAGCATCAAATGGGCTTGAAATTAAGATTAATCGTTTTTGCCAGCATAAAAAAACAAGGGAAATGTTGATTGGACATGGGATTCTTAATACATATTTACCCATATTTACTCAAGGTTCTGAGCTTAAACAATATTTACAATCATTGAGTAGCAACATATGGTGTGTGCATTGGCACAACTCAAATGCTGTGAGGCACACTATCATTATGCACCATGTAATCTATTATAACTGGTTCTGCTTTCTTATCCAAACCCAATGCTATTTTCCAACTTCAAACTAAATTAGCATATTTGTTGCCAGCAAGCACAGGTACAAATTAGGCTGTTTTGCAAATAGATCCCCGATCCCTTTGCAGCACAGCGGCGATGTTCAGAAGCCAGAAATTGTTCTGTTACACACATATTACATTATGTAAGGCTGCAATAAAGAGGCCTATTAACTGTGTCAAAGGCATAACAAAACAGGCATATATCGATGAAATATTGAATTTGTGCCATGTGTATGACATATTTCACTTGTTTTGTCTGTAGCTCGTAATTAGCCTGTGCGCATTCCGACTCATTTTGCCAGCACGCGTCACATATGGCAAGCAGAATTGGAATAATGAGTTCCTAAACAAAGAGGGGGTCAATTAAAAAGTCGCTGTGAGTATGTGGTGTGACCACCCAGCAAACACAGAACATTGGCACAACCTTCTAACAACGTTTTAACAACATGGCCAAAAGGTTGCTATAACTACGTTGTGTGGTGAAGGTTGTTACAGCGTTGTCACAATGTTGACATTGAACCACCGTTCAGGGCCATTGCTTAAGGTTGTGCCTAATGTGTCTGGACAACCACTGGATGACATATGTACTCGTCACTGCCATGAAGCGACCGTTGGGCTCATTGTGTTGTCTCATTCTTCATCGAGCAAAGGTTACGAGAGAATTGCGTTTAATTTACCTCAGCTAAATACGTAATTATTTAGTATATAATAATAATACAACTTCCGTGTCTAATGTGACATTTATTTGTTCTATCTAACTGAAGGGACAGAATAACGTTGTAAATGATAGTTCTAGTGTATGCTAATGTTAGCTATATTTATTTTAGTATTCAGATAACCTTTAATCCTTACCGTTAGGAAAAGTGTTGAACATCTTCTTGTCAGGTATGACAAATATTTGAACTTTATGCTTAAAAGTTATTAGCCATAATGAAGTCAAAATTACTTTAATGATGAGTAATTGACATTTCAGCACTTCTTGAACAGACAGCGACGCACAGAGAAAAAACATGTTTGTAACCGCTCGCACACCTGTTTATTTTTGTCCTTTGATTTGTCTGCTATTTAGTTTCATTTGTTTATTTGCTCCTCTGGATTTGTTGATGTTTCCTGGACTGATTCCGGTTACTGACCACGGCTTTCGACTACGCTCCCCTGTCTCCCATGTACAGAACCCGGTTTTGTTCATGAAATGTTCTGATCTGACTTTGCTTTTTGGTTATATTGGAATAGTTGCACACATGCTTCAGACCCAATCTCACCGAGGCGTTCCCCATAGTGTTGACGTCAGATGCAGCGTAGAGATCCTTCAAAAGAGATTTAATCTTTCAAATACATTACCCTAAATTACCTGTTTGTTTTTTGTTTTATTTTCTCTCTTTTTTTTTGTTGCTGCGTTTATATTATATTTATTTAGTTAAAACATTAAGTATTGATAATATTAATCTCTTTTCCCAATTAATCAATTAAGTAGCTGCTCTAAATTAGTGTTAATTGCCAACAATGAAGACATTGTATTAAGAGTAATTCACATCAAATCTCTGTAACACCTTCTTTAGACAGGGATCCCCTAATGCCTCAATTATTTGAACACATCTGGAACAATTTTCAGGTCATCCTGAGACTGGATTTTACACCCATGTCAGAATCGTTAAAGACTGCCCCATTTTGTTCATAAAAAAGGGGAGGGGGGGATTTAATCTGGGAAAAAGTGAAGTCTATTATGTCATCAGGAAATCTAATAAAGCCTGGTACTCATGGACAACAGCCAAATCTAGTCTGACAGGAAGAAGGCATGTCTCTGAGCTCCCCATCCTCCACCTGCTGGCCTTTACCATGTTCCGATAAGTGGACATCACCTGTATTAGCCACTCTCCATGATGGAACACCACCAAGCTTTTCTTTTTTATGAAATCAGATTATCACAAGCATAGTTTTTCTTCCCTTTTTTCACTATTAAAGGATAATTCACTCAAAAGGGCAATTGATCTCATGGCTCATGGGCAGATTAATATTTCACATTTGACTTCAACAAGCAAAAAAAAAAAAAAAAAAAAAAAACTTTTTTTTTTTTTTTTTTTTTTTAATACAATTCATAAATAAAAATTACATTAAAACATATATAGGCATTATAAAACACATATTAATGCCTTATTCTCCATGACCATATTCTGCATCCCTTACCTACCAGCAATTAGTTTATTGAGGGAAAACATAGTTAATAGTGAATATGTGTTCCCTAATGTAAGTGTTACAAAATACAATACAATACAATAAAATGCATGAAATCCACTTCACAAACACACTCCAAACCAAACCCATTTGTGTTTTGAAATCCAATCATGTTTTGTAGAATACATCTCGGTCTGAATGGCCACATAGAATTTCAGAGATTTTTTTAATGTATTTATTTATTTTTATTGGAATGCAGTACACTCATTTTTGCTCACTGTCAATACATGCCTTGGCTATGTCATAATGGACATGCACCCAGCCAAAATGTTCTAGCTTTCCATCCTTTCTTTGCATATACTGGCAGCTGCTCTGAGCCGTTGTAAGAAAGCCTTGGAGCATCGTGCTGACTATAGCAACCAATGAATCTACCATATAAAATAAAGCCTATCGTTGCCTTTTGCTTTGTAGGTCACTTTTTCAGAGCACTGAATCTAGCAATGACCTTTTACAAAATGAAACATGCTGAATACAAATCTATTTTACAAACTGATTTTGTCTTTGTAGGCTTTTTGTACAAAGTAGTTCAACTAATAAGACATTTTATATTTAATCAGATTGTGTCAAGTCATACAGGTGTCCGTGCCCAAAAATCATAAATTGTAAAGAACAGCAGTCTGAATGAGTACAGTACTTTACTCCATCTCACATTCTGGCATGATGCCCCAGCTAATGGTCAAAAGGCCAAGCTGTGCCCTTCTATCGGACAAACAACATCCATATTCATTTATGGGCACAGTGGTGGCTAATTATTTAGGGGTGAGACGATTGTAGAAGGTTACTGTCTAGAATATGACCGAGACAGTCCGTGAGAGCCCTTCCTTTGACACTATCATTATTTCAAATGCAATAATGAAAACCATGAATGAAGTGTAAAACAATTTTTTTATTTTTTTATTTGTACTACAAGTACCTACTGTGTGCCAATATCATTCTCCTTCAAATAAGAAACTTTGTTACACATTGTTATTTATGGACTGTTTTACCATAAGTGACCTCTTCTAAAAGGAACGGATGTTCCCCATCTCTCTAGTAGCACTAGATTGCCATAAAATAAAAATGATCTGCTTTCACATGAAGAATGAGTGTTTTATTGGGCTTTTTAATGTGCTAGAATCAACAATCTGCATGTCCCTTTGCCAAGGTGCCATCACAATTACTTGCACCAAATGGCAAAGCAACTGGCATATTCAAGATTTTTAATTATTTTATTTTGCCACTTAATACTCAGTCTGGATTTACTAAATGAACAATATAGAGTGGGCATAGATTTTAAAAAGTAGTCCAGAATTAATATAGATATCTGAAAGGCCTATCAGTTCATTCAAGATTTATCTATTAATACAATTCTACCTCATGTGAAAATTTGATAGTGTTATCTCATCTCTTGGTGTCAGACATAGCCTGCCATTTACATGCTGTCACCTAGCAACGGAAAATGTTAAATCAAATTAGCATTAGCTAGTGAAAAGCTTGCCAGAATTCACACAAAGCTTTTGTCACCTCTGAGAGCATATGCAAGAACCTGCTGGAATGCAAATTGTGTGGCAATTGCGAGAAAATAGAGGATCCAATTAATGAAACTATGGCTTCTCTGTCATACTGTTTCAACACATGTGGTGCTGCCTACCTAGATCTAAGACTGTAAAAAAAAGATGGGCGCCGCACCTTCACTCTCTTCCATTGTGGTAACGGAAGACATAGATATATCTACATAGATGGCGTGGTCCATGAACATTCAAAAAGGTTATCCCGTTTCTTCGGGAATTTTAATCTAGGCGGTTTCACAACCAGAAGCTGTGCAATGTTGTGGCATCATTGATTCGTACTGACACTGAACGCTGACCGTACCAAGATGGCAGGCGCACCGTCGTGTCTGGAGCGGTCGAATGTGGCATCTACTGAGCTATACATATCTATGAGTGAAGCTGCCAGTGTCCCAATATGGCCCTGACATCTCAAGTCTTGAGTCTGCGCAGTTGTGAACTTGGAGCCCGAGTCTGTGCAGTAGTGAGCGTGAAGTGGAGCCGCTATGTCAAGGTCCTCGGTTAGTATAGTCTGCAGAACAACTCATTATGTCGGTGTGAAATAAACAGTTATGGAAATGTAGAAATGAAAGTTAAAGCTCCAATATCCTCCTCCCAAAGATCAAAAAAAAAAAAAAAAAAAATCAGTCGGTGCCTCAGTGACTCCACTCAGAAAAGCTGTCAATCTCAGCTGTCAATCAATAGCATCAAATAACTAACTAAAACCACACGTATTTACAGAACGAACACTATAACATCAGCATGATACAAAAAACTGCCTAAAATGACAGAAATCGTCTTTAAAAAAATTTATTTGAAGTGTAATTCGATAGTTTCTCTCATGTCCCATTACATTACATGGAGAGGGCGGGGTTTATGACCTATACTATACACCAGAGGGCGATTGAGATGCTTTAGCTTAACTTTTTAGGACTCGTGTGGCACGCTTGACTTAGATTCATAGGGGTGTTTAGGACAAAAGTATGTTCCACAGAATAGACAGCAAAACAATTATGTTAAGATACGTTTGGGCCTCTTAGGCCTACATTGCATGAATTCATCTCACGCAAGTACCATATGGTTAGCTTAGCAAACGCTAATGCCAAATGCTATCTAAGATGTAAGTATGTAATCTCATATGTAAGTATGGAGTCTCGTGTGCTTTGTATTATAGAATGAAAAAGGTAGCTTTTACAGTAGAGCTGTAAAGTAGTTAAACTTAACTCATGTACAGTATAATGCTATTTATCTGTTTCACTAAGTTAGACTGTACAATTTAGTTTTTTTAGAGAATGGTGTTTCCTTCTGGTGAAGCACTCAGCAAGAAAATTACCTGTTTTATCCTCTGAATCTCATCTGAGCACCATGAAAGCATGTAGTGAATACAAAGCACAGCGTAAGGAATAGGAAGAGCACTTGAAAACTCTCTGCCACTCGAGGCCGAGGAGAACTCAAAGGTCGCAATCATCAGCAGTGGGTGAGATCAGCCGAAGCATTATAAACGGATAACTGTGATATATGTCGTTGTCAGAGAAAATTAGATCTTTGACGGTAGAAGACAGAAGAGCTTTCAGAACAAAACTGCTGTCATTTTGGGTTGGATGTCATTCACTGTACTCTGAATTGCTTATCCAGCCATTTATGATGAAGTAGACGTAGTATACCTTCTTTTCTAGATTTTCTGTTTAACGTGGAATAAACGTATAAACAGTAAAATAAAAGAAGTGGAGATGTTGAGTTAATTAAAATACTGGACTATTTCAGTAGCTTCTGTATAAGGTAAGCACGTTTTCTCATTAAACTCGTGGTTCCCTTTCAAGGGAACTCCCGTTGCGTCGAGAAAATGACGCTGTGGGAACGCTTTGCGTGATGACGTCTTGAAGCACATGTAAAATCAGTCCAATGGTGTGGCGGAACGTCAGAGGCGGGTGACGTCACGTACCAGGAAGCTATAAAAGCCGGCCCGAAACAGAAAACGAAAGCTTTCTGAGTCTTCAGTTGCGCTCTGTGTTGAATCTGTCCTTGTTATTTGGTGTTGTCTGTCTATATTATATATATATATTCAGTATGGCGAGCAAGCAGCAGTTTAGAGTGTGTGTCCATCCCTGCCCGCGTTATTTAACGGGAGGTGATACTCACACTCTTTGTGTTGTTTGTTTGGGTGAGGAGCATGCCCAGTCAGCACTCGAGGGTGGTGACTGTGTGCATTGCGACGCGCTTCCATTGCGCACGCTCCGATCCCGCTTGGCTCGGTTCAATCCCGATCGCGTTCCCCAGGGCTCGGGTCCCGCCGCGGCTGAGGCTCGGCGGCGATCTCAGACCTGGGGTTCGCAAATGGATCTGTCAGTGGATGTTGAGACGGGCTCTGCCTTATCTCAGCATCAATCTGACAGATCCAGTGCCTCTCATCAGGGTGTGGAAGCACGCATTGCGGTTTCTTCCCCCCCGATAGAGGCACCAATACTGCAACTGTCCAGCTCTGAGGAGTTGGATGTTGTGAGTATTGAAGCTGAGTCTGAGGATTCGCCACCTCAGTCTCATGCGTTTGAGGAACTGCTCGATGTTATTACTAGAGCAGTTGACAGACTATCTATTGAGTGGCCAGAGGATAGGCAGGACGTTCGTTCGAAAAGTAAGCTCGACGAACGCTTCCTGCCATCTCGTACACAGCCTCAGCGAAGAAGCCTTCCGTTTTTCCCCGATCTCCACACCGAGGTGTCGAAATCGTGGGGAAAACCGGTTTCATACAGAGTGTATGCACCACAAACATCCCACTATTCTTACATTCACAAATATAAAGAATATGGTTATGGGGAGATGCCGAAGGTGGAGGAGACGCTTGCGAGCTATCTCTCTCCAGCAACGGCATCTTCCCTGAAAGCTCCTTCACTTCCCTCTAAGCCAGTAAAATTCACATCATCTCTGGTTCATAAATCGTATGCAGCCGCTGGTCAAGCTGCAGCGTGTCTGCATACGATGTCTATTATGCAAGCCTATCAGGCAGAATTATTGGGGGATTTAGAGGAGGGCGGGGGAATTGGTCCTGACACAGTGGCTGAACTACGCAGAGCCACAGATCTGTCTCTCAGGGCCACCAAGGAGACCGCTAAATCAATCGGGCGGTCTATGGCAGCCCTGGTGGCCACTGAGAGGCATCTGTGGCTCAATTTGAGCGATATAAAAGAGAAGGAAAGCTCGTTCTCTTAGATGCTCCGGTTTCCACTGTTGGTTTATTTGGTGATGCAGTAAACAGTGCGGTAGCTAAATCTCAGGAAGCTGCTAAACAGGCAGCTGCATTACAAAAACTTCTCCCCCGCCGTTCTTTCATTGAGGCTGCTGAGCGGGAGCAGCCTCACTCCTCTAAAAAGAGCGCTGAACATCGTGCCACTCAAAAACAGAGTGTGTCCTCTCGTGCTCCCCCACAAAAATCTCGGGGACACGGAGGGCGCTCTCAAACCCAGCAGTCTTCGAGGGGTAAAACGGATCTGCGGACCGTTATTACCGCCAAGAAGGCTGCTGGGGGAAAAGTCCTGATGTCTGAGGGCTCAGGACAAATGAGGGTAGTCCCCCCGAAGCAGAGCGGTTAACACCTCTTTTCACGGTGCCCGTCTCTCTTCGGTGCCCTCAGGGGACCGTTCTGCCAACCCTGCCACCTCTGGTGTTACAGGGCGCAGCGGTCTCCGGCGAGCACATATCTCAAGGTCCACCCGGAAACGTAGTGGCCTCGGGATGCCCGCCCCCTCTGAGGAGGGTGCTAGAGCAGTCTGTTTGGTCGTTCCCTGCCGGTGCGCCGTTACAGGGCGACGAACCGACTACTCAACAGCAGGAGAAAAATACGGTGCCGTCTCTCTTCGGTGCCCTCAGGGGACCGTTCTGCCAACCCTGCCGCCTCCGGTGTTACAGGGCGCAGCGGTCTCCGGCGAGCACATATCTCAAGGTCCACCCGGAAACGTAGTGGCCTCGGGATGCCCGCCCCCTCTGAGGAGGGTGCTGGAGCAGTCTGTTTGGTCGTTCCCTGCCGGTGCGCCGTTACAGGGCGACGAACCGACTACTCAACAGCAACAAAATCCAGAAACCAGTCTCGAGAGACTGGTACCTCTAGTAGAATCTTTGACAGCGTGGAAGCTACTGTCAAATGTTTCTCGTTGGGTCCTGCAGACCGTGGAAAAAGGGTATTAGATACAATTCTATTAACGCCCACCGCGGTTTATGGGGGTCCTGCCCACAGTGGTGGGCCCCGAGCAGGTTCTGGTTATGGAACAGGAAGTAAACACTCTGTTAGAGAAAGGGGCCATAGAATATGTACCCCCCTCCAACAGGGAAACCGGGTTTTACAACCGGTACTTCATAGTTCCAAAAAAGGACGGGGGAGTGCGTCCCATTTTAGATCTTCGAGTTCTGTACGAGTACATGCAGCTCAAGTTCAAAATGTTAACCTTGAGACAAATCGTGCCACAGATCAGGTCCGAGGACTGGTTTGTCACGATAGACCTCAAGGACGCATATTTCCATCCGTCCGTGTCATTGGAAGTTTCTGAGGTTTGCTTTCGGGGGCAAAGCATACCAATATCGAGTTCTTCCATTCGGCCTAGCTTTATCACCCCGCACTTTCACCAAATGCGTGGATGCAGCTCTGGCGCCTCTGCGCCTCCGGGGTATTCGCATCACGAACTACATCGACGATTGGTTGATTTTAGCTCAGTCGCATTAGATGGCGGTTCAACATCGAGATGTTGTTCTCGCCCATATGAAAGAGTTGGGGTTACGGCTGAACGCCAAGAAGAGTGTGCTTTCTCCATTTTAGAGGACCACTTTTTTAGGCGTGGTTTGGGATTCAGTGTCGATGCAGGCGCGCCTGTCATCGCCACGCTTCGATTCCATCCTGGCAGCTGTGAGAAGTGTAAAGCTAGGCCAGCTACTCACTGTCAAACAGTTCCAGAGACTGTTGGGTCTCATGGCAGCAGCTTCCAACGGGATACCTTTTGGACTGCTGCTCATGAGGCCCCTGCAGTGGTGGCTCAGGACCAGAGGGTTTTTCCCCGAGGGGCAACCCATTTCGCACAATCAAGGTCACGCGGTGATGCCTACGTGCCTTGGTTATGTGGAAGAAACCTTGGTTCCTGTCCCAGGGCCCAGTGCTGGGAGCTCCTTGTCGTCGCAAACTGCTAACGACGGATGCTTCCCTCACGGGTTGGGGAGCGATCCTGTGGGTCGCTCATCTCAAGGTCTGTGGGAAGACCATCATCGTTCCTGGCATTCTATAGCCTAGAGATGTTAGCTGTCTTCCGGGCTCTGAGGAGCTTTATCACAGGTCTCAGGGGACACCATGTGTAGTACATACGGACAACACGTCGGTAGTCGCCTATATCAAGGGGGTTTGCGCTGGCATGCCATATCCTCTTGTGGTCCCAGGGGAAGTTGCTGTCACTCAAGGCAGCCTACATCCCCGGGGTCCAGAATATAGGAGCAGACACTCTGTCGAGACAGGGGCCGAGGCCCGGGGAATGGTGGCTCCACCCCCGAGGGGGTGGAGCTGATATGGAAATTATAAGTGGATCTGTTTGCGTCTCGAGAGACGTCTCACTGTCCACTTTGGTTATCCAGCTCCTCTGGGACTGGATGCTATGGTACAGACGTGGCCGAGGCTACGTCTGTACGCCTTTCCCCCAGTTGCTCTGCTCCCGGGAGTTCTGGAAAGAGTTCGCAGGGACCGGGTTTCCCGATCTTGTGTCCCTCCTCGACGGGCATCCTCTGGAGTTACCCGTCAGGAGGGACCTTCTGTCCCAGGCAGAGGGCTCGATATTTCACCCTCGGCCAGAACTGTGGAACCTGTGGGCTTGGCCTCTGAGGGGGCCCAGCTCATAGAGTCAGGTCTCTCAACCGAGGTTGTTGAGACCATTCTACAGTCCAGAGCTCCCTCCACGAGGAAACTTTATGTCCTGAACTGAAGAGTATTCACCTCTTTGTGTAGTGACCGTCGGTTGGACCCAGTCCACTGCCCAATTGGTACAGTGCTGGAGTTCCTGCAGGAACGGTTCACTGCAGGTCTGACCCCGTCCACTTTAAAGGTCTATGTGGCGGCCATAGGTGCTTACCACAGTCCTTTGGGTGGAATGTCTGTGGGGAAAGACCCCTTGGTATCTCGTTTCCTTCGTGGCACTTGGAGGTCCTCCTCCCTTTCGAAATCGGACCAGGAGGCGAATAATTTGCTTTGCCCTGTTCGGGCGTTAGACGCGTATGTCCACAGAGCTGCCCTGTGGCGTAAAAGTGACTTTTGCTCCCCTAACAAGGGAGGTCCAGTGTCTAAGCAAAGGATGAGCAAGTGGGTGGTTGAGACTATCTCACTGGCTTATGAGGCGGCTGGACAGCCTTCTCCTTTGGCTGTCCGGTCGCTCTCTACTAGGAGTATGGCGGCCTCTAAGGCCCTTATTTCAGGAGTTTCTTTACAGGACGTCTGTGATGCGGCAGGCTGGTCCTCACCGCACACTTTCGTCAGGTTTTACTCTCTGGATCTAGACTCTGCTCCAGGGTCTCATGTCTTGTCTTCCTAGTGCTGCTCTACGGATTTCACACAGGACAGACATTTGTAGCTATGGAGGCGTTGGTATAGACGTTCCCACAGCGTCATTTTCTCGACGCAACGGGAGTTCCCTTGAAAGGGAACGCCTCGGTTACGACTGTAACCTCGGTTCCCTGAAGAGGGAACGAGCGTTGCGTCGCCTTGCCATATCTCCTTCATGCCTGTCAGCGCGACTTCAGACTTTACGAAGCTTTCGTTTTCTGTTTCGGGCCGGCTTTTATAGCTTCCTGGTACGTGACGTCACCCGCCTCTGACGTTCCGCCACACCATTGGACTGATTTTACATGTGCTTCAAGACGTCATCACGCAAAGCGTTCCCACAGCGTCATTTTCTCGACGCAACGCTCGTTCCCTCTTCAGGGAACCGAGGTTACAGTCGTAACCGAGGCGTTTCACACATATTGTTTTGTTTTGTTGTGTTGCTACGCTTAACTTTAAAACTATTACATTTAAAGTCCCCCTGTGGTGAAAATCCAGTTTTTAATATTGTTTATATGTCTATGTGGTGTTATTAATATGCTTTAAGACAAACCATGTGCAAATTCATACACCATTGCTGAGTATTTTCTCCTTAAAGGGTTAGTTCACCCAAAAATGAAAATTCTGTCAGTAATTACTCACCCTCATGTTGTTCCAACCCCGTAAGACCTTCGTTCATCTTCGGAACACAAATTAAGATATTTTTGATTAAATCTGAGAGCTGGATCACTCCTCCATAGGCTTCTAAAGACGTTATAACTTGCTGGCCCAGAAAATGCATTAAAGACATCGTTAATATAGTCCAAGTGACTACATTGGCTCAATCTTAAGTTTATAAAGCGACGAGAATACTTTTTGTGCGAAAAATAAAATAAAATAATGACTTTACTCCACTATTCATTTCCTTCTCTCTGGGCCTCGAGTTTTTTCACGTAGTATAACTGCGCAGCGCTTCTGTGTTGTACGTCACACGCATCACACACATGACCAGCATCGGCCAATAGTGAGCCTACGTGTGACGTACAACACAGAAGCGCTACTCGAAAAAGTATTCTCGTTGCTTTATAAACTTAAGATTGAGCCACTGTAGTCACTTGGACTATATTAACGATGTCTTTAATACATTGATGAACGAAGGTCTTACGGGGTTGGAACAACATGAGGGTGAGTAATTACTGACAGAATTTTCATTTTTGGGTGAACTAACCCTTTAAGACTGCAGTGAACCAAAGAGTCTCAAAAACGCGGTTTGAAATCATTGTTGTTTCTGATGTCACAAACCAGCTTGTAACCAATCAGATCAACGTGTGATCATCAATGAGTGGATCTCTGAGCTGGTGTGAGTGCTTGGAGGCGGGGCTAATTAGCATATTCATAGAACCGCGTATACTAAATGAGACATTGAGTTATATTCAAGCTATTTTAAGGCATGAAGATTTTTTTTCAAGGAAAAAACATAAAAATATGTCATTTTGGTGATCGAAGATGAGTTTTAAGGGGGACTTTAAGAAATGGTTAGGGTTAGTTTTAGAGATAGTAAAGGGATTGGTGACTAAATATATACAGTATATATAATGGTATATTATAATATGTGTTTTTTTTTATTTGTTGAAAAGTAAGTTATGTTTACATTTAGGAATAGGGTTAAGGGATCTAAAATATATCTATAAAATGGTAAATTAACAATATAAATATGTTTGTAATATAGAGGATTCGTAAATATTTTGCGAACAACAGTTGCTAAGGTAAGTTGACATGTTTACTGCAGGGTTTGGGGATGGGTGGACGGGTTTGGCAAACTGTGGGGAAACTTTTGATGTTTATTCAACTTTATAATGGTTCACAAGAAACAGACCTTATTTTCACATCAGTAGCTTTATGCCCTACATGTCCCATTAAATACATATTTAGTCAGTCTGACCCTGATTTGATTATCCGCTGACAGGCATTTTAGTATGAATCTGAAGTTTCAGAGTGAAAATATTGCCAAGTAATCTCCATATCAAAGACATAACAGGAACAAACCAACAAAGGCATGATTAAAATATCCATCATTTATTCTTCTTTGAATGAAGGTCTCTTAAGGTGTTGCCGCAGAATACTCGACTCAAACCCTGCAAACGTCAGAAAGACTTATCAAGGGGCTGCAGGCTTGGAGGCAGACTTTTGATCAATAATTAGAGAAGCCTTTACGTTTTCATTCAGAGACCTGAGGCCAGGCTGAGCTGCACACAAGACCCTGCAGTGACGTCCGCAAAAGCTGCCTCTTGCATACATAAAGCCTCCAGAGAGCCGCAAAGCAACCCCAGGAGCTATCTCAACAGAGTGCAACTCTTTTTTTGTTTGCAACCATGTTAGCAATTAGCACATTTCAGTGCTGAGCCACAAGGGCACCTCAAGGAGTTCCTATGATGTCTAAGACTTCATTTTACAGCATTTCTTATAATGAAACCGACTGTTTTAAACAGTACTCACTGTAATTAACGGGGATGTCGCCCCAGACAACTGTGTGTGCCCGCAGCAAAGTTAGGCTGGGTTTGTGATGGAACGAATGAGAAATTCATGAAAAATAAGCAGGATTAATGACCTTAATTAAACATTGTAATGGAGCAGTGGCTGGAGTTGACGGATGAGGTCCTCAGCCTTGTTCTTTTACTGCTTGCTGAGCTCCTTAGAAATATCAAAGAGCTTAACAAAACACATTAATAGAGGCTGCTCTAATACAAATTGTAAGATGTATGTAAGATTGTTAATGTAGACTTTGTGTGATTATCAATGAAGCCTGAAAAATGTATCCAATCAATCAATCAATCAATCAATCATTCTATTTATCCATGGGTGAAGAATACTCTGGGCACTGTTAATAAAACATAAATTCATCCCCTGCATTTCTGCGGGGAAGTGTGTTTACATAAAGGTTTTCATCAGTCAATGTGAATTAATCTAGATTTCAATTAAAAAAAGAGAAGATAGTCTATGCATGACCTTATTCTTATCCAAAAGAGGAAATGTGAACATTATGGAGCGATAAACTCTCATGTAATGTATGTTTCATTCATACTGGAAGCCAGAGGGCGCTCTCACAGAAAGTCCAAAATGGACTCATAGTAGTAATAACTTACCACGTTCCAGGAAATCCCTTATATGGGCTGTGTCCGGAAGCTTAAAAATAAATGCTGCCTTCGGAGGATGCATTCCAAGGTAGGAAGGCATCAAGCAAGGCACATTCAAATCGAATGTTTTAGGGGAAAGGAAAGAGGGAAGAGGGAAGGGGAAGGGGAAAGGGGAAAGGGAAGAGGGAAGGGGAAGGGGAAGGGGAAGAGGAAGAGGAAGGGGAAGAGGGAAGGGGAAGGGGAAGGGGAAGGGGAAAGGGGAAAGGGGAAAGGGAAGAGGGAAGGGGAAGGGGGAAGGGGGAAGGGGGAAGGGGGAAGGGGGAAGAGGGAAGGGGTATGAGAAGAGGGAAGGGGAAGGGGAAGGGGAAGAGGGAAGAGGGAAGAAGGAAGGGCAAGGGGAAGAAGGAATGGGAAGAAGGAAGGGGAAGAGGGAAGGGGAAGGGGAAGAGGGAAGGGGAAGAAGGAAGAGGAAGAGGAAGAAGGAAGGGCAAGGGGAAGGGGAAGAGGGAAGGGGAAGAAGGAAGAGGGAAGGGGAAGAGGGAAGGGGAAGAAGGAAGGGGAAATGGAAAGGGAAAGGGAAAGGGAAAAAGAAAGGGAAAAGGAAAAGGAAAAGGAAAAGGAAAGGGATCCTGGAATCAAGAACCTGACAAAGTCCAAGAGCTAATTCCTAGAAGATTTCTCACTTTATGACACTTATCTTATAGTTTTAAAACTGTAGCTACAGATATCTTATAGTAGTAAATCTCAGAGAAATATTTCTGGCTCTATGAATGGCAGGCCGTGGCTCTTGCCCAACTGACAATTTAAAAATAAACCAATCACAATTCTGTATTTTTGTCAGTATGTATGGTGTCGTATTTGGATTTGTGCGTGGGGCAGCGCTCCAGGCTGAACATTTCGAGCCCTGTCGTCTGACTAGAGGGATTTATACTTTTAAATGACTGTTGGGTTCTAGTATTAAGTATTACAGGGAGGATCCAGATTGACATAACCTCAGACAGATTACTGCTGTTAGAGAAAATGTGAAGAGAGATCACATAATCACAGATTTGTAGGGGACATGAGGTAAATAAAAAGAGGTCTCAAGCCTCCTAATAGGGTCTAACATTGCCTGTGGATTGTTTCTTTGATATAGTTGGAAATTACCTTATAGGACAACACAAAAATATACTTGTTATATAACGTGCGGTGAAATCTTGTCATGGGTAGGCATGTGACCTATCAATGTGGCATATATGTTCATCACTTTTTCCATGGTGGAATTCCAAATATTAGCACTTTGTCCAAATTGGATAAATGAAGCAACAATTCAGCTCTTACTATTGTGTAGTTTGTATTAATGGTTCAACAAATAATGTAAAGGTTAAATAATAATTCACTTAGACTTTATAAGAAGCAATTGCGACTTTATTTCACACAATTCTGACTTTATATCTTGCAATTCTGACTTTATAACATGCAATTGCGACTTTATTTCACGCAATTCTGACTTTATATCTCGCAATTCTGAGAAATAATGACATAATTGCGAGATGTAAACTCGCAATTGTGAGATATAAAGTCGCAAAATGTTTTATTCTGTGGCAGAAACAAGCTTCCATACCTCCTGGCCTCTTCCTCCCATCCATCCTCCCTGACGCATAGCTACCATTACGGTAGGGCCGGCCGGGCCCAGCTATCGGTAGGCGCCGGCGGTGCAGCGGTTAGCCTACCTGAGAAAACGTTTTGGAAAAGACGGGCTATGGACCCAACCAACTCTATAGGAGGGGAGGGGAGAACTCCCTCACATGGTACAATCCATGCAGAGGCTGCGCGCTGCGGTGTCAGAATACGGAACGTGTGTAGCCTAATGTAACTACAACTAACGTGACAAATGTAAAAAAAAAAAAAAAAAAAATCCTCAACCGGCCCAAAAGTGAAGCGGCCCACTGGGAATTCTCCCGATTACCCACCCCGGGCCTGTTGACAGTCAACACTAGGCGCCGCTAGATGCTAAGTATCGGGAAGCGCGGATTGAGTGAGAGCGAGTGGATCACGTGACATGAAGCAAGCTCGGTCTCTGCCTCAATGTTGATAATTCAAGACAGCATGAGAACTGACTGCGCATGCGCAAATCTACGTAAACTACGTTCTATGGACCAAAGAGGCACTGCTAACCTCTGCCTCAATGGCCATGGACTTGAATTTCCTACATGAAACAATGGTTTTAGGAGCAAACAATGGCAAAATTAGTATATTATATGTGTATTCCTGAATTTTTTTTTTACAAAAATTTATATTTGGAATAAAATAAATGCAATTAATAATGTGGTGAATTAATAAAGCTCTTGGAATTAATAATTGTAATGTCAACATTTCCTTTGGTGAGGCACTGCCTACCCTGCCTACCCTGACTGCACGTCCCTGAGACTACATGACATAACATATTACAGAACCAAACAAAAAAACATACTGGTGTATACTTAAAAGGTGAAACTGAGAGACCAAGACAATTGAGGATATAAAATGAGAGGGAAGATCTTCAGAAAAGTGCTTAGCTGAATAAGCCAGACTGTGGCAGCCAACAGAAATGAATAGCAAAACAACCCTCTCTTGTAGATAACATGACATCAACTGAGTAATGTACCTACGCTAGAGGACTGCTTTGTAAGATATGACTCTTTCATTCTCCCCTGAGTCTGTCTGTGTGGTCTCCTGACATGTTTTCTCTTTTATCTTCTTCCATCTCTCTCCACGTGCCTGTGCTTGGCTTCTGGACAGTCTCGGGGGATTGCGAAGCCTCCCCGGTTTGGTGGAACATCTTGGTGGGGACTTGAATGTTTAGTGCTTGTGCTGGATCTCGACTCTCAAGTCCACTGAGGCTATCTATCTCTCAGCCAGACCTTGGCCAGCATGGTCCTCTACATAATTCATCAGGACTTCTGACAGGCAGGCAGGCCTACATCTGCCAGTTCCACAGAGCCACTTGTTCTCCATCAAGCAAATGTAAGGAAGTAGTGTGCATATACTGATAAATTTAGGGCTATCAGCAAACATACAGAATATAGGTGCTTGATTCATATTTTACAATCTCTTTATGAACGTTTTGAAGTGTCAGAATTTTGGGTGTATTTCTATTGAAATGTGCATTTCAATTATATTTGTAATTACATATTTGTAATGATGAAGTTCCAAGTTAGTACATTTAAATATCACCTGTAATATCAAATAACACACTACAGTCAAAATTATAATCAAGTACTTTACATATGCTTTAATTAGCATCTTAGTCAACACATGAAAACAAGTGTACTATTTTAAAGCTTTACAAAAGATTATTAAAACATAATGCTAAATAAAACATTTAATTTGACATTATTACAAAGTGCCAGTACTTAAGTGTGTTAAGAAACAGTCATGAAAATGTACTCTCTCTAATTCAAGTGGCCTTTTATTTACTTCATATTATATTATCTGCAAGTACCATATTTTTTTTAAATATACTTTTAAGATTTTAATTACACTACAGGTGCACATTCAATACAATTTAGCACACAAGGGAAAGTACAAGAACCCGCATTTAAAACGTGGCCAGATTCACATTCATCTGTTTCGGATAAAACTAAATCAGCTTTTTTTTTAGCACAACTCACTACACATTTCACTTTGAAGGTGTTGTGAAATGTGCAAGAATCAATGCAAAATCTTGACTTCAGAAATGTCGCTACAGGCACATATTTCCAATGAGCCTGGGTTGGAATTTTCATTCCGTGTGAATGATTCCTTTAATATTAACTTCTAGCTGAAGAAAGAAGTGATCTTTAACATCTGTGCACTCGCTACTTTTGTTCCCCATTATTACTTCCAAGTTGAAATAAAGGGATGAAAAGTTAGAGAAAAAGTGAGATTAACCCTGAGATGTCAGACTGAAGTTGTGTTGGCAGCATGTAGAGATGGAGGTCATTCTCATTATGTAACAACGTATATAGTTTGGTCCAAATTTTTTACAATTCTCGATTCGACAGTAATGCAGGTACAGAAATCGAACAATCAAATTTAAAATAACATTTATAATCTTCACTGTAGGCTATAAATTAAATACAGATCAATCCTTGTTGAAAGCTACAAAAGTTATTCAGTCAAGATCAGTGAATGTGTTTTTTGTTTTGTTTTTTTTTTGTTTTTTTTTACTGTCACACCCCCCCCCCCCCCCCCTTTTGGAGAATAGATGTGAAAAATGCACTTTCCCAATTTAAATGGTTGTAATTTAAGAATGCTTTGGAATATAGACTGTTTTGTTTTAAAGAAGACACTCAGCCGGTTATTGCTGAAATGAAAGCACTTCAAAAAATGAAAGTATGAAAAAGTTATGGAAGTTCACTCTAAATCAAATTTACTGGTCTAAACATTTTTTATTTTATATAAAATATATACTTTACCAAATATATTTTACTATAAAATCAAAGCCATATATCTAACCAAGTTGTGTTCCAAATTTGAAGTTGATTTCACAAAAATGTAAGTTCCTATGAGATTTTGTTTAGGCGCTGTACCAAAAATATCTGCATTCTCCTTTAACAAATTAATACATTTCTGTCCAAATATCACTTCTATCACAAAAAATATTGTCGCCAAATATGGAACCTTGAGACTCTGACCTTTCCGAGGATATGTTTTTTGTCAACATTAGAAAAGGTTTTGATTATAAAGCAGTAAAAAAAAAAATTGTAATATGAAACCTGACACTGCCCACTAGGGGAGGAGCCCAATAAAATACTTTAAAGTATTGTTTTCATTGTTACACAACGTCCAATTTCAAATTGGTTTTCACAGGATGAATTTTGAGTTGTAATCTGAAAGCTTTTGAATGATACCTAATTTATGATGATTACTAAAATATGTGATACGAAAAAAGGCAATAAATAAAAAGAGCGGCAAGTGTCCCGCTAGCCCTTAACAGTTAACAGGGGTTAACCTTAATGACACAGAATGCAGCAGGTAGGCTATATTAGGCTGCTGTGACTTAAGACCGTATGCATGGATCCAATATATTGACATACATCCGATTTTTTCTCAACTGTTGTTAAAGGGATACTTCAGCATTTAGCATTAAGCTTTGTATCAGTAGAAAACCTGTAGTATTTTCGAATTAACGTGCTTCCCTCCCTCATATCCCCCTGATATGAGAGATTTATGTATTTTTTGTCTGGAAAAAATCCTCTGTTGACGCAAAAAACGTCATTTTGCGTCATCTGAGGATTTTTTGGTCAGAGGTTAGAAACTACAGCCAGTAGTAGGAGCTGTCCCGCATGTTCTCAACCCGCCCATAGAGGGTGGGATCTCACTCACAGAATGTACACAGTGTCAGCCATCTTTTTTTGGAAGCTAAGCTAACAGGCTCTTGTTCTGTGGAGAGAGCTGAGTAGTAGGAGTTACATCCTCTTTTTCCAGGATATTTGCCATTCATTGTTTACATGCACACCTTTTGTTTCAATCTAACTGAATTCATTCCAGTTGGTGAATCTGAATGTAGTGTTTACATGAACGCTAAACAAGTGATCGGTTGATGTGCGTTTTAGCATTGCTAAGAAAATTCTCACTCCTCCGTGAGAGACACGAGACCGGTGCGTCTCACAGGTGTCGCTCATCAGTAATCACGACACCGGCCTCGCGCCGTTCTCCCGCGCCCCTCAGCCTCGTCCTGCTCGCCACAGTAAACATAATGAATGGTGAGTGTAGAACACAAAAGCATCCCGGACATTTTGGGCGATCTCGAAATCACGGGTAAACTCGTCACGGAGACTCACGATAAAACGGCGTCTTTTAAGTTTCGAGTCAACTAGTAGCCTAGCCTTGTTGTTTAACTGCGCTCTCTTACCGGTAGGCGTGGCTTTGGAGTGGCCTCCTAGGGCAGCGAAGCAAGTGCATTCTGGGAGTTGTTGTCTTTCATCCACATGAGCCAAAAATACATTTTCTGGCTTTTCTCAGTCTAGAAGGCTCCAAATTCAAAAATAATTTCACATTTCTACTACATAAATGACCCATTTTATCACCCAGAGGTGAAGTATCCCTTTAAGACATAACCAACTGTGTTTACTATGATACTCGCCAAGACGGCTTTTTTTACATAATTTTATGTATATTTGTCCATTCAAACGCAAGAAGATGCAAAAGTCAACTCAATTGAGTATTTGCGCACTCGCTGTGTGCAAACCTTACTCCAGTTCAAGTTCTTAAGTTCAAGTTACCTTGTAACCAATCAGATCAACGTGTGATTGTCAACAAGTGGATCTCTGAGCTGGTGTGAGTGAGTGGAGGCGGGGCTCATTTACATATTCATAGAACAGCGTATACTAAATGAAGCAAGGGTGTAGAGTTACATTCAAGCTTTTTCAAGGTATGAAGAAATTTTTTTCAAGGAAAAAACTTTTAAATATGCCATTTTGGTGATCAAAGATTAGTTTTAGGGCCCTATTTTAACGATCTGAAACGCAAGTGTCAAGCGCAAAGCGCAAGTAACTTTGTGGGCGGATCTCCGGCGCTGTTGCTATTTTCCCGGCAGGATAAATGCCTCTTGCGCCCGGCGCAAATCTAAAAGGGGTTGGTCTGAAGTAGCTTCATTATTCATAGGTGTGGTTTGGGCGAAACGTGAAATAAACCAATCAGAGCGACATCTCACATTCCCTTTAAGAGCAGGCGCGCTTGTTCTAAAGCGGATTCCTATTATAACGGCGGATTTGCCAGACACCAGGAGCGGTTCACAGCCGAGGAGGCCGACGTTCTCGTCAGGGACATTGGGGATGGAGAAACCCACCCATATTAACTTCGGTTAAACAGGCGTATGATAATTTGGGTAAATGTGTAAGTTAGATGTATGCTTTTATAATAAATTGTCTGTCTATCTATCTATCTATCTATCTATCTATCTATCTATCTATCTATCTATCTATCTATCTATCTATCTATCTATCTATCTATCTAATGAAAACTGCTGCTTCTGTGTAGATGAGAGAATCAAAGTGCGCGTTGTGCACACGCTACATTGATTATGGCCAAGCATGCGCCCTTAAAATAGCATATGAATAACATGCGCAACGGGCCACTGACTTTAAACAATTTTTTCCTGGTTAGTGGCGCAATTGTTTTCTAAACCTGCAAAATAGCATGAAGGAACATTTGCGCCGGAACACGCCTCCTCTTTGCGCTGAACCGCCCCCGGGAGCGCAAGTGTATTTCTTAGTTAACCGACGTGCTTCTGTGGAGGGAAAAGTCTGCTTTGCGCGGGTGCAAAATAGGAATGATGCATGCGTCGGTGTACAAAGTCAATTGCGCTGGGTGCAAGATTGGGCCCTTAATGTATAAAATGATTGACTACATGGGGACTTTAACTTAAGCAAGAAACTGCATTCTATAATGCGTCGGTCTTGCGTCAGGTTATCTGATGCTTTGTCAAAGTATTGATTCATCAGATATAAAAACAGTTTGAGACTTGAGGAGCTATTTGACCTGCCCCAGTCAATACTACCCTCACAGCTGACTAGAATGGTTTTCTCTATGGAAAAATAAATAAATGCTTCATTATATTTTAGAAATTGTAATGTTCTTAACCTCTGCGGAGGGCCGAGGTCAAACTGTCAACAGTCTTTTCAAAAGCATTGCTCATTAGACTGAGTGAGAGAAATCCGAGGAGTGGTCAGGAATAAACACTTTTAATAATAATCAGAGAAAGGTTTCAAGACATATTTTTCAAAGTAGGGGGAAAAAAAACAGATAAAACGCTCAAGTGAAAAGAAAAAAACAAAACAATGCAACAGCCAAAGATGTTAATCTACATGCGACCAATTAAAAATAGTGCAGATATAATGTGAGAACACATCCTGTGTTAATGGCCCCTAAGTGGATAGCTGTGGACTGGAGGCTTATATGATTTTAGATTGACTTCTAAATCCACTTTTTGTCTACTCAATTATTTACTCGCCAGTCACAATAATGTAATAATTACATACATTATAAATATAATCATACAATTGATTGCAATTCTTTGATTAATCACATCATGAAATTAATTCAACAACAATTTTCAATGAATAGCTAATTTATTAAACTGTCTGCATTATTATAAAGCTTAAAACCATTTTGTGATTTCATTCCTGAACTTGTTCAAGGAAAGCATGATATTCACAGTTGACAGGAGCCTGATAGAGAAGCAGTACAAGGCTTGACAGGCTTCTTTCTTTTTTTTTTTTTTTTTTTTTGCTCCGCGCTGGGACATTGAGTGTTCAAGCTCTTCAAACCTACCAACAAAAATCCTGCTGTAGGAGAGCCCGGAAGCAGTTGCGTTTTAACTTGATTTACATGTCATGTCAACTTTTGGTGTAAGAAATACACTGTGGTACAATAGTAATTTTTGTTAAAGTATACGATTTTATATTTTATATTCAGGTAACACCATTATTTGGCTACACTTTATTTTGATAGTCCACTTTGCACTAACTATAACTTGTACATAACTTAGGCAATACTGTACCTTTTATCATGCTGAACACTAAGGCACAATGCTAGAGCTCACCACAAGCATGGCAAGCGGAATGTGTTATGATTTCCCATGGCAGTTCTCTGCAGAGTAATAAATGGAGAAATTGCATTAGCTCTTCCCACATCTTGCCTCATCAGTAATGCCATTTCATTTGTCTAACGTTTTTCATCTCATCTGTCTGCATGCGATGTGCCTCAATCAAAAGAACATTGCCTTGAAATTGAGGGAGATGTGTTATATTAAGTAGAGGGATTACATCTTCATCACTCCTATGTGCTGACTCGACATTTTCACTTGAAATGCTGCCGTTTGCTTTATCCATTAATGACAAGCAAAGGTGAGGATAAGGGCACAAACAAGGATGTGGATGAGTTGTTGGCCATTATCCGAGAAAGGCTCATACAATCTTAACCAACCATGAAAATGAAATGGATTAAACACAGACACAGTCAACATCCAAGCCTGATAACCACCGGCCTGAAGAAAGTCTTTAAAAATAAGAAACTTTGCTTATGAAGTGTTGTGATTTATTACAAATGCAAGTCAAATGGTTAGGGAGTCGAGTCAAGAAAGTAATATTATTGATTTGACTGCACTGACACTATTGGATGAGAACAAAACTTGAACTGGATTGAGCTGGATGATGACAGTACTGTCTTCTGCAGAGCTGCTTTAGTTGATTATTATTCAAAGTGAATAATGAGACTATTCTGTATACATACACTCTTATAGCTGAATTGAACTCATTTCATAATTCATGAATTTTACACAATCATTGAACCAAACTGAATCAACACTGAACTGACTTCAGATAATGACACTATTTTCTTATTGAGAGCTGCTTTACAGCAGAATTGAACTCTGGTTGCATCATTGATCATTATTTTCCTGTTTATCACTGTAAAGCTCCTTTGAAACAATCTGCATTGTATAAAGAAGTCACTTTCAAACCATGCAGATTTATGTTGGTCAACGCAGCAAATCCGTGTGAACAACTAACCTGTGCGAAAAAGAAAAAAAATGGAAAATCAAAGGTAGACGGGGTCCAATACGAAGTGACTTTAATAATATAGCAAACACAGGAACAGACAGAAGGTTTAACAGTTTGTGTGTGAAACATGTGGTAAACACACACAACACGCAAACATCAACCGACAGAAACAGAGATGAACTAAATACATGGTGGTGACGAACTAAATGATGACCAACTGTGATGAATGAATGTCCATGGTAACTTGGAGTGGCGAGAAAATCAAATGAACGTGTGACAAATGAAAACTAACTGAAAGTCCATGAAAACAAAACTAAAGGTGAATGAGTCCAGATGACTGTGACAGCAATTATGATAGGTGGTAATTTTTCCATTGACAGGGTAATCAGCCAATCATAGAACAATGGAGGCACTGCCTCATCTCACATCACTTTTCAGTGACAATGAGCTCAAGAAAGGCAAAAGACACACTGCACCGAGAGATGCCAACCAATGCGGACAATCACCCAATTACAGTGCCTCACTTCTCAGACATTCCACGACCCGACAAATGTCGATTAAACATCTTCAATTAGCGAAAACAAGCACAGACCAATGGCAGCAGACGCAGACAGGGTGTCTGTTGCCATTGGTCAGCATCTTTCGGTGCAGTGTGAATTGGCCTTTACACACTATTTAGGGCCCTTTCACACCTACCTTGTTTGGTCCGGATTTTCGGACTTTTCAGTTTGATCCGAATCAAAATTACAGTTGTGAAACCTCCCCCGGACCACGGTCCGCACCAAACAGACGAAATTTGGTCAGACGATAAGAGGTAGTCTCGGTCCGGATCAAACTGAACAAAGGTTTGGTTCGTTTCTAGTGTGAAAGCATTTTCTGTATGGTTCGGACTTTCAGATCATTTACAGTAAGTTCCGGTGGTTCCCGCGTAGCCTAAACAACTGAAGAGGAATATTTATGTGCAGATCTGTCAGTCCACAGCGTTTCTTCCAGCTGATTCACACACACACACACACACACACACACACACACACACACACACACACACACACACACACACACACACACACACACACACACACACACACACACACACATTTGTCCTGCGTCCTGCCGGCGACGATAAAATGTTCGCACAACGAGGACGTTCATTTGGCAAATTTGAACTAGCCTCGAGTATAGTTGGTGCTGCAGGGAGTAATGCCATAATCCTAAAAGTATAGTGGCAACGATATGCATCTGTTTATTCATTCTTGTCAAAGTTACCCGCCGAATTGACAACACGCTGACGTCAGACGCATGTGAACAAACATCAATGTCAAGATGCAGCCGATATAGATGATGACGACAGGACGCAAGTACGTCATGTAAAGTTATTTAGTGCGCTCGCATTATTGCAATGTGAAACCAAACCAAAACTAACCGAATGTATACAATGTATCAAAACATGACCTTTGTTTCGGACCTTGGTGCGGACTTTCAGGTGTAAAAACGCCCTTAATTTCAACTTTTGCACTAATTGTTTCGCTTCATCTCCCTCTTTCTGACATGTACTGCACTGCCTCGATTGCATCCTTGGAGAAATCATGGTAGTTCTTTATTTTATTGCCATGAGGAAAATCTATTATGTTGTTTCTTCCCTTAATTACTCAGTGAGCAGATGCAGTCTGGGTGTCATTGTATAGCAGACACCATATAGAGGTCACCATGTCACAGAAACGTCTCCCAGGTGCAGTATGTCCTGTGTTGCTCGCTTGACTGGCTTATAAGCATCCTTTACTGGAATCCACTCTATCAATCCCCACCAGAAAGCAAAGACCTTCATAACAATGTCACTAGACAGCCGTATTCAGAGGACTGCCACTTAGTTTAATTAGACTGATGAGGGAAATGCATCACTTTACTGCTACCGACACGAGGCAGTGTGCTTCAGCACGGGCATGAGCTTTTTTCACTGGTATCCATAACAACTAACGTAAGGGGATGAAGAAAATGCTAGACTGTTTGGATACACATACAGACCGGCATACATACTCTGAAAATAGATTCACAGTGTATAAATACATATATACAGTACATATTTTTTCATGCATCTAGAGGTCATTGTGTCAATACATATAGGGATGTTATATCTCTTTGAAATTACTGTTTTGGGCAGTAATGCATCTAATTACTGAAGTAAAATTGGTTGCAAATTCTGTTTCGTGTAGGTAATAAGAAAGTGTCAATGCACAATATCATTAAACCGTGGAAATGCCCTCTAGCTGAAGATTAGGGGGAGGTGGAACATGCCATTTCTAAAGCATCAAAATGAGCCTTAAAAGGGCCTTGAATGGTGTCATAGAGTACAAAGCGGAGGGAAGATCCATTTGCCTGGATTATTTATAAAAAAGAACGCTTGGAAAGATGCTCAGACACAAAGGCCAGTCGAGTCTGTTTTGCCTGGGAGATGGGAAATGAAAAACTGCTGCCTGAAGGAGGGAGGCTGGAGTTGTGCGTCACTGTGTCATGCTCTTCAAACAATGACAGCAACCCATTTCAAGTCCACTCAGTCTGAATGTATTTACTTTCACTGCCCTTTCTCCAGTATTGCCCATTTAATCAAATCTTGAACGAGAACAAGTGCTAAAGCTAAGCGCCTCAACATCTAAAGTGTATGCCTAATAATAGATCCTACTAAACGCAATCACATAAAAGTGGGAACTAAGCATCAGAGATAGATTAAAGATAGAGGGTAAAAAAGAATAGAGGTCACCTCTTTAATTCACAGCGATAACTCTTATCAGCCTCTTAACAGCTGCACGGTGAGCCCACAGTCTGTTATGACTGTCTGATGTATACTGCAGTACAAAATTCCTACTGTCACTGCACGGGTGGCTGTATGGCACGAAGACAAAGGAGATCAGCAAAAACACTCTTTAATCCAATAAATCCAAAAGGCAAGGAAAACTCAGGAAACAGAATAATACAACCACGTAAAACTCTGATGAGAAAGGACAAAGGACTGAACAAAACAAAACAGGGAATATATATATATATATATATATATATACACTCACCTAAAGGATTATTTGGAACACCATACTAATACTGTGTTTGACCCCCTTTCGCCTTCAGAACTGCCTTAATTCTATGTGGCATTGATTCAACAAGGTGCTGAAAGCATTCTTTAGAAATGTTGGCCCATATTGATAGGATAGCATCTTGCAGTTGATGGAGATTTGTGGGATGCACATCCAGGGAACGAAGCTCCCGTTCCACCACATCCCAGAGATGCTTTATTGGGTTGAGATCTGGTGACTGTGGGGGCCATTTTAGTACAGTGAACTCATTGTCATGTTCAAGAAACCAATTTGAAATGATTCGAGCTTTGTGACATGGTGCATTATCCTGCTGAAAGTAGCCATCAGAGGATGGGTACATGGTGGTCATAAAGGGATGGACATGGTCAGAAACAATGCTCAGGTAGGCCGTGGCATTTAAACGATGCCCAATTGGCACTAAGGGGCCTAAAGTGTGCCAAGAAAACATCCCCCACACCATTACACCACACCACCAGCCTGCACAGTGGTAACAAGGCATGATGGATCCATGTTCTCATTCTGTTTACGCCAAATTCTGACTCTACCATCTTAATGTCTCAACAGAAATCGAGACTCATCAGACCAGGCAACATTTTTCCAGTCTTCAACTGTCCAATTTTTGTGAGCTCGTGCAGATTGTAGCCTCCTTTTCCTATTTGTAGTGGAGATGAGTGGTACCCGGTGGGGTCTTCTGTTGTTGTAGCCCATTCGCCTCAAGGTTGTGCGTGTTGTGGCTTCACAAATGCTTTGCTGCATACCTCGGTTGTAACGAGTGGTTATTTCAGTCAAAGTTGCTCTTCTATCAGCTTGAATCAGTCGGCCCATTCTCCTCTGACCTCTAGCATCAACAAGGCATTTTCGCCCACAGGACTGCCGCATACTGGATGTTTTTCCCTTTTCACACCATTCTTTGTAAACCCTAGAAATGGTTGTGCGTGAAAATCCCAGTAACTGAGCAGATTGTGAAATACTCAGACCGGCCCGTCTGGCACCAACAACCATGCCACGCTCAAAATTGCTTAAATCACCTTTCTTTCCCATTCTGACATTCAGTTTGGAGTTCAGGAGATTGTCTTGACCAGGACCACACCCCTAAATGCATTGAAGCAACTGCCATGTGATTGGTTGATTGGATAATTGCATTAATGAGAAATTGAACAGGTGTTCCTAATAATCCTTTAGGTGAGTGTATATATATATATATATATATATATATATATATATATATGACTCAACGAGGGAACTTATGAGATAATTATCGGACACCAAGTGAACATTATAAAACTGACATAGACTGGAAAACTAGGTCAACTTAGAATGAAAGAAACAAACATTAGATGGAGGTAGGAGCCAGGAGCAGATGGGGCCAGGTGATGACCCAGGCCACAGCCAGCATGATGTTCCAAGGTGGAGTCGCAGGAGGGAGGAGCCATGGTGGAGGCTTGGGAGATGGAACCAGGGATGTGATCTCCTGCGATGGAGCCAGGGATATATTGTGCCATGGTGACTCTGCAGGACTGGAGGGCCAAGGTGGAGCTGTCGGCTCATGGGACCAAGGGGAAGGTGGGGATCCGGAAGACCGCAGTGGAGCAAGTGCGATTGAGTACAACGGAGGAACCAGAGCATGGTGAGCTGAAGGGATTGAGGGCAGATGTGTAACCTGGAGACAGGAATCCAGTGGTGGAACCAGGGTGATGTGTGACTAAGGCGGAGACAGGGGGATGAGGGAGTTTGGCGGAAATGGTGGGATGATGGGCCACTGTGGAGCTGAGGGAGCATTGAGCCAAGGAGTTGGGTCGAAGGACAGAGGTGGAGTCTGGCAACGGCAACGGAAACTCAGGAAACAGATTAATATGACCACCTAAAACACTGACAGAACGAAGGACTGAACAAAACAAGGGAACTAATGAGATAATTAACAAACACCAGGTAAACAGAATGAAACTGACACAGACTGGGAAACTAGGTCAACTTAGAATGACAGAAACAAACACACTGAACAGAACATAATCCTGACACCTATGAAGTTTATCAAAATGGCAAGGTATAAATCTTACTAGCTGCCAATTTGTCACTGTAATTAACAAAATTATTTTTGTTTAATTAACTCATATAAAGTGTTAGATAATGATTTTATGCTTTGTTAACAACTTATTAACCATAAATAGTTCTCACTTTAGATTAGGTAACGGAAAATCGAAAAATTAATTAAGTGCTTAAAACCAAACTTAATTGGACATTAATTGCATTAGTATTAAGTTTTCCTTAAAGGGTTAGTTCACACAAAAATGAAAATTATGTCAGTAATTACTCACCCTCATGTTGTTCCAAACCTGTAAGACTTTCGTTCATCTTTGGAACACAAATTAAGATATTTTTGATGAAATCTGAGAGCTGGATCCCTGGATCCTATGGGATCGAAACTTGCCGGCCCAGAAAGTTAGCAAAGACAATGTTTAAAATAGTCCAAGTGACTCCAGTGGCTCAACATTAAGTTTATCAAGTGACGAGAATACTTTTTGTGTGCAAAAACAAACAAAAATAACAACTTCATTCAACTATTCATTTTCTTCTGTGTGGGCCTCTGATGCAGTGTTGTTTTTGGCAGCCCTTTTAGTTTTAGTCTTAAGGCCAATTTATACTTCTGCGTCGGGTGCGCGTAGAAGGTACGGCGTAGCATACGCATTGACGTGTACCATACGTCGTACCCTTCGCCGTACCCTGACGCGCACCTCCTCAAAAATGTAACTACGCGTCGCAGCGACGCGGACCGCAAGATCTGTGACTGGTCAGCTGGATAGCATCGCGTTTCCTCCTACGCATTTCCGGAATGATCTTCTGCACTCTGCACCGGCCGCCCGCCATTTTTAAATTCCGAAGATCAGTGAAGAGCCATGGAAATAGACCAAGTGACCGAGAGATTGCTTGAAGAAGTGCGGAAATACAGCCATCTGTATGACTCCTTCAGTCGCCATTGCTCGTAGAAACCTAAACTCAAAATAGCCGCGAGGAATGTAAACACAGTGGAACTGGAACATTAAAACCCACCCGCGCCAACTAGCGTTTCGGCGGTGTAACTGCAAAGCAACACAGACATTCGCAGAAGTATAAATGCTCACGACGGCGTCGCCTACGTGCGTAGCCTACGACGTACACTACGGCGTACACTCGACGCAGAAGTATAAATTGGCCTTTAGTCTTAGTCTTTTGGACGAAAATGCTTTTTAGTTTTAGTCACATTTTAGTCACTTATAAACTTGATAGTTTTAGTCAAGTTTTAGTCGACGAAAACACAAAAAGGTTTTAGTCAAGTTTTAGTCGACGAAAACACAAAAAGGTTTTAGTCAAGTTTTAGTCAATTTTAGTAAAAAAAAAAAAAAAAGTAGTCTTTAACAAATTAATTTAGGTTAAAAAATATTGGAAATGGGCTTAGGTTTGACAGGTTGTAGCAAGTGTTGCAATTCGAGTGTTGTAACTCAATTCAATTTGAGCTACTACAACATTATACACAGATAAAGTGGTAACAGTGGAATCACTGTTTTACTCCAAAAAAGCCAGGAATAAAAACATTCTTACTTTGGCAATTGTGGCTTTATTATATAATTAGTTAAATAATAATTAATGTTATAATCTAAGTTATATAATAATTATATATTACTTTGTACCAATTAGCCTACTAAACTAATGCTCGGACACACTCGGTCTCTCTCGCGTGCAGACACACTCGGTCTCTCTCGCGCGCAGACTCACTCTGTCTCTCCCGCGCACTGTCGCTCGCTTGCACAGTTCGTTTCGCTTTTGTCCAGTCCGGCGCCTCATATCGAAGATGTGTGGCGAGTGACTAGCCGCAGCCGCAGGTGTGTTGTTGTTGTGTGGAATCTGGTGCGCGGCATGGCGGCAGCCGGGTGGTGGGCGTACCCAAAACAAGGATAGGAAGCGGCAGCATTGCTGATACTTTTTTAGCTCAAAACAGACAGATTTCACGCAAAATAGGCAGAAATGACATGCATTGTGAACGTCAGACTTATAATCATTTTCGTTCCGTCTCGTCATGTTTTAGTCACCTTAGAGCCATTTTTAGCTAGTCATCGTCACGTTATCGTCATAAAAAAAGGTGCGTCAACAAAATCATTTCGTTATCGTCATCGTTGACGAAAACAACAATGCTCTGACGTGAGTTCACGTAGTGTAACAGCGCAGCACTTCTAGGTTGGACATCACACGCATCACACACATGACCAGCGTCGGCCAATAGTGAGCCTACATGCTGACGTACAACCCAGAAGTGCTGCGCTGTTACACTACGTGAACTCACTCAGAGGCCAGTTTACACACCCAGAGGAATGTTTACAAATCCTTTACCTTAAAAAAAAAAACTTTTTTAACACTTAAAAAAAACAATACATAATGCAGTATTGACTGTATGTTTTTGTCTATGCAAAAGTATGTAAATGTAAGTGTGGTAGAAAAAAATACATACAAATACTCATGAGATCACGTTGTTAAAATACATCAGTTAGGGTTAGTGGTAGGTTTATGGGATAGAACATACAATTTGTACAGTATAAAAATCATCTTTTCTATGGAAAGTCCCTTTAAAACATGATAAACCCAACATGGAAACTAGAGCCACTGCCCAGCCCTCATCGGTTGAGGTGCCCTTCTTGGCCGGAATCTACTAATTCAGGTGACTCTTCCTGTCTAAATGAGTGGTTCTTTTGCGAAGTGGACCAGACATCAAGCTGATAGTCAAAAGTCTGCTTTTGTGACCGTGAGAGCCCCGGGAAACTCTTAATGGGAGAAATTATTCTTTGCGAGTTCTTGTGCACTCTGAATTCTCAAAGGGCAAAAGCGGCAGACCAAGCTTTCTCCCACCCAGTTAATGTCTATTTAAGACAGGATTGGTAATCGATCGCCCCGAAGAAAGAATAAGCTCTGCCTGATTCACAGACAAAAAAGAGGTGCAAGATGCTCTCTGCAGAAACCCGTTCATTCTGCTGCACTTTTGCACCCTCGCTGGAGAGTCATATCTCGTTTTAATTTGACAGGCTTTAGGGGTTTTATATGAGTCTCTCTCCTCGTGACACTTTCCAGCATTGGTTCATCTAATCAATATGGGCGATTGTAGAGTTGTTTATGAAGGCTGAAAATGTTTTGTAGGTTAGAGAACATTGCATTTCGTTTCATCTGACAAAAGCAGCAGCTCGGGAGAGTTATTTCTCATCAGAACTCGTCATCCTCCACTTTGCCTCATTTAAACCTACATTTCACACTGCATGCTGATATGTCTTCCATCCTTGCCATTGCAGTCCAAGTCCTGCCCCCTTTTCTCCTTTCCATTCACCCACAAGCACTGTTCTTGAATACTAACACCACAGGCCAACCACTTTGACTGACAGGCCGTTCGACCCTGACCATCAGTGATGGGCCTATATGCACCAGTCCAATTACAGGATCTAGCCCGACCAGAACCCCCAATCCCATGGTTGGTTGCTTTTGTACTGACACACTGAATAACACAACTCCATGGCGGGAAAGGGTTCTACTGTGGCACTGCATTCACCTGAACATGTGAAATAAAACCCAGCAGAAATAGCACTTCCTTTGAGTGGGTGTATCAGACCAGAGGGACGCCTCTACAGACTGCAGATAAATGTGGAATGATGTGGAAAGTCTTATTGCGCACTGTCCTTGAAAGACAATGAAGGATTAAAATAAATCTTTAAATATTTCTTGGTTTTATGTTGTAACTCATTGAATGCAATCTCTGTTTTGGCAGTATGAAAGATTAAAGTCCCCCTGTGGTTAAAATCCAGATTTTAATGTTGTTTATGTCTATGTGGTGTTTTTAATATGCTTTAGACAAACCATGTGCAAATTCATGAGTCAACACCATTGCTGAGTATTGTCTCCTTAAAACTGCAGTGAACCAAAGACAGTCTCAAAAACGCAGTTTGAAATCGCTGACGTCACAGACTACCTTGTAACCAATCAGATCAACGTGTGATCGTCAACAAGTGGATCTCTGAGCTGGTGTGAGTGAGTGGAGGCGAGGCAAATTTACAAAGAACCAAAGACAGTCTCAAAAATGCGGTTTGAAATCGCTGGTGTTTCTGACATCACAAAGTACCTTGTAACCAATCAGGTCAACGTGAAAAACGATCTCCATCCACTCGGAGTCCTGGAAAACAAATAAAAACCCTGTATTCTGCTGCCAGGCCTTTAGATGGCGATGAAACACTAGACTGAACACATAATACGCATGTGCATGGCGTCATCGTCTCCAGATATTCGTGGTTTTGTTGTTTACACAGAGACCGTTTTAAAAAACGTGTACTTTGAAACCCGTTTTCAAAACATTGCGTTGTCAGGCACCCAAAACGCCATTGTCGTGTCAACGAACGGCCAAAACGCATACAAAGTTTTACATTTTTAGTTGGGGTTTATTAGAAGGGGTTTATTAAAGTCACTGTATGGATGACTTGCATTCTAATGTACTTTTGAATAAATGAATAGTGAAAAAAAAATTAGCACCACATCATTGACCGCTATAAACATGTTAGTTTAGTTGAACAGTTCTTGTTTACCTAATCATCTATTCTTTTTTTTTTTTTCTTTTTTTTTAACTAAGTAAAATTGCTGACTGGACTTGACAAAGTGATCACCATTCAATTTCATTTTCTGAAAAAGAGCAGCATTGACATTTTAATATGATTTAATTTTTTCCAGAAAAGGAAAGGCAAGGAAAATAAATGAAAACAAAAAGATTATTAAATGCTTGTTAAAAAAGATTTTATGCTCAGTTAATGCATTCTGTGTTCATTTAATATTAATATAGCTGACGCTGTTATGATCACCATAGTATTAAGGTATGCGTAATGCAATCATTTGGTGTGCCAAATAAAATCAAGCAAAATCCCCTGGTAAAAGCAAATAAGGTTTCAGGCAGTGAAATTAACATCCAGAGGAGAATTAATGGCAAGCTACAGAAAAAAAAGGAAAAAAAAAAAAAAAAAAAAAGAAAAAGCTTGCTCTGAAACCATGCTGTGGAATAAAATACCTTTGGCACTAAAACTTATGACCTGCAATCTCAGGGATGTAACCACTAACCATTGTAATCTGCAGAATCTTTGTGTTTTCTGTGCTGTTTTTAGGAGAAAATCATTGGAACTCATTTGGATAAATTTGGATTTAAACCTTGGTGTTTTCTGTGAATGCGTGTGTCCATGTGCAATACAAGTCAATGCACTGCTTTAAAATCCAAAATAGCTCTCAGTCCAGTTCAGATATTCCATTTCCTTTGAATCAACCTAAAATTTGCCACAAATTTCAAGGTCAATGGAGCAGCTCCAGTGTGATTAGTCTCATGATATTTACAACTGTGTCCAGAATTGACGACCCACAATCAAAGACGGCTGAATTTAAATCACATACTTCAGAATAGCCTTGCACCAGCCAAGCTTCTGCCACTGATGTATACGTTCACGCTGTCAGTCCAAATTCGATTATTTGTGTATATGATTGGAATCTGATCTAAATTGTTGACTGTCCACACTGTGTATCACTGTTCACATCCGATTTGCGCTGTGGCAAGCAGGACGAGGCCGAGGGCCGTGGGAGAGTGGCACGATGCCGGTGGCGTGATTAATGATGAGCCACACCTGCACGCCGCACCGGTCTCATATCTCTCACGGAGGAGCGGAAGCATAAAGGAGGAGCGACGACATTGAAGAGCGAGAGAGGAACAGGCCTGGACTTATGTTGTGTTTTGTTTCTGTTTTATTGTGACAGCAGTCGTCCGTGAGGGGCTGCTGTCTTTTACTTTAGTTTTGTATTTGTTTTATTTTTATCATTAAAGTCTTTAAATGTTCGCCGGTTCCCGCCTCCTTCTTCCCATAACAACATACCTTGTTACATGCGCTTTTTAATTTTCCGGAATATTTGGAATTGGTTTCTTTGGCAATGATGTTGAGTTGGTAGGTATACGCCAAAAACAACAACAGCAACATGGAGGGGTTTGCAATGCAGATGTTGTTTTACAACATGACAATGTGTAGGACGCTTTGTAGGACTACTGCGTCGTCACCTTTATTTATATAGTGCTTTTTACAATTCTGATAGTTTCAAAGCAGCTTTAAGGTCCTTGCACATTGAGTCCGAAATTTTCATATGCGTTTTTTTCCATATTCGTCAATACGGTGGCTCTGAACTGTCAAAACACCTCTCAAAATGCTTGCTACGGATGCCAAAAAATGCAGAAAATCAAACCCGATCCGAATTTTTTAGTGATTTTTTTCTGATGGACGAAAGTTTCGGAGGTAGTGTGCAAGACATAATTTTTTGACATTTCTAGAAGGAAATAGCGTTATAGTCAAGCTTAAGTAAGTTCAGTGATGGTTCATTTTTGTTGTAGAAGTTATTAATTTAGTTCTTTTATATATATATATATAGCCGCTCTGGAGAAAGCAGTGATGTCATCGTCCAGCTCAGTTCAGTTCTCATATAATGGTGTCAATAATATTGTTGAATATTAAATGTCCCCAACTAAGCAAACCAAAAGCCAAAGGCGACAAATGCTGCGTCTTATGAGGCAGCTGGTATGCACGGCTTCATTTCATGCTGTCTCCGCAGAAACAAAGTTGTGTTGTTACAAAGTGCCAGGCGAGCAGGAAATGGCAATATAACGGAGACATGTTTTAAAACTAAAGCCACACATATCAGCCTTCTACGTTTGCGGTAACACATTGTCATGTTGTAAACATCTGTAATGCAAACCCCTCCATTTTTTGTCGTTCAGACTTGCTAAATATGATCGGATTCCAATCAGAAATGCACAATAATCGGATTTGGACTGACAGTCTTAACATAGACCTCATTGGCTCAGAATCACAGTCTTTACCTTCTTCAGAATGATTCAACAAGAACGATTCAACATCATAATTGAGTGACATATTAACATTTAACAATTATACACTTAACCTTTAACTCAGATTGTATTTCAGACATTAATCAAAGGCTTGTTTATCCTTCATAAATGTACCATCGCTCAGAGAACATGTTCCCAATGGCTTTAGGCTTTTATTTATTTCTTTATGTACAATTTATTTCCTGACTGAGTAAACCATAATGCAGATGAGGGTGTAATTGACCATAAGGACAGCATGTTTGATTCATTGTGAAACATAAGAGAATTAATGGCGTACGATGCCAATAATTCACTGCAATAATGTTGTATTCAGACAACAAGGAGTCTGGAGGTGCACAGATCAATAACAACTCCTCGGCTGTGGCTAATGGGCCTCCAGGAGCGAGTATGTGAGTACAAGCACATTCCCACATGTAGGCTTTCTAATCCAATTGAAAATTCTCTTCGTCCATTTCAATGTATGACACCTCGTAAAGCTCATTTTCAAAGTGCTGCTCACTTTCACATTTGCCCTCACTCCCTCATCCACCCTCCCCTACAGCTTTCCTGTCAAACTAACCAGTGACAGCTCAACAGCCCAAAATAGTAGTAGCACCCCTATTCTAACAGCATGTTGCACACACTGCTGCATAACCACAGTTGTTTGGAAAAATACATCCCTCCTTCAACGGTTCAACCACTCTTTTTATTCCTCTGTCTCTATGCTGAAAGTGGCACAAACCTTGTTTGTGACTAGCCTAATTTTTCACCATTCATTTGCTATAAACCACATCAAATCAAAGTCATTTCTTTGGAAGGAGGAGTCCCTTCAGGCGACTGTGATTTCACCAAGTAGTGTGTTCCTGGATCAACATCCTTGTTGGTCCTGGAACAACATTCAGGTTTTAGGGTAAGGCTTAATACCAAAGTATACTTTGGTTTGACGCTATGCTTAGCATATGCATAAAGCTGAATGCACAGCCTTTTTAAAGTATATACGTCATTTGAAAGTGTATGCAAACTGCCTGCGCTATTTCTGAAAAGTTATGAACAATAAAAATGTATTTGGACTCTTTTAAAACTTGAGTTGTGTGTATTTCTTAACCGCCTCGTACTTGTCACTTGTCAACGCGGGCATTTATTGTTGTTGTGGTCTCTAATAATTTTATTGTTGTTGTTTCATAACTTTCGTTTCTTTTTCAACTGTGAAACAACAGGCAAGTCTAGTGTTGCCACCTTGTGACCAACTAATTAGAAAACAAAAACAAATCAAGGTGCATGTGTGAGAAAACTGTACTATGCTGATGATGACATTTGCATTGCGTTATATACCCTAGTGTACAAATACAAATCAGAGTATACTTTGGGGTGTGCACTAGGGAATTTGAACAGTGTGCGCAAATGTTGTTACCATAGTACTCATGCATCCTGAATTTCTAGCCCTGCATACTGTGTATGCACTAATTATGTGCTCCACAAGGTGGCATCACTAGGCCAGGCTTTTGTACAGTTGAAAAAAAGAATCGAAACAAAAACAAATTTGGATGCTTTCCTGCTATTTATGCAAAAAAGTTTACGCCAACAGAGTAGTTTGTCCAAATACACAGTATTCGAAAAACAATAGACCAACTTTGCCAAGATTCTGAAGTGTGCATACAATGGACGCTTTACTATCCCATGAGACCACGGGAGAGGATGTGTGAATGGTCGGTGAAGTCCATAGGTCACATGACTGTGACAAAATGGCTGATGTAGTTTGTCTGAATTTCATTCACACATTTATACTATAGACCATTCTGTTTTAACGACCACAAAGTAAGTTTGAAACTAAATGGAGCACCATTTCAGATTCAGCGAACATAACTTCTGGAGAGAAATAGTGCAGACACTGGACAAAGATTAATCTTTCTAGTGAGAATGAGTCCACCACGCTATGAAATGGACTATTGTATATGGCGGCTGTACGCCTATGCTAAACTGAACTTATACTTTGGGTTTAGGACTGAAGTTAGGGGTTTTGGAAAACTAAAAGTAGAGAGGAGAATGTTTAGGAAAACTGTTTGAAAGTAGAAATTTGATGCTAGTGCAGTTTAATTGTACTTTATCTTAAGGGACAGTACTAGGAATTCTCAGCAGATGATGTTGATCCAGGAACATGTCATACTTTGCAAAGTCAAGTTTATGCTGTGCTCGCCTGCTACAGAGTCTGGGTTCTGACTGTAAGTGGGCTAGCTAGGGTCTATTTTGGCGTACCCATTGTTCTCAATGTGTAAAGATCGATGACAAGCACCACTTTCCAGCTTCTCCATTAAACTCTCTTGACACTAACTTCTTCCCTCCGGGCATCAACCCCTGCTGCTCAAGAACCAAGAGTAGAGCAAGGATAACCACACTGTGTTTCCACACTACGGCATATGCCTGGAGCACCAGTCGTGGCATCATTTTCACATCCTCCTGCTTCTCATGATGGCTGATTTGAAGAGAGTTTTCACACATACACCAGCTATATGGCTCACAGCTACTTCCACTATTACAGTGAGTGATCATTACAAGAGAGCTTATGCTGCATAACATTCAACTAGGAAAATCAGGATTTCTAACTTGCTAAAAATGCAACAGAATGGCATTTTAAGTTCAAACTTGGAAATTCTTACCAAGACATGTGTGTGACGTCAAGGTTTCCATGTGTTCATGCCATGTTGGAATTAAAGTAATTGCAAGATTCCAATGTGTAAAAAAAGTATTTTCAAATCTGTATTATCCATTCTCTTTCATTTTGGACTGTTAAATAACAGGCCGATCTAGTGTTGCCACCTTGTGGACCCACTATTAAGCGCAAGAAAAAATAAAATAAAAATCAAGGCACATGTGAGAAAAGTACACATGTACTACTACTGTACCCTGGTAATCCAGAGTTCTCGCGAGAGCACAAGTTGCATTTGCTCAACGAGTTACTCTACTGTCGAGTAATGATGCTCATTAAATATGCCCCTCTATCTGAGCTGCACCAATCACATCGGGTTATCTGATATAGGCGGGCCAGAGGTGAGATGACGACAGCGTTGCAACGTCAAAGTCATTAATAAACATTGCAAGATGGCTATGGATGAACACCAGTTGTTTGAAACGGCTTTGGTCGCTACAATGAAAGATTTAGACTTTTTCTCTAAAAGAGGAACAGAAGACGGCGCTCGAATCGTTCCTTTGCAAGAATGGCGTTTTTGCAGTTTTTGCCACTAGGGTATGCATACATAGCGCATAAATGTCGTCAGCACAGCAGCGCACAGCTAATTTTTTTAATTGCACTAATTCGAAAAATCGAAAGGTTCCATGAACTTTGCACTAATGCACTAATTAGTTGTTTCACAAAGTGGCAACACTGGGCCAGACTATTGTATTTCCCAACTTCCTACTTGGAAAAAAGTCCAATTTAGCAATCATTTTTCCAAGACATGGGTGTGCAGATGATAAACACTCGCTATTTGACAAGTAAAATGCATTGGTGAGTCAAGGTTCCTATGCATTCACACCATGTCGGAATTACTGTAATTACGAGATTCCGACTTGTAAAAATCATTCATGGCCTTGTAGAGACTTTTCTGAGAGACTCAAAATGGCAGCAGCTTCAGCCGTGAAATATAGTTACATTTCTGTTTAATAATTCCAATTGACTATTGTTAAAGCAACACTATGTAACTTTTCAACCTTCATAATATATTTCCAAGATCCTTGTGATGGTACATCGACTTACAATAGGTTGAATGACACGTCTGCCATAGCCTGACAGGGTCTGTATCGCTTTTACTGGCACTATGTCACTTCGGGGTTTGGGTAGTAACCAGAGCACAAAAATAACTAAATTCGACTGCTTTACGGCATACGTCACTTCCCCCACCACTTCGTCAAATTTGGACGTGAGAGGCCAACCAGCGTTTGTTTTCGGCTTTCGTGCTTATGTTTTTGTCATGGGGGCTGTTTACACCTGGCCACTTCATGCATTTTCTCAGATCGGATAGCTATCCGATCGTGAAAAGTCCAGGTTTAAATACCCTCCGAAACGCATTTGAGACAGATTTGAATCCGATCCCTCAAACAACTTCAGGAGGAGATCTGAGACGCATTCCAGACGAAACTGGACAAGTGTAAATGCATATGGTTGTTGAAACCATTATGTAAAATGTACTCCTCCCAAAAATGCACAAAAAAAAAAAAAACGTGTGAGAGCGTTGTTTAGGCTATATGTTATATCCAGATATGACGACGCGCTGGAACACGCATCACCGCAGATGAGCAACTGCATCAAGCCAACGTGCAAACTATCGCAAATCAAAGTGAAAGTAAGTCGCAGACGCTTAACACACAATCTTCATCATTAAAAGTAAAGAAACGAAATGATCTTACCAGGGCTGTTACTGCTCTCTCTTATTGCGGTCTTTGCTTTTGAAATTTTAGCTGATGATCTATAAAATGCAGCTCATTTCTGTTGCTTTCGGTGACGTGCACTCCATTATATCTGCATATAGCGCGAGAATTGAAGATCAAATTTAAATCCGTTTCGCAAAAATACATTTATGTGACCAAGTGTAAATGGAATCGTTTTGATAAATCAGATAGCTATGCCTCACGAATTAGTTTGCCAACTGAACTCAGGTGTTGTGAGGTGTATTTATCACGTAGTCCTGAGGGATATCAGACAAGCTGTTGACGTTGATTCCTGCGATTATCGTGAGAACAGCTTTCAATATCTCACATAATTATCAGGACATAAATAAGCCTAACATAGAGGTTGTAAATAGTGTAAACGAGCACAATTTGCAAACTATTATGATAAATTGCAATAATCATGTCTAATGACATCATAACGGCCAATGTTATGAAATAATGTGACGTACATTTAACTTAATTGATGTTATCTGGCATTTTGTAATGTTTACATTCCAATAAAAACAACACAAATTAAATTATACAGTAGACCGTCCTAGACTATAGAGTATTTACCTGTGATTTAGCTGCAATCATGTAAAAACGTTATAATATAATACATTTACGACAGTGCAAGTATTCCACAGCGACTCTAGGGGTCGCTGTTTGACAAAAACACAATTTCTACTTAGTGTGGCTTTAATGTCTTAAAGATACAATATGTAATTTTTTTCGGCGCTAGGGGTCGCTAACCTCTTACAATAACAAAGGCGTAGGTTGATGACGCAAAATTTCCTGCGGAATTATGGAACTTGTCGTCAAGCTGAAGGATCTAATAATGTTTATGGATGAGTGAATACATTGATGTTTTTATCGTGACTGTGGTTTGAAGCAGGGCGCGATTGCTAATAAGAGACAGGTATCAGCGCCACACGCGCGTCCCACGAGCCTCGCGGATTTAAAGGAATAAGGACATTTCATTTCACCAAACTACCCGCAAGTGCTGAATTAATACTCACACAGGTTAGTTTATTAGACAAATTAAACTTGTGAGGTAACGCAGCGCTGTTTCTACACTATCACACTAAACTGCATTTGAGTGTGTTGAAAGTTATAATGTTATTCTATGTGTTAGTTTGGCTGTATGAAACTAGCAGTAAGCTAGATCAACATTAGAATAACATACTGATCATATTCTAACATTTCATCATGTTGAGCTGTATAACATTGATTAGTTTTATGTACATTTGCTCACCTGTCTAATAAAGTACATGTAAGAGCTCTGTCAAGTCGAAGTTAGTTGCAGACGTGGAGCTCTCGGCATCTCGAAAACGCCACGCTGATATTGATCCTTGCTTTAGTTCTCCTTTTTTCCCAAAGTCTGCTTGCCATGATCCATAATGTTTGAACGAAACAACAACAACAACAGCGTGAGCGTGCCGCTAAACATAACGCTGTTGTCCACGTCTGTCGCCATGGTTACTATGGCAGTACGAGCGGAAACCAGGGATAATGCGGATATTACGTCAGTGACAGGCGACAAGTGAACAGGGATTCCGGGACGGCCAATTATTTAAAATTATTAAAGATTAAAAATCTTTGGGAACTTTGGGGATATTGTAAGTACACAACTGCAGGAAAAATATCACACTGTACAAGTGATTTTGGGATATTTTATTATAAAATTCTTACATATTGTACCTTTAATGCAAGAATAACCTGAAAATAAATGAAAAACAGTAAGGAGTAAGCCCTGAGAAGAACATCCAGGTGTTTTTTTTTTTTTTTATGGTAATTATGAACCATACGATACTCAGCAAGCAACGCAGCAATACTCTTTCTTTGTTGATAATTGAATGCTACCATTTTCCGTTGTGTTTCCTTAAACGCCATCTTGAGTGTCAGGCAGTGGAATCAGGTAGGAATATTCTACATTTGACTTTGAATGGAACTGCAGCTTTGGTAAAAGTATGAAAGGGCATTGAAATATTTCGAAAGATGTGCAATATGGTGAGCTTGCACTTAAAAGAAATCTTCAAAAAGGGAAAAATAATAAAATATATTATTAAGTTTTTCTTTCATTACAGCAAGTCATTGAAAACTGTCATCCAGATGGTCTGACCTAGAGAGCTAAATGACAGAACGTGGTCTTCGACTGCCTCTCGCTTAAGCTTTCTTTAGCGCTCTCTCCAGGAGGAAAAGGACATCCTAGTGCTGGTGCTTCCTGATCCAATCACAGTGCTCGTCTCGATATAACTAGCCGTCAATGAAAGCATTTGAGCAGAGGGGACGGCGTGACCATCACACATTGCAAAGGATAGCAGTGTTCGTGTTTGTTACTGCATTAAAGCTGACTGCTGTGTTGGAATCCTCTAGAGGGCCATTCAAAATCCCGAGGACCGGCTGTATTAGGGTTGCCTTTAAGTGCAGCTCTCCTCTTTTTACTTCTTTTGTATCAGGCTGTGTTCTGTTTTTAATGTCAAACTCTCATCCTTATTGTCCAATAAAAAAACATATTCCAGCTGGTCAGCTTGTTTGGTGATGATAACGTCATCCCCCCCAGTCTTTATTGTTGTGACGGATTTAATCAATATAGGGTTTCTTTTTATGCACATTCCTGGGGTGACAATCAATTTATTGCTTGGTCTGATTCCACATACTTCAATTAGCCTACATAACTGTCCTGGCTTGCATATGAATAGGTAACGAATGATCAAGTGGCCACAATCAATAAAACAGAACAAAGAAAATCTACCAGACATGAAGGGGTTAGAGAAGTTAATGGAAACAGCTTTCTCCTAGCATCATTCTTTCCTATCCATGTCTTGGCATACAAATGCACAAAATGTTCATACTTCATACAGATATAGTCACTGTTACCTTTTTTCCAATATGATTTCGTCACTTGATAGATAGTCCCTCCCTTTGCACCTGTTACTTGTTTCCTGATTACCTATTGGATATTAATTGACTGCATGTCTGGTGTTGATTCACTATGAGCATTGAGAATAGCTGGATGGCTGAAACGTCTGCTCTTGCTCTATTAAAATAATTGATTCTTTTTGTTAAAGACTTTGTCTAGTTTTTCAGAGTGCGAACCGTCTACAGTCTCTTCTAAATCTTATTGGTTTTCACGCACCTGGACATACAACTAGCTTTCATCTGAGCGCAACAATATTTCCTTGTCTTCTGAGTCACTTGATAGATAAACATGAAAATCAGTGAATCCAGTCACAAAAGGTTAATTCCAAAGCAAAGCATCCACATATATGGTACAGGCTTTTGGTTCCTCAGTACAACACTACAAATCCTACAGAACTGTCATTTGCTAATCTATCCTTTTCAAAACCAGATACGCATCGAAGCACTGCCATCTATTGGTTGAAGTTTGTAAATACCTTTCATTTAAAAGAACAGCTCACTCAAAAATGTTATATTTTTAGGGAATCTTCACACAGCTCTTTGCTCTACGAAAAAATAATATTACAAAAAAAAACTCTACGAAAGGTTTTTAGTTCAAAGCAACAACATCTGTCAACCTCCAAAAAGCAATACAAAAGTAGTCTATATGTGCTGCATTACAACTCTTATGAATCCATACTAAAGCTTTGCGTGAGGAACAGACCGATACTCAAGCTCATTATTAATTGTGAAATTCCACCATGGCTCTTAAATTAAATATGGCATATATGAAGCAAGCTAGACATCAAAGATGTTTTGGAATAAAACACAAGTATGGACTATACTTTTAGCGTCCTTTTTTTGTCATTGTTGAAGGTTCACAACTGTTATTGACTGGAAAAGAGCTGAAGAGATTCTTCAAAAACTCTCCTTTCAAGTGCCACAGAAAAAAATGTCAGCAATCTGGGTCATGAAGGTGAATAAATGATGACAGAATTTTCATTTTGGGGTGAACTGTTCCTTTATTACTTCATGCAACAATCCCCAGGCCAAAACCTAAAAGGCTGTTTCTTGTCATGAAATTATAGATATGAAACCTTAACAATATGAACAGTACTTTTTTTTGGTAACGATCAAAAGCAGAGACAGATGCTATCCTGTATAATAATCAGTCGCCGCTTCAAAAGGTGACATTTCAGCAGGTACAAATGTAATCTCAAGATTTTGGCCCCAAGGACACACACCCTCTGTAGAGGACGTGTAATTGAATCTAGCGCCCGTCCTTTTGATAGCCGTCCACTCGGTGCCACTGCAATGATCAGAGGGGGAAAAAAAACATCTATAAATCACTGCTGGTCCACCACAGGCCTGCCATTTCCACAAGCCTGACAGAATATAAATCATGTTTACAAAAATGGAGTCTTTACAGAGAGCTGCTCCAAAAACATAATTACAGCTCGTAAAATTTGCCACTCTTTTCACACAAAGTAAAAGTTGGACAGAGAAAAAAAATCGAACTTGTGAATTTGGAAGTTGACGGACTGAAAGAATCATGTGAAGCTGTTTCACCTGACTTCAGACATTCTCATTAAGGCACTTTTTTATGAGGATGCCCTCTGGTGACATCTTCAGGCCTTCATGGGAGTCATAAATCTCATGAGGTTTAAAAAAATTCTTTATAGGCATTATGGTTCCATGAAGAACCTATAACATGTTACTGACTGACGCGTAAACATTATGGGAAGTGCTCTAGCCAGACAGGATTTAAACTTTGTTGGCTGAAGACCCAAGTTTGGTTTGAAGATAAAAATGTACTAAGCACAATGTTCTCTCACCATTCCTGATTTCTAACATGCACTCAACTTCATTCGATGTGGTCTTGAGGCTATCAGAGCATAAACGAAAGATGCTGGCCTCCATCGCGTCTAGTCCCGTTCATATATTGTGTGAGCTTATTTCGTCCATTAGATCGAAAAATCGGAAAAAAGCCCATAGAAAAAGCTCCCCTCAAACAAATCATGACAGATGTGGTTGAAAGTGGACAAAAGAGACAAAAAAACAGCAGGTGTAAACAGAAATGTGTCTACCTTGTCTACTTGTGATCCGATCGATCAAAACACACGTGGGAAGTGAGGGCTAGACCGTCATGGTCTGATCACACAGTGGAGCTGCTGTAGCTCAAATTGCTGAAAAACTTAATGCTGCTCATGATAGAAAAGTATCAGAACACACAGTGCATCGCAGTTTGCTGAGTATCTGTCTGTATAGCCGGCTAGCTGCAGAGTCACCGTGATTTTGATCCTGGAACAACAGTTCTGACCGAAAATGTAGTCCTAACAATATCCCTACCCCTAAACCTAACCCTACCCATAACTTATCATTAAAACCAGAGGGAAATAACACTGATGTAGAAGTACCTAACCCTGGTTGTAAGCTTAAACTCGACATAAACTGTAAACTTGTCCCTTAAATCCGATTGGTTGATTGGAATATTGTTCCAGGATCAAAGATGTTGCACTCGGTGAAATCACGTTCATCATAGCCGTAGACTGGTCAGAGTGTCCATGATGACCCCTGTCCACTGCCGGAAGCGCCTATAATGAGTGTGCGAGCATCAGAACTAGACCATGGAGAAATGAAAGAAGGTTGCCTGGTCAGGTGAATCGCGTTTTCTTTTAGATCTATTGGATGGCCGAGTGTATGTGCATCATTTACCTGGGGAAGAGATGGCAGCAGCAGGATGCACTGAGGGAAGAAGGCAGGCCAGGCAGTTTTATTAATGTTTCTGCTGGAAAACCTTGAGTACTGGCATTCATGTGGATGTTAATTTGACATCCATTGTTTATGCCACAGCCTACATGAAGATCATTGCAGACCATATGGGCTGTGGGCTTTCAGCAGGATAATGCACCATGCCACACTGCAAAAAAATCAGGAATGGTTTGAGGAAAATGACAAAACAATTCAAGGTTTTTCTTTGGCCTCCAAATTCCCCAGATCTCGATCTGACTGAGCATCCGAGGGATGTGCTGAACCAACAAAACTGATCCTGTAGGCCTTGCAATTCCCATCTCACAAGTTGTCTTGGTGCCTGAAACCAAGGAAGCCTTGTGGAGTCCATGCCTCGTTTGCCCACCTACATGATATGGGTTTAATGTGGTGGCTGTCCAGCCCTCCTAAATTGACATGCAAACAACATGTTTTGCTTATGAATCAAGAATATAGTGTATCGAAACAAAGGTAATCAATTATTTTATTTAAATAACAACATTTACTTTGTGGAACACAATCCCGGAACATTTCTAGAAATATCTACACTCGTGACCAATCAAAATCTTAGTATTTGCAGAGATGACCTTAATTGATTTTGCAAAGGCCTAATATTAGTGTTTCTGTATTTTATGTTAGATCAAGGTTGGATCCTAAAACTCATTGATCTATTGCTCACTTCTGCCTTTGGAAATGTGAACTACAACTCCTGGTCTTTATTATTCATATTGGTCACTGGCTGGGTCAAGCACTGTTTCCTAAATAAAAAACCCATGAAAAAAATCTGGTTTGGTCGACCATGAACAACATTTTTTTGACACTAAGTGCACATTGATATTCTTTGAAACACCTTGGGGTACCATGTAGTAATATAGCATGGTACATTAATATAGCAAGCATTCAGTATTACCATCTGAAACCATCACTGTACCATGGTACCACCAACATATTTTTATGGGAAAGTAAATTGACAATGCAAATTTTTTTATTATTTTTAATAACATTACAAGCAGACAGATTTAAACATTTGTCGATTAAAAAAGACTAATGTTTACAATTAAGAAGTGTTTCAACTGAAGCTACCATTATATGTTAAAGTGCAGTTAAATTGTTCAGTAAAGGCTTCCAGCAGTTTTGGTATGGCCTCTTCAGTCGAGATATCCCGTCCCAGCTCTCGGCTCAGTGAGGTCACACCTTTTCCCACAATCCCACATGGCACAATGTTGTCAAACCAACTCATGTCTGTGTTACAGTTAAGAGCCAAACCATGAGAGGTGATGTATCTTCCACAATGGATCCCTGCAAAACAAGACAATTACCAACAAAATACTTGAACACAATCTTCTCTTGAACTTTATTTGTACAAAATGTACAGTGGGGCCCTGATTTTTTTTTTTTTTTTTTTTTCTCCATTTAAAGCTGGAAATATATTGTTGAAACATTTTATACAAAGAAATGATATGATAAAATAAAATGCACTTTTTTTTTGTAGGTGACCAATCAAATGTAAACAAATTGTGACAATGAAAATGCTTTTGGGAACATTCTATACACTACTGGTGAAAAAGTTTGGGGTCAATTAAGATTTTATTTTTAAAGAAATTAAAACGTTGCTATGAAAGCTTGTTTCCACCACAGAATAAAAATGTAAAAAGGTAAATGCGAATTTTTACCAAAAAAATCTGATTTTTTTTCTCACAATTGCGAGTTTACATCTCACAATTCTGACTTTTCATCTCAAAATTGCAATTGCGTGTTATAAAGTCAGAATTGTGAGATGACCTGTGAGATAAAAAGTTGCAATTATCTTTTAAAATGTTTTATTCTGTGGTGGAAACAAGCTTCCATACTTTGCAAAGATGCATCAAATTGATCAAAAGAGACTGTAAAGACTTTTACATTGTTCCAAACAATGTATTAAAAAAATTCAGTTATTTTAAACATTCTATTCCAAGTATCCTGAAAAAAAAAAAATATATATATATATATATATATATCATGGTTTCCACAAATATTAAGCAGCACAACTTTCAACACTGATAATAATAAGAAATGTTTTTGTGAGATCCAAATAAGTGTATTAGAGTTATTTCTGAAGGATATATTTTTTTTTTTATATATTTCAACATTTATTTATATTTTTATATTATTCCAATCCATTACTATTTTACTGTATTTTTAATCAAATCAATGCAGCCTCAGTTAAACTTCTTTCAAAAACCTAAAAATGATTTTAGCCACCTCAAACTTTTGTATGGTAGTATTATATATATATACACACACAGATGAGCCAAAAAATGTTTAGCACCAGCCTAATATGCCGTTAGTCCTCCCTATGCTGCCGACCCACTGTGGAATAAGTTACTTACCAATTGCACAAATTTTATTGTTGCCCACCCAGACTCCTGTATCTGGAGAAGTGGAGGCGTTGATCCCAAATTTACTGCACATCTTGATCACAGTCCTTTCCAGTTCACACACGTACCATCTCACACTCTTCTTAAAGCAGCCCAGGTTGAGGACGGGATAACACACTAACTGACCAGGTCCATGGAAAGTTATTAGACCTCCTCGGTTGGTACGGAAGAAGTCTGCGCCCAGCTCTTTGAGTCTTCGCTCCTCCTCAGGAGGGTAAGGAGCCTGTCTGATGCCGATGGTGTACACAGGCTCATGTTCACACAGTAATAAAGTGTTTGGGGTGATGCTAGACGAGTCCAGATGTTGCTTTATGTGCAGCTGCTGTATCTTCAAGGCACTACCGTAGGAAATCCTCCCTAAATGCAGCACCTTGACAGCAGCCTTACCGACTGACATTGTGTTTTCAAATGAGCTTTTGAAGCATCAACTACACAGATGGAAAACAAGGTCACAATTAGTTCCATATTTTGCCAAATTTAAGTTCATAAAACAAATATATATATATATATATAATTATTATATAGATTTTTTTTACATTTAATGAATGCTATTTATCAACTATCCATATGTGACCCTAGTTCACAAAACCAGTCACAAGTCGCAAGGGTATATTTGTGGCAGTACAAACAATACATTGTCAGGTCAAAATTATTGATTTTTCTTTTATGTCAAAAATCATAAGGATATTAAAGATCATGTTCCATAAAGATATTTTGTAAATTTCCTACTGTAAATATATAAAACATTTATTTTTGTGCGTGAATGCAGCACAATCGCAAACATAAATTGACAACTTGGTGATTTTCTCAATGTTTTGATGTTTGCGCACCCTCAGATTCCAGATTTTCAATATTTGTATCTTCTCTGCCAAATACTGTCCTATTCTAACAAACCATACATCAATAAAAAGCATATTTATTCAGCTTTCAGATGATGCATACATCTTAATTTCAACAAACTGACCCAAGTGACTGGTTTTGTGGTCCATGATCACATATATTCTTTTTATGACCCGACGAATCAATTAACTGATAATTAATCTGCAATTAACCTGATAGATTTTCGGAGAAATCCATTACTAACTGTAATGTCCTCATTTCACACCAGTTTTAAAAGAGGATGCACCGAATACAAAGATGATAACAGCAAGTTCCAACATAACTTGTATGTTGTTGTAACACAAATATGTTGTACGCTCATAAAGCAAAGATTTCCATCTATGCTTTATGAGCGTGTACAGTAAGAACACAAGTTGTGTCAAAGGACAGTCAATCTTACTGTACGCGCTGCAGTGCTGCCAGTATATCGACTTATTCTACTTCAGCTCCAGAGGGTGAAGAAGGCGGAAGCGGGATGCATTACTGCCATCTACTGGTTTGGTGCGCTACCGACTAAACTAAACTTTACATCAAGAAAACGCAGTTTAAAAAATACTGAAAATTGTTTTGTTTTTTATTAAAAATATAAATATTGTGAAATATTATTACAAATTAAAATAACGGTTTTCTATTTTAATATACTTAAAAATGTAATTTATTTATGTGAGGGAAAGTTGATTTTTTCACATCATTCAGTCACATGACATCATTCTGATATGATGATTTAATCCTCAAGAAACATTTCTGATTATTATCAATGTTGAAAACAGTTGTGCTGCTCAATGTTTTTTTTTGTTGTTGTTTTTTTTGGGGGGGAATCTGTGATACTTTTTTTTTTTTTCAGAATGCATTGATTAATAAAAGGTTAAAGAGAACAGCATTTATTCCAAATAGAAATCTCTTCTAACAATATAGACATCTTTACTATCACTTTTTTTTAATATATATGATTTCAACACATCCTTGCTGAATAAAAGTAGGCCTATTATATGTCTTAAAAAAAAAAAAAAAAAAAAACGAAAAATAAATAAATACTGACCCCAAACTTTTGAATGGTATTGTAAATTGTTACAACATATTTCTATTTGAAATAAATGCTGTTCTTTTCAAACTTTTTATTCATCAAAGAATCCTGAAAAATGTATCACAGGTTATAACAAATATTAAGCCGCACAACCGTTTCCAACATTGATGATAAATTGTCATTAGAATGATTTCTGAAGGATCATGTGACACTGAAGACTGGAGTAATTCAGCTTTGCATCATATTAAAACAGAAAACCATTATTTTAATTTGTACTACTATTTCACAATATTAAATTTTTTTCCAGTATTTTTGATCAAATACATGCAGGCTTGATGAGACTTCTTTCAAACACATTAAAAATAGTTACTATATTACTGTCTTCAAAAGACAACGAGCGCAGCGCTGAAAAGGGGCGGGGCTACATCACTTATATATATATATATATATAAGATTAAGTTAAGTGCCTTTTGAATAGTGTATAAAATAATAATACAAATAAATAAAATAATAAATAAATAAATTAATTGTCGAGAAAAAAAAAAAAAGGTTCCACCGCTGCACGTGACGTCACGAGAGGGCGGGGCTTGTTTTCAAACCCAGACTCAGGCTCATTCCAACGAAGATGGCGGCGGTGGGGTCCGCCAAATCCACTGGACTGGGACAGAGAGGCAAAACCAGGCCTGGCGCTCACGCCGTTCCGCTGTCTCTGGAGGAGGCCCGGTGTCCGGTGTGCTCGGAGATACTCCTGGAGCCGGTGACGATGCCCTGCGGACACTCGGTGTGCCTGCACTGCTTCCAGCGGACGGTGAAGCTGATCAGCCTGTGCTGTCCGCTGTGCCGGCTGCGGGTGTCCAGCTGGGCCCGCACACAGTCCCGGGAGAAGAGCCTGGTCAACGCCGAGCTGTGGGAGCTGGTCCGCCTCAGTCACCCGGAGAGATGCAAGCGGAGGATGGAGCAGAGGGACGGGGAGATCGCGGACGGGGGTTAGTCAGTGTGACTTGAAGAATATTACATAATCATGAGTTTGAAATCATTGTTTACGCTTGGAGAAATCGCCGAATGACATGGCAGACAGTTTTACACCTTATAACCAAATAACTTAATAATAACAAGATATATATTTTTTATTATCGAGTGTTTCTATTATCCAACGCGAAGAATATGAAACGTAAATGATGTTTAACCAGGGAACTGTAATCTGGAAGAAAAACAGCCGTGTTTTGTTGGGGGGCGTTCACACACACACACACACACACACACACTTCACACACAGGACTGTCTGCGCTGTTTTAACGTTTGGTCTGTGTCTACAAATTCATAGTCGCGTCGCGTCTGACGCGTTGCGTTTTTAACTTGAAAAAACACAATTAAAGATGATTTTAGTGGCAAATTTGATCAAACACAAAATATAGGCCTACAGACAGCTCTGGGAAAAGAATAAGACACTACTGCATAATTAGCAGTTTCTCTGAATTTATTATTTATATGTATCTGTTTGAGTACAATTATTATTTTTTGACTTATTCTACAAACTACTGACAATTTTTTATAATTTTTTTTTTATTATTAAAAATGTTGTTATTTAGAGCATTTATTTGCATAATATGACAACTGGTCAAATTAACGAAAAAATATGGCATGTTAATTCAGACCTCGAATAATACACAGAAAACAAGTTTATGACCATCAGAACGTGATCAACTACGTGATTGTATAATTTAGACATTATAAAGTATTTAAACTAATAAAAAAAATTGTTTTATAATAAAAAAAGCATTAAAAAAATGTTTATTCAAATTTAATTTATCGCTATGACTTATGGCCTATGGCTGTTTGTAAAATTGATTGAATGTAAAGCTGAGTGGGAACTTGTCCAGGCATGTGTGTGTCCAGTGGGCGGAGCTAGTGACTGAACTGAGATTCTCTAGAGAGCATCAGTGTTTGTCATGGTTTGCTGTCATTAGTGAGTTTGAGTTTGTGTCAGGAAAAAGGGAAGCCAATTGGCAATATTGTCTTCTTTTTTGTGATTTCTTATATGTTTATGTTTTCATCTCTTAGAAATCTTTCGTGCTCCTGTGCCAATTCATAAGCCTGGAGAAATGCGTCAAGAGTACGAGAAACAAAAGATGAAGGTAAGTTACAGAGAGTCAATTGTTTGCACTCTTCATTGCCATTTTCTTCATTTCTCATTGACATAATTTTTTTGCTAACATTTACAAATAAAAATTATAGTATTACAATGTTCTTGGACATATACCATGCTATTTTTTTTAATTAACCTGTAGTTCCTTATAAATACCTCAGTATTAACATTTGATTAAATTACTATTGTTCCAACACAGTGGAAAAGTTCACAAACATCCCTCATAAGGGATTTAAATGATGGCCTGAACTTATTTGGCATTTGGTAAAATGCAAAGCACTTCTGATTTCTAATAAGCCTGTTTTGCTTGTTCTCCTTATAGCATAAAATACAGTTGCATATATATATATATATATATATAAAGCACAGGGTTATTTTTCAGGGTGGATGCAGTGAAGAAACTGAAGAGAGAAAGAAAAAAATCCATAGAAAAGAAGAGTGTGGGATGCTCAAACATTGTCAATATCCTGTATGTTCAAAACTCTTCTTCGTTGTTTCCTACTTAAAAAACATGCACACATACAGTTAATTCATATACTTCACAATTTGGCATATTTCTATTATTAACTATTTTGCTACTGCTTAATTATATTTGCTCCTCCGTCTCACTCTTTAGTTACTGTGTTTCAGTTCTGTGGCGTGTCAGACTCTGAGAATGAAGAGCCAGTGGGAAAGAGGACCAGACACGTCTCAGCATTTGTACGGAAAACAAAATGCTCCCCTGCTTTCAACAGAGGGTATTGCACTTTACATATTTGAAATGTATTTATGTGCTTAGTATGCATTATTAGTGGTAGAATTATACATTTTTCATTGTGTCTAGAACGGGGGACCTGCAAAACCCTAACATACAAAAATGATTCCTTATTATGACCATTTTCCGCATTTTTTTAAAAACAGTCACCAAAACTATAAAAATAAAACATAGAGGCATACAAATTATGTAGTGGCCAAAAGTGTCAAGCAAAAAATTTGAACTTATATATTGAACTTATATATATATATATATATATATATATATATATATATATATATATATATATATATATATATATATATATATATTATTATAACCTTTATTTTACCAGGAAAGAAGCACATTGAGATTAAGACTCTCTTTTACAAGAGCGTCCTGGCCAAGACTGACAGACACAGCACGTTTGAGTTTAACAAATAACATCCAACAATACATACACATATACACACACAAGTAAATCCAATTAAATTTCAATATCAATACATAACTAGCTAAAGCATCTACAGCCCGATGTTTCATTCTCCAAATCATTTAAAACTACTTTAAAAGTGTCCAACGGAACCAGTTTCCTCAGTTTCAATGTACTTTGCAAACAATTCCAGGCAGAGGGAGCAGTAAATTTAAATGCCTTTTTCCCAAATTCAGTACGTACCACAGTATATACTGTACCTTTGATTATAGCAGAATATCTACAGTTTAGAGGAAAGCTTAAATAGTGTGACTTAATTGTGACGCTTCCCCCAATAACTATCTAATTTTGAGGTGTTATATAGAGATAAACATCTATACCATCATTGTGCTGCATTACAGTTGTCTTCATAGCAGTGCCGTTCAGAGGAGCAGGAGCTGTACGGATTCTGAGGACGGCAGAGGAAAAAGCAGAGTTCACACACATCATGCTGTTCCTGACAAGGTATAATAGTTCAGTTATTGCCTGAATGTGTAATCATCAGTCTAATTTGTTGTTAGATAAAACACCAGTGCTGTTCCAATAAATATATTTGGCTCTCAACTTCACTTCAGAGTGCTGAAAAAATATTTTATTTGAGTAAGAAGACACATTTATCCAAAGCAGTTTCGGTCCATCCCTAATTAAACGCACATGAACAAGCTAATCAAGGTCTTCAGGATTACTAGAAAATTACAAGTAGGCAAGTTTGAAAAAAAGCACAGTGGATTTGAAGAACTCTGTCCTAGAGAAACCTAAGTTTAAAGGCTCAGGTATACTTCATTTTCCGCAGTGGGACGCGGACACAGGAAGTATGCTTTTGGCTTAAGTGCTTGTTTTCTTTGGGGATCGAACCAGTCTTACTGGGCTGAAACCAGAAAACATCTTCTGCAATGCACTTACTTGAGATTTTCATGTAGGTCCATTTGTGCTTTTAGAAATCCAATATATTGCCATTTGGTTTAACAACTGAGTTTTTTCCACACCTTCAAATGAATCTTGTGCGTTCCTAGATCTCAAATCCACAGCTTTTTTTTAGTGTATAGGTGTGTTCACGCCATGTTGGAATTACCATAATTACAAGATTTCGACTTGTAAAAAGAGTTCACGTCTTCGTAGAACTTGTAATTACATCTTGTTAAACTCTTTCTGAGAGCTTGTTCTGACTTGTACCACATGACCGCTCCAGATTCATTTTGCCGTTGATAGTGTTGCTGTAGAAATGCATAATTCTGATTCCGAGTACGTGAAATAGAGGTCTTCGCGGGTCCACTTGGATCCGAAAACCTGAGGTCCGACCCGAGATCCAAGAGGGTTCGGGTCCAAAACTTCGTCGAGTGCCTTGGACATCGGTCGGGTTCGATATTAGTGGTCTCGGGTAATTTAAAATAGATGTGCTTTTTCCGAATGGACGTGAGAAGACTCGAAATTATTTTAAACTATGTTGAGCATTTAACAAATTTTAAATTCTATGACAACGTTATCTCACTTTCTAATTTCTCTCTGGATCCGCTATTCTGTGTGCAATGGATTATACGCACAGTTGCTTCTGCGAATCATTGCTCCACATTTTTGCCTACTCTTTCAACGAGTGTCGTTAGCATGAATTACAATAAACTTTAATCATCTTATGGTCAGATAAATAGCATTACTTCAAAAGTAATAGGACGTAATGAGGTTACAGTGATGAGTGATTGACATTTCAGCACTTCAGCACATACTTGCGCGTTCATGTCAAGTGCATTTTTGAGAAACACACATAGAAAAGTTAAATGTTTGTAACCTCGCACACAGAAATCCATCCTATAGCTATGAGATCCATCAGGAAAAGCCATTCGCTTCATTATGCTGCGTGTTCATGCATGATTTTCTTTTTTGTGTGCACCGTAGATGAGGTAATTAATAGGGCTGTAATCAACCAAAGAAAATCTTGGTCGACTGAAATCCTGAAATTTTAGACAAAAAATCGACAAAAAATTACGTTAGAAAAAAAAAGTTACATTTATTAGCTGCGCACTGTGCGCAGTACTTGGTAGCCTTGTTGATCGCCTAAATGAATTATAAATAAACATAAAAAACAAGTAGGCTATTTGCAGTATATTAAATCATTTTTGACCTAATTATTTTGCACTGAAATGAGTCTGACACACGAGTCTGTCGGCTCTGACAGCGTTGCATTACGTGCACCTGCGCAATATCAGAGCCTGTGATTTCCGAAAATAGTACTGTTTTCAACTAGTGATAACATCACAATAACTTTTGAGGAATATACAACATAATTTTGACAATTGTTTTTGTCATATGTATTATAATAACTGAGACACTATCATTTCAGCCGCTCTGTGCAGCCGCTCTGTGGAGCTCAGCTTCGCGGCTGAGACACGAATAGACTATTAACCTAAAGCTTTTACTCTTAAACACAAAAGGCATTTCCACTTTAATAAAAAATAATATTTATTAAACAAACCAGATAAAGAGCAGAAACGAAATAAAGTGCATAACTGAAAAATAAAGCATATAGGCTCAAAACGAATACAAATGTCTGCCGATGTCTTTGTTGACATGGTAGAAGAGTGACTGACTGACTATGAATCAAACCCTCTCACAATTAAATAAATAATATTCAGCAAACCTTCTAGTAGCCTACTTTCTTCAATCTGTCTCTCTTCTCCAGTGGGTTGGGCTAATCCAAAAGAAGTGAAAGCAAGGGGGAAGTAAAAAAATCGACCAATCAGAATTTTGGTCGAGCCAGACCGATCGACCAATTAATCGACTAATCGACTGGGAGATTACAGCCCTAGTAATTAACGTTGCAGACAACACTAGCAAATCCAAATTCACTGGTCACAATTGAAAGCTGAACTCAAGGGATAACTTGTATCCATCGGGCAGGCAAAAATATAAAATAATTTAAGAAATAAATGTAAGTAATGGAGCAGTGGCCAAATCAGTCAGCAGGACACTGTTTGTGTTCGGGTCCCGTCGGGTTAAAAAAATGCCTTTGGGTTGGGTCGGACTCGGGTCTACTTTTATCGGGTCTGTCTCGGGTCGGGTTTTTCTTAAAAAAAAAAAAAAGATCATTTATGCATGTCGGGTTTGTGTAAAAAGTGATTCGAGTCTGGTATAGATTTTAGGGTCCGAGAAGACCTCTAATGTGAACATCTCCAAGTAGAACGTCCCGGGTTGTCATCTCTTAATTACGGTATTTACAACATGGCGTGAACGCAGCATATAATCACCCAATCTCTGCCCACTAGGCCACAGCACCTATATAGTAGGACAGGGGTGTCCAATCCTGCTCCTGAAGTTTAGCTTCAATTCTAGCTAAACAAACCTGAACCAGCTAATCAATGTCTTCTAAATGACTAGAAACTTCCAGAAGAGTGTTTTAGGGCAGGTAGGAGCTAATCTCTGCCAGACCATGGCCCTTCAGAAGCACAGTTGGACACCCCTGGAGAAGGAAATAGCATATGTTGCAATCAGTGGTAGTCTTGACAAAGGCACATTTTCCAGTGAATCAGTCATTTTTATTGACAGTGATACTACTCTCCCACTTTCCCCGCTCTAGGCAAGCATCACTCATAGTTACAACGCTGGAATCCTTCTCTCCTCGGAGAACAGTCTGTCTTTTTCAGCGCCGGTACTGAGCCTAGATAAGAGACACCACTGGCGGGGCATCCACACCTCTTCCGTTTCTGTTGTTCTTCAAACAAAACCAGAGAGGTCCATTAGCCCCGAGAGCAATGATAGCATATCGGAAGAACTCAACCATTTCAAGCCTATCGTCTGCTCGCCGTGCACGCCACCCAAAAGGTTGCCCGACGGGCGACTTTTGGAGCCTACGATCGTGAAGTCGACCCCTAGGAACTTGACACGCACTCTGCAGAAGTCCACAAGCTACGAGGCCAGCCCCACCATCTTGCAGAAGTGGAAGCAGATTGAAGTTGATCGTCAGAGCATCAAGGTGACCTCAAAAGGTACGGTCACAAGTCCGATCGCAGAGGATCTTAGCCATAAACTGAGTCCCGTAGAAGAATGGGACAGCCGACTCTGCAGCTGTGCTGTAGCCAAGGGCGGCTTGAAGGATCGTCAGTGCATTTGTGAGTCAAGTGCCAAAGGGTCTAAGGATCAGAAGGATAAACTTGTAGTCTGTAATAAACGACGGCTTATATTTGATCAGTGTAACAAAGAGGAAGATACACAGCCAGTTAGCACTCGTGTCAGGTCGACAACTCAAACTATTGCAGATACTTCATCCCCAAAAAGGCGTAGCCGATGTGAAGCACTCTGTGAACCCACAGAAACGTGTGCTCCGATGTTGGATAAACTCGCTGGACATTGTAATCAGGGAACTGTAGACCCTGAGAACTTTATAACCGAGCCTAGCACCAGGAGCTGTGTACTTAACAGACCTACCTCAAGAAGGGGCAAAAAGAGAAGCCACAAAACCAAACACTTGGAAGAGAACTTCCAGGCAAAAATATCCCGGACAGATAGCTGCGATGCCCGCGACAGGCTTGATGATCCTATCGTCCGGCGAATGAATCAGGAAAAGGTGGACAGAGAACTGGCACTGAAGCTACAAAGACAGTTTGACAGAGAATGCCAAAAAGTGGACAGGCACAAAACAAGTCGTAACAAATACGAACTCAGGTCCTGGGCTACGAAAGATGGGATGGTAGGACACAATACACGCAGATCAGGAAGAATCTCCAAAAGAAATGAACACTTGAACTATAGCTGTTAAAGGGACTTACGGTTATAAGTAGTGTTTCATCGTAGTGATTCATAACAGTCGCAAACGTTTTCTTTGCTTAGGCACTAATAGAGGCTTTCTAACATCTGGATGAGTATTTACTTTTTCGACTTGCCATTTAACAGATGTGTTTCATCCAAAGTGTTTCATCCGAGTCCACCTAGAGCAACCTGGGATTAAGTGCCTTTGCTCAAGGGCAATGGTTGCAGGACAAGGTCGGGCTCTCGGCAACTTTCCCATTCATGGGGATTCAAAGCTGCAGTGTTTTGTTTCCAGCTCTGTTACTGTTTAACTGGCTTCTACTACTCAAAAAGAGGAAACTAGATATAGGTATATGTTGTTTGGGGGGACGGAAAATGCATACAGAACTATATATGAGAACTCTTTTTAAAAGGCTTTTCAGTACTTCAAGCCACAGACAATAGTACTCCTTACAATCTCTTTGTGCTCATCACAATCACAATAGCTCCTCAAGAAGTTTGTTTGCATGTTTTAAAGTTATCATAGGACATTTGTTAGAAGGTGAAAGACATTTGAACAGAAGGTGTTTTGTACAAAGGTGTAGCGTAACCCTTTTTCTTTGGAATTTCTTGTTTCCAGTTGCCTGGGAAGTTTTCTCTTGATGTATCAATCTATCAAACAACTCGTACGAATATATATATTTTTTTGTGAATGATTTGGGTGGGAAAGAGTACAATTGTAGCCTTAGGTCAGCAAACTACTCTACACAAGCGCATAGACGCAAATGCTTGGTCAATGGTTTGCAAGAGCGCAGTCTTGTTTGTGCGTAACCTGTTTACTGCATTCTTCAGTACTGGGAAGGAAACAAACCTTAGTACTCAAGACAGCCATAGAGTTGCCTTCAAATGTTTGTGCCATTAATCAGGATGTATTATTTTTAGTTAGCTAGCTATGAACCGCTTTAAGACAAACATCTAAGGATCCTAAAAAAAAGCGTAACACTCTGTTACACATTTGTTCAACTATTTTTGGAGTTTACAATGAAAAACAAAAAGAGCTTATTTAAAGAAGTCATGGACAATTTTATTTATATGGTATCCACAGACAGTGATTGACTGTCTTAAAACTCCCAACAGCAATTCAATCACTTAATGCCCTCTCTAATGGTAGAGCTGCCGAGGTTGGTATCTCCTCATATGAAAATATGTCTGGTTAAGGAGTTTGCATTGTTATATTTACTAAATGAGGAAAATAAGCCTCAAAGTATGTGGTAAGTGGTTCACCAGAGAAAACTGATCAGAGATTACGGTTTATGCTAATGCCTTCTATAGCACCCCTTGTGGCAGTGCTGAGAATGCAACACTTGTTTGTTACACATTTCATCGTTTGAAATCAAACTCGAAAGAAAGACTTTAGAAAGCGCTTGCGTTCACATGTTTGTGTAGAGTGTGTTTCGGGCCTAACTGTGCAAATATTTTTCTTTTTATACCATTAAGTAAAATAGTTTTAAATAGTTTGGGATGTTAAAATGCTAAAAGGCATTGTGTGACAATGTTGACCATTAAGATTTCTAAAGAAATCTGATCGTTTTATTTTGACTTTTATTATTTAAACTAATCCTAGCTTCTTTTTCTTTTTTTTTTCTTTTTTTCTCTAGTGTTTTGACACTCTCCAAACTGTAATCTAAATAAAATATAATAAATCTGATTTAAGAGGATATAAAGTAACTGCATTTGGATACTTCTGCAAAAGCTGTGCATATAACGCCACAATGGAAAAACCATGCATGCTTACTTGATTCGGCAACTGGCAAAACAAATATGTGGTTTGTATTTAAGACATTGGTTTCTGTCATTGTATTTTTTGGGGAGTTTCTACATGTTTCACTTTTAGCTTGATCGTCACTCAACGGCGAGACACCACTCTTAAGGGCTACTTTCATTTCACAACTTTATCTATTAGGCTTTGTTGACTAGAGAGATCTATTTTGTGACTTGTGTCTGCCAAGAAAGCTTTAATCATGTTACTTTTGCTGTAAAAAGACACATTCAGTTGGACCACATCTATATGCACATACATTTACTGTTGCCTACTTTTTACCCTGAACCCATTTTTATTACAGACAGATTATTTCTATCCTGTACACTTCTTTGTAATGTGCCAACATGCCTGATTTCTGCAATCACGCAGTCTTTCCTTTTCGTTTTCCTTTATTTAAGTTCTATACAATACTGTAGGTTGCCAGCTGTACTATTGGAGAAGATAAATAGATTTTTTTATGCATTATGTACTATTTTGAAAATATGACTTGCCTATATTGATATTGATACTGATGCAAAGATGTTATTAGGGATTGTTTCTGACTGGCTTCCGAAGGACTCGGATTGTCTTCCATTGTCGAAAGGTATTGCTGGATTTGAAAGAGCATATGTATGAATTCTGTGGAGATCTAAAGAACACATTATATTTATTTGAACAGTACTTTGTAACAATGTCATCTTTTTAAACATTGCCTTTATACATGATTTTCCGGTTTCTGTCGACAAAACACTAGGAGCAGGAATTAAATAATGTAGCATTTATTCAGAATTTGCAAGCAAGTTTTTTCCTTTTTTCGTTTTTAAAAGTATTTAATCTAAAGATTTAGTTTGTTTCTAAAGGCGTATTAAGCGATTTCAGAGAAATGCTGTTGAAAGTGGATCGACTGAGCGGCAAAACACACTTGTAGCCAATCAGCAGTAAGGGGAGTATACACTTTAGTGCCTGTGTTGCATAACTTGTTTGTTAATTTGGGGGCGGAGCTATCAAGATGGGGTGTGTTTGTTTTTGGTGATTTCAAATATCAACAACATTTTTGAGAAATCGCTTACTGCACCTTTAATCATATATGCATTGTTTCCTAATGACAGAATGTAGTATATTCTTCTGAGGGTGTTCATTATCAACAACAACAAAATCAATTGATACATTTGCCAGTCCTCCCGTATTTTTATTTTATTTTTATTCTTATCCAATTAATAAAAGGAGATAAAAGCTAAATATGAACTAGAGGTATTCACCCTTATTGCATAACATGGTAAACATACCTCTGCAAAAAGCTATCTGCTAATAAAGGTCCTGAATGGGATAGCTCATACAGGTATACATCATCTTTGTGGAAACCCTGAATCGTGTGGGACACATGCTCTGGGGTTCAAGAAGAAAAGCAGAAATAAAAAGGAGGCTTATTTATTTACTGAGATATGTATTTGAAAGGTTGCTGCCTGTAATCATCATATGACTGCAAACGTGTGCAAGTACACGTACAGAAATAAATCATGACGTTCCAAAGTGGGCGGAGCATAGAGAATCGGTGATTTAGGGCGGGAAAATTAGTTAGTTTAGTTTACCTGATCACCTTGTGCGTTGTGATCTCCCTTTCAATAAAGGGCACAGTTATTTATTGTCAAACATGAGAATTCACATTTTTATTTGTACTGTTTTCAGTGCATGGGGATGAACGCCACCGCATCTAGCCACTGTGACCCCGCCTCCTTTGACGTCAGACGTCATCGCAGCTGTTTCCCTGTTTCAGACCCATTTCGATTGGACGATTTTTAAGTGATTTTAGCCAATCACACTCACCCAGGTCAGAACAAATGAACAGGAAGAAAAGATGGCGGCGAGGAACGGAAAGAATGGTCTACTGGAAAAAGTAAGAAACCTTTATTGTATATCGCCTTTTATGAGATTTTATGAGTCTTGAGTGCACAACGTAGTTTATTCTTTTTTACATATTTCATCTTTCGCACTCGTTATTCGGACGTGGATGTTGATGCGACCATGGCGCTCGTTTGCGTGTAACGAGTATAAAACGTAAACTTGTATAAATGAATGCACGCTACGAATGTGTATTTTTTTTATCATGTGTATTGAAAACTGTCGAATGCCGTTTAAATGTCTAGATACAGAAGATTACACAGCATTGCACACAATATTGTGTTATGCTCATCATTTCCTTCGCCTTCAGCGTGTCACTTTATTTCCAGTCAGGAAGGGAACGTTAACGTTAGTATGCTTTCATTTGGTTTCCATTTCGGTCAAAACGGACGAAACAATTTTACTGTGATTTTCTTGTTAATTGTGATCTGAAACCTAGTATTTCAAATTGGTGATTTTCAGACGTTTTGTCAGAAGCTGGTTTACAATATTTTAAATAAAGCAAACTGGATACAAATGCACAAGCTTTACAGTAAAAATTTCCATAGTATAAAAGGCAAAACTGCCTAAATACTAACATACTATCGTTATTCAGGAAATCTATATTATATGCACTATTATGCAAGTTAAATAAAATCAGAAATTCCCCAAATACCTGTAGGCCTTCTTTATATATATATATATATATATATATATATATAAGATGTTTTTGATTATTTACTTTGTCATTTGTTGCTGAAAGACTTATTGTTAATGTGTTACAACAACCAGTCAGTAGTGATGCAGATTTAATTTTCACAAATACACAAAGTTTCTGATGTGGCTGAAAGTGATGACTTTCTGTTCAGTTATGCCAGATGATAATTCAGTAGCTGTGGGCTGATTTAGATCAATAACTTGAGGCTTTATTAAAAGATTCATGCTACACTAGAAGCAACCATATGTTACAGAGTCCAGCCAGTGAAGGCAATGCAATTGAACAATGTAGTCTAATAGATGCATTTTGTAGTTGCATTTCATCACATTCAATTCAAACTACTAACTTTTATACAATATAATCTTATAAAAAACATTTATTTAAGCTGTCAATTCAGTAGCAGCGCAGACATATTCATTTAGCTTAAAAGGTTGTACTATGTTTAGTTTGCATATCTATCTTGCACATATGAAACTATTAAATAATCTATTTGGCTTGACAGTGTGGCTTGCTAAAATCATATTGCATGTGTTTCAGTGGAGGATTGATGAAAAGCCAGTGAAGATTGACAAATGGGATGGTGCAGCTGTGAAGAACTCTCTAGATGATGCAGCTAAGAAGGTCTGTTATATATAATTCATTTCATTTTACATATTACACACATACTGGTCAAAAGCTTGGGAACATTACTTTTTTTTTAATGTTTTTGAAAGAAGTTTCTTATGCTCATCAAGCCTGCATTTATTTTAACAAAAAATATATAGATATTGTGAAATCTTTCTAATATGCTGATTTGGTGCTCAAGAAACAATTATTATTATCTAATTAATACTTTTATTCAGCTAAGATGCATTCATTTGATCGAAAGTGACCATAAATGTAAAAAAAAAAAAAAAATATATGCTGTTCTTTAGAACTTTCTATTCATCAAAAAGTCCTGAAAATATGTATAACGTTTTCTACAAAAAATATGTTAAGCAGCAAAACTGTTTTTAATTTGATAATGGTATCAATAATAACTGAGCAGCAAATCATATCAGAATGATTTCTGAAGGATCTGAATAAATTACATGTAACAGTATATTAACTTTGTTATAAATGATTATTTTAAATAGTATACTATTTATACTATTAAATACTATTTCACAATATTAATACTTTTTACTGTTTTTCAAATCAAATAAATGCAGCCTTGGTGAGCAGAAGAGACTTCTTTCATAAAAAAAAAAAAAAAAATCATAATTGTTCCAAACATTTGACTGGTTATGTGTATGTAAATCTATTTATGTGGTTTCTTGAGTGATTTATTTGCATACTTTGTTTTTATACTGGTTATGTCCATCTTTTTAATCATCTACTCTTCTTTCTTTTTTTCCCCCATAGGTTCTGATTGAAAAATATGGCTACATTGAGAACTTCAACTTAGTGGATGGACGTCTGTTCATTTGCACGATCTCCTGCCTTTTCGCCATTGTAGCTTTAATTTGGGATTACCTCCACCCGTTCCCAGAGTCCAAGCCCGTACTGGCGTGTTGTGTTGTTTCATATCCTTCATTGAGCAAACTCGAAACACAATAGAGACGCAATGATTTGTGCTGGAGGTTTGACAGTGTAAATGAATGTAAATTGGGCACTGCTTCAGTTCTTGTCCTTAACAGATCAACACATACTTCATAATGATGGGGATTTTGACCCTGTACACTTCTTACAAAGAGAGGAACATCTTCCTTGTGGCCTTGCAGAAGGACCCAGCTGGAATGGACCCAGATCACAATTGGCAGCTGTCCTCTAGCCTAAAAAGGTGAGAATTTTTTTTCTTATATTTATTAATGGTGATCAAACAAACCCCTACCATAAAGACCCAGATATACGTTCTTTAAAAGAAGTTTGAAATGCATGACCGGCGATATAGCGACGCGGCCCACAGAGACTTTTAGATTAATATTTAAATATGTTCTGTGTTCTTTCCCAAAATATACACACAACAAAAATGACAGAGGTGAGAAAGCATCTGATCATAGCGATATGGATGTTTCTTCAATTCAGCAGTCAAGTCACGTTTATATAGCACAGATTTACAGTATTAAACATGAAAAATAATTAGATAATTATATTTATATTTTTATAATTATTTTCATTTAGAATTACAAGCTCATGTTTTTACTCGTCTGACCTTGATAAACTAAACAGAAGAAATGAACCGGAGAAGATTTCCACGTCAAAGAGGGCGGGGCCTCAGAGCCACACCCACCTATTATAACATCACCACGGACCAATGATAGTTTAAAGGCGTTTACCTGTCGGAGCTAAATCCAAGAATGAACTGGTGTGACGTAATTTCGACCAAAATCAGGCCAAAACTAAGTTTGTTTGGAGTTTGAAACAGCTTGCCAAACTCCAAACAAACTTAGTTTCGGCCTGATTTTGGTCGAAATTACGTCACACCAGTTCATTCTTGGATTTCGTTTTAAGTATATCGGGGCCTTAACTGCTAAACATCGGTGCAGTACTGAACACCCTAGCAACTAGTGCTGGGTTGAAAAGTAGATTTCTTGAATATCTCAATGTTTCTCTTCATTTTGATAAACCAATATAGATTGTTAAATTCCAAAAAGCAATCTTTTAGTCCAGTGCTTCTCAAACATGTCCTGGGAACCTCCTTCCACTGCACTTTTTCAAGACAGTCTTGCGTTTATCACCAAATTCAAGTCTTGCTTAAGGGTTGAATCAGGTTTGCTTGATGAGGGGGACATACAAAATGTGCAGTGGTTGGGGGTCACCAGGACAGGTTTGAGAAGCACTGTTTTAGGGCTTGTTTACACCTGCCCACTTCATGCGTTTTCTCTGATCGGACTATTTGTGGACTAAATCTAATCGTGAAATTTGTGTTGAAGCTCCACCCTATTAGCAGTGCCATTCCTCAGGAATAAACGTTTGATACTGTGGTTTACTATAGTCAGGCATGAAAACTCCTCACCTTTCGGCGAAATTCACCGTTTTAAAACCAAAATGGGTCACCTACGTGATTTGTGCAGATCCGATGAGAAAATATTTATGGGGTGGGAGGGGGGGTCGTGGCCAGCATTTACCCGCTATATCTCTATAGTTACCATAAACTTAGCAGCTTTAAAAAACCAATCATCATTCCTAATGCCGAAACCTGACAGCCAATCCGAGTCGGAGAAGGGCAGAATTGTTTTCAAAGTCTTTAACACTGCGAGTCTGATGACACACTGCCGAACAAAGAACCGCACGTCGGAAAGCAAGCCTGAGGTAAGTTAGCTTACAATGTTAACTGTCCTGTCAGATACAGACAGCGATGTTGCCAATGTCATTACTTTTAATTTTGACATAGAAGAGGGCGGGATAATATCGCGAGCGGGCGCGGGCGCCGTGAGCGCTGAGCGAGCAGGAACGAGTAGTGAGTTGTCGTCGAAAAAGATGGATAATGCAAAAAAGCTGTCGGGGGCTAAACATAGAAAAAGAAAGAGAGGAAAGGAGATGGCATGTCAATTGATGCGACAGCAGTTAAATAAGTGGATGGTGAAAGGCTACAGGTAGGATTTTGTTTTGTGTGACGTCCAGGCATGTAGGCTAATGCCATCGGGACTACCGGGAGATTCCCAGTGGGCCGACGTGCTTTTTGGGCCGATACATCTCATACTTTTTTGTTTCGTTTTTTGTCTTAACGGCCCATAAAACTCGTACATCGGCGGCCCATTCGTTTTGTTTTGCTTAATTGGCGGCGCTGGGTTAGTGCGTAATTAGTGTGTAATGCATTGGTCAATAAAAAGTCAGCGTTAGTTGTTTTCTTCTGACACCCCATGAAACACGTAGATCAGCGGCCCATTTGGTTCTTTTCTTGATTGACACTGGGCTGGCCCAATCACACCTTTAATGTGAAGTATAGAAATATACTCTTTCAAGTATAGAAATTAGTACAAAACTAATTATGAAAGTTTCCTTTATTTTTCAGTGCATTTGTTTTACAATATATGGCTATTACTATCATGGGATTAATATTATAACTATTATTATGTAGTAGTAATGTAGACAGACACTGTAACTAAAATAAATTTTCTTTGTTTAATTTGCACCAGATTGATGAATTTAACATTTAAAAAGCACTATATATATATATATATATATAAGTTGATTGGATTGGATTTTTTGCTGCCACATCCTTCTCACCTTTTTTACCCCTGACCTGTTTTCATGCCTGTATAGTACTAAATGGCTTGTGTCCATTAGGTTTGATGACCAGTATACGTTAAGAGTGTCCTTCACTGACGGGAAAACCAAGCTGTTCAGGGAGACGGAGTTTACAAAGTCGGTCGGGGTGTTCTTCGACGAGAACGGGACGCTGGTGATGGACCAATTTGAAAAATATGTCTCAAAGCTTCATGACACATTGGCCACAGAGAAGAAGACAAAGTAACGGTTGGTCGAAACTGGCGATGCAGGCCTTCAGCGACCCAGCGCACTCAGTAACGGTGGCTGTAGTGGGACAAAACACAGATGTTATTCAGGCTAGTGTGTGTTATCACAGTTTAGCTCTCAGCTCTAACATTACATAAGGTCAGCAGTGTTTTCTTATTGCTAAAAAATTGTCCAATTTTCTTTTATGTGAGCCATTTTTTGTTTTTTAAATGCAAGTTCAATTTATTACCGGTGTCTCAGTTTAGTGCTCTTTATTAAAAAAAAATTAAAATAAAGCCAGGCATTTCTACCATATGCATAGCTAAGAAAAACAGTGTTCTTCAATATCAATGTATTTAAAGAAAGTTCACATTAAATTATAATTTTTTTTTTTTTTTTGGTAATCAGAAGCTGTTCACATTAGGGTTTAAATATTGGAAGAATACTTATATTTTCATAAAACAAAACGAGTCCCTCCTTCCTTCAGGAGTGTTTTTGGATCAGAGGTGATCTACATTAGTGCTCCCACATTTCACGACGCCTTGTGAAGCGTTGAGTGTCTGAAACAAGCAGATGTTTGTACATCTGAGCACCAGTGTATATATAGAGCCTTATTAAATGTCTGTTTAATCTGCATTTATTTGTCCTATTCTGAATTGTATCTGTTTAGGCTTTAAAGGTCAACGGAAAGCAAAGAAATGACCCATGTCCATCTGTCGTGTTTGTCCCCCTATCGCTTTGATACTTTTGTGTTTGGCCATTTATGCTTGAACCAGGGATAACCGTTTTATGTTCCCTTTTTGTGAGCATCGGATCAGTCTTGACCTGTTTTTCACACTCAGGAGTGAATGGACCTGAATGTCCTGGTTTTCTGTCAACAGCCATTTTCATATAGATTATCTTAATTTATTTGGAAAAGTTTTGAACCGTACATCTGGTTGCTGTTTGTTTCTCCATATTGTGAAATATTAGGCCTGCTGAAATCCACGGGGACTTCTCAACGGTTTTTGTCTAATGATATTCAGCTTTAGCTACCCATATTGTATGTGCCTGTTATTCTCAAACAAAACAAACAAAAAAAATTACAAAATAAAGTAAGGCATTTTTACATTTGTGTTTTGCTGTCATTATTTCAGGAACGTTTGCCAAATTTGTTTGATGCTTTTGTGACTGACCACATTTGCTCATTTTATAATTAGAGTTCATATTCTGATCAAGCGTTTCTGCAAAGGACGATCATTTACATGACAAGAATATTCCAATTATAAACCAATATGAAAACTGGTGCAACATTCAGTTTAAGCCAGTTTACAAATTAGATTGCTATTTTTATTTTTCAGATTTTGAATATCCACTGTAATAAAATATAGTAAATTTTCCAACAAAAAAAAGTTCTTCAGTTTCTTGAATTTTCTCAACCATCTGTATCTTGTCTCACCTAAAACTACGTTCAGATGTGTGTGCAGGATGATTTGTTACATAATGTTGTGTTTACATAACCCTGAATTCCAGTTAGCATGTGCCAGATAAGTTTTCTATAGAAACCATAATATTGACTTGTGTTCATGCATATGTAATTGGAATAAAGGACCATATTTCAATAAAATCTCACATTCACTTCAAAATATGGTCATTTTATGTCAAAGCAACCAAATTTCAGAAACTTTCCCAGCTAAAATTGTATATTTCAGAAAGACAAACATAAATATTGGGGCCACACTGAAATTCCCATATATTTGAGATTGTGGGCCTTAAATTGTGGGATATAGGGTCTTAAAAATGAAGATGCCAAAAGATTTTTGGTAAGAATCAAAATTTAAAATGATATAAGGATATCTTTAATACTTCTTGAGTTCCAGATATGCAAACTTGAAGGGCAAACATAGTGCTTTTTCTCATTTTTGAACTGTCATTATTGACATATAATGTAACAGATTGCTAAAGTCAATAGATTTCACTAATATACCAAAAATAAAATGATGCTGCAACTTTTCTATACAGTAGTTATTTTCCCCCTCCTGTAATTTGGTAATTTTGGCCCGTTCTACAAAATAATGGATTTCACAGTAAATATTCATTCATGGGATTTAATATTTTGGCTTTCTTCTTTATGTATTTCTTTCACCAAAAAGCTAAATCAAACCAACCAAACAACTGGTTGAGTTGACATGAAATGGACTTCTCCAATCATTTAGTTCTCTTTCATTTATTTTCTCCCAGTCCACTGCAAGCTTGCATTTCGTTTTGCCTCCATCCAGTCAACAATCTATAACCCCGTCCTTTTTTTTTCTTTTCGATAACCCGTTTTTACTCTGATTTATGTCACTACTGGAGAAAAGATCTGTCGCTAATGCATTGCATCTTTAAAATCAACTGTGAGGTTTGCATGTTAAGTCATATGCAATACCGCAGGTCACTGCATTGACCACATGCAACTATTGTGGATGAGATGCCACAAATAACACTTTTATCCTTTCAAAGCGTGTCTGCGGCCTAGACATTATTGTGATGGCAGAGCCTGTGTAAACAGATCTGTGGGGGTTTGTCCCATTGTGCCAACTTGCATATGCACATTGATTGAATGACTCACATTTGGCCCCATCCAATAAAGTGTTCATGCACGTGCCTGAAAACAATGCAAACAATGCATTGTAGTAGATAACACTCCTCCTTTTGAACTGTGGACATTTTAAATCTCTGGACAGTTTAAGTCTGACACATTTACATAAAGCAAATCCCTTTTAAATCAAATCAGCAGGAAAACAGTTTGGTTTCGAGAAGCGTAAGTCATGGAAATGTTACATTCACTGCATTACATTCAAAAAGAGATTTTTTGCAGTGATGCCGTAACCATTTTGTTCCATTGAAGAAACTTTCAGTGAACAGATCTTAAAAGTACCGTTGTTTATGGCGAAGAGTGAAGAGCATTTTAATAATCTACAGAAACTTTTTTCCACGATAAAGAACCTTTTGTGGAATGGAAAGGTTCCATGGAACAATGTATGGCAATAAAGAACCTTTCTTTTTAACAGTGCATCATTACATAACACAAGGGGTTGACCTGCCTCATGCATAATAAATAAATGTTGTGTAAAGTGTAAAGTGTAAAACTGTAAAAAATATACATCTTCAATTGGACACATCATTGTTTTAAAGATTGATTTTATTCAGTTGAAACACCATTAAGTACAACACAAAGTATCCAGCAATCCAGCTGCTTCATGACCGAACTGTGAAAGGACATCAAACTTGCATTTGCCCTCGATGTATTGAAGGGATTGTTGCCATGTTATGAGATATGTGGGTCAGTGAACTCTTGTTGCTCAATGCTGGTCATATTGCAGAGACCAAAGCTGAGCTGCTTTCACTCCACTAATTCAGTTAGAGCAAATAACAAACAAATATACTGCATGTATAAAGGGACCAATCTAATAATAAACAAAGGGGCCATCTAAATGTAGATTTTTGAGTACATATTGGCTGATCCTTTTGACAATCAAAATGTGGATATATATCTTTAGGTGTAAATCTGCTGCTTTCTTGCTCAGTCGTATTTCATGTGATGGTCTCAGTGAGAATGTGAGAGAATAATGCAAACTGTTGGTTACATTTTGCAGCATAAATCGTTCTTGAGGTGCGGTCACATTTAGCCTACTGTTGCTCGGTGAACTTTCGCGGGAAAAATGTCCAATAAGAACCGCGTGGATTCCAGTAACTTAAAAGAATCGGCGCGATCGTGAGTTTTTACGTGAATTTTCCCCACGCAGATTTCGCTTGTGTTCAAGTTGGTCATACGAATTTGCTGACCAACAGAAAGGTTTGAATGTTACTTCTGTGCAAGCTGTGCTTCATACATCTCTACGCTATTGGCAATATTGCACACGAAACTTCGCCAATATGACCGCACCTTTATGCTATCATTCGTAAATCAACACAGCATTTCTTATAGTCTGTGAAAGAAGAGGTTCTGCATCCGGTCTTGATAAACAGGAGCTTCTCCGGAAAGGTTAAAAGCGCAAAGCACAGCACCTAGAAATTGAGAATACAAATATTTGGTTAGAATATCTATTTGTGTTACTTTTTTTTTTTTTTTGGCAGAAATATTTCAGGTTAGCCTACTAGTTAAAATAAAATAAAACATCACCAGATCAAAAAATGCATTGACAGGTATGCACTTACCAACCTAATCTGACAGGTAAACATATCTGAGTTACAAGGTGTCGATTTCGAATGAATTCATACGATTATTAGAAGAAAAAAAAAAGCATGAAGGTCCACCCTAAACCCAACTCAAACATAATCTTTACTGGGGTGTAAGCAGATCGTATGAAAATGCATGAATAAGATTGGACGAATTCATACAAAGTAAGGCCCGTTCGCACAAAGAACGATAACTATTCAGATAACTATAATCAGCGAAATTAGTGTCCACACTAACGAACGATAACGCTCTGTTTCTTACAAGAGCATGTTGCAGGTTTCGTTGACTGCTGCTTTAATTGCTGGAGCTCTTAAAAGCAGGATGGAATCTGATTGGCTGTCAATGTTTTTATCGTTCATCAGCTGAAAAAAAAAAATTATCAGAAAATGATTCCAATGATTTCATTTCTCTGTGCCGTTATAGTTGTGGTGTGAATTTCTGTTATTCTTTTACATTTAGAACGGTTTTCAGAACTATCTTTATCATTATCTCAATGCTAAGTTACTTACAAATTGCAGTCGGTACTGATTACAAATTACATGAAAAAAAATTTAGTTAGTAACGTAATCCATTAGGCCTACATGACATATTTAAAGTAGCTAATGTAATCTAACTACTTTTTGATTACTTTTAACCTAATTCGTTTATCACATTCATTTGAATAGTATAATCTTGTACCATATTTATATAAAAATGCAAAGAGAACAAAGTTAATTTTATTATTCATTATTATTATTGACTTAATTTTATTATTGACCTAATTTATTAACTTAAAATCTCAGGGGATAATTCAAGTAAATATATTAGGTCAGCTGACAAAAAAGTTGGGGAATCCCTGCATTGCATGTAAATATGAAATGTGTGAATTTGTACATTTTAACGTGTTTGAAAGACAAAACCCTTCAGAATACATGCAGTATGTAATGTGTGATACTGTAATCAATAAAAAGTAATTGCAGTCTGATTACGAGTATTTTAAAACATAATATATTTTAATTACAAGTGCTTAATTTTTTTAATCAGATTATGTAATCCAGATTTCATGTAATTAGTTAATGCCCAGCACTGATTATCGTTATAGTTACCATCCTTGGTGTGAACTCAGCCATCAATTCGCCAAAACGTAAAATAGTTACAAATTGCAGTAAGATTGTGAGATTGTGTTGGCATTTACAATGATAGTCTATGGTGCAAGTATACAGTATATATTGTCCCATAGACTTCCATTGTAAGTGAATATTGTAATTCACATCTATATCTACAAAATCTACAAAATGTAATATATGCAGAACATTTCAGTACCTGTATCTCCGGGGACAACCATGATAACCAATCATGTACTCCTGCGCATAGCAGTGCTTCCTGCACAGTCCTCGATATCCACAGGTCCATTTCTGCACCTCTGTGTCATTGCCTGTTGGGAGAAGATCGCTTAGTACATAACCAACAATCATCATGCACAATCCATACTTGTCCAACAGTCATAATTTTAGTCATAATTGTCAGCAATTAGTAAATAATGCTATTAATCTGTCAATGCACATCAGCATTGTTAATACTAGCAATAATACCTACAGATCCAGACCTGTTGTTATGTTGTAGTAGCTATTGCATATTGAAATGTAAAAGTACCTTGACTCGCTGTCAGCAGCAGCAGAGTTATTATAATCAGTCCCAGTGCCCTCATGTTGTAGCATCTCCGTCTCTTCGGCTGACCACTCACATTTATATTGCACAGCAGCCCGGTTCGAGGGGAGGGACTAGTCTAGTCAATAACAGTTTTCATTCCTTTATCTGCATCAGTTGTGAGATTATGTCTTTATTTATTTATTTTCTTTCTAATCTCAGCAACATTTCAAAAATTAATTTACCCATAGTGAAGAGCTTGTCTACAGTTTCATAACTTGTTAAGCCCAGCATGCAAAGAAAGGAATGAATATATTTGGATAAATTATAAGGACTGATTTATTTTATTTTATTTTTTATTATAATCTGATCCTTAAGGGTCTGTTGGTATTGTTAAAATGTTTAACATTTGAAAAAGTGTGAAAAATGTGCCCTTAAAGTATAATAGGCATGTTATATAATGCATTGGAATTTAATGATGTAATGTTGCATTGAAGCTGTGGGTCTTTTCTCTCAGTGCTACTGTAGTGGCCAAAAGTGATGGCGCAATATTATTACAAATTTGTTAAAGCATGCATGTCAGCATATTAGTTTGCTTGGAGTCAATTGTTTTATTTGTGATATGAAACATGACAAATTGTGCCGACATACTTTTTTGGCCATGCTGTCATACAAAAAAAAATTATGAACACATGAAAAAAAAAATGAAAAAAAATGAAAAAAAATAAATAATAATAGATATATAACCAACAAAGTATTAATAACTGATTTTGTTGTAATCAGCGTATATGATTTTTTGCATATAACATAAAACCTGTAGTTTTTTTTTTTTTTTTGTATGTTTATATACGTAATTGTAATTATTTTTGTCAGATAAATACCTTGACCAAGTTCAGTGTTTGGTTCTTCCCTCATATTTAAAATATTTAAAGAATTATAAAATATGTTCTTCATATTTTGATGGTTTAATGAAACTTAGAGGGTCATTAAAAACAAATAACTCATCCAGACATCACTTCTGGCCACTGAGACTGAGTTGTTACTCTGTTGTGTAGGTATAATTGTTTCAGGAAATACTGGTAACGCTTTATTTTGCAGGGTCCTTGTTACACGTTACATGTAGTTACTACAGTAATAACTATAAATTATGCATAATTACATGTAACTAATCGAAAGCAAACCAAGTACATGTATTTAATTAATATAACTTAGTACTTAAATGTATAATTATAACAGGACATATATAATAGAAATAAATACTATAACAGAAATAAAGTGTAACCAAAATATGATACCTATTTCAATTAAAATATTACATAAGTTACAGGTATAACATTTATAGGATTTTAAGGATATATGCAAGATTTGATAAAGTTTAATTACATTTTTTTTTTGATGGCTCTGTATAATTTTGTATAATGGTTAATACATATTTTTTTATTGTACGTTTATTAATGTTTTACATTGCAACTCGAAATATATGTCTTTCATTCTTTTTTGTCCCCCTACCTACTTGCATTTAGCAGAGTTTTGCATAAGTTATATGGGTCATTTTCCCCATTACTGTACACTAAGGGGGCGTTTACACCATAGATATCTATATTTAGATGCCACATTTGACCGCTCCAGGCACGTTGGCATATATCTATGGTTTACATGACAGTTTTCAACTCAGAGTACGTTTACATGATAACGATGTACTAAAAACATAAAAGTGTTTTTTTTTTTTTTTTTTTTTTTTTTTTTTGCGTACAGACAAACCGATCCCCCGTTCACACGGATCTGCGAAAATGACTAAAAACTCTGTATTCTGCTGCCAGGCCAGTAGTTGGCGATGTCACTTTGTAAAGAAACACTACGCACCAGTGGACTGAACACGTAATATGCATGTGCATGACATCACCATTTTCCAAAATTTTATTTTTTTTATTTTTTATTTTGTATAAAAACAATATCGGAGATGATAACAGTATCGTTTTTAAAAAAAAAAAATACTTTGAAACCAGTTTTCAAAAGTATGTGTTTTCAGGCCCCAAAACCGCTGTTGTCGTGTAAATGAACGGCCAAAACACATAAAGAGTGTTCCTTAAATCTTTGCAAAGTGACATCGCCAACAAGGCCTACTGGCCTCTGATGCATAATATGCCATTTTATGCGAAGACCTGTTCAGAATCAATGCTGATAGAAATATTATTGTTAATTTATAAATAGTTTATAGTTATGTTGTATGACCTCATTTAACACTCATTATGTGTATGTCTCTGCAGTGGAAACTCATTGGAAAACAGGTAGTTGGAAAAACAGGTAGTTGTGCAACTGTGTACGGCCAGAAACGTTGTCAGCAAAAATCTACTATTCAGGACCGGGCAATAGCGGCTCACATGCAGGACCTTGTGACCAGGACCCTTTCTCTCTACACATACACAACCCATTCACACTCACACACACACTGGTTTCACAACTGTTGGGTAAAGAACCATACCCAACTGAACAGCCTTCCGGGTTTTTTTCTTTTTCTTTTTTTTTTTACATACAATGAATTGGCATAAAAAAGATGATGTCTGTTCACTTCTCTCTCGTTTTCAGTGAGAAGCCACCAGAGGGTGCTACTATAGGCCTATAGCTTACTAACTATAATATATAATATATAATAATATGTAATTTTTGTAATTTTCAGTGAGAAGCCACCAGAGGGTGTACATGTGCCTTAAACCTGTTCTTAGTGCATTCTGCATTGGTAGAATGAAAAGTTTAACAAATATGCTATATTGAACTTCTGTCTATGCGCTTATATATATATATATATATATATATATATATATATATATATATATATATATATATATATATGCCTACTATAGGCCTATAGCTTACTAACTATAATATATAATAATATGTAATATATATATATATATATATATATATATATATATATATATATATATATATATATATATATATATATATATGTAAGTATGTATGTATATTACGTTCTAGCGTCCGTTTGCGTCTCGACGACGTTCATTGAAAACAGTTCCGCTTTTTAAAACGCACCTCGAGACCTCTCAGATTTTCCCCGTGTCGTGTGTTCCCTTTCATCGCAAAAACGCGTCCCGTGTGTGTCCTGTGTGTGTGTCCTGCCCGCACGGTTATGGTGACGTCACCATCTGAACACCGCGCGCAGGTACTGCTCTTGTAAACAATAACATCGCGAGGAGGAACACTCGGAGGAGCAGCTGAGGACCAAACAAATGCAAGATCTCACTGCATTGGCCAGAATCGGATTTAGACGCTGCACATTTTACAGGAATGGCATGTCTTATGGCAGCCTTTTCAGTCAACAATACTGCAGTGACCAACTCCATCATAATGGTAAGACTGTTTTATCTCATTGATATCTATCTATCTATATACATGCATGTATATATGTGTGTGTGTGTGTGTGTATATATATATATATATATATATATATATATATATATATAATACATATACATATACATTTATTAATTTTTAATTTTTAATTAACCATTTAATACTTAACACATTTAGCTGCGTAAAATAAACTGTATGTTTAAACCATGCTTGATTGACGTGTATATTCTGAGTGAACCAGAGTAACCCTCACTGACTGCACAGATCTGTCAGTTCTTCACATGTCCTGGTGTCACAGACTGCATAACATTTCTGTTGCAAAGATATTTCTAATGCATGATCAGTTGTTACATATTTAATATAAATATAAATGTTATATATATAAATATAAAAATGTAGTGCCAGCACTAATTTCATAAATTCTTTAAATATTAGATGTGATGATGATGATGTTTTAATATCCTTTTATATTACATAATACAGTTTTAATATGGAGAAACACATTACTGCATTAAACTCACATTTAGCCATCACTGTTTTGTTTTTTTTCTCTCTGAGCTTAGAATAAGCTTTGTCCGATAGTAACCTCTTCTGCCTTGTGGTGAGAGAGAGAGAGATTAGGTTGTCTCTCTTTATATTTCGCGTGCATTTTCTGATGCACTTTTATTTTATGCTATATACTATACATATATATGTTATATGTGCTGTTGATGCTTATTGCTTATTCTTCTTAATACAAAAAATAAATAAATACTGTCAGTAGTATGTACTTACTTTGAAATATACCATGGATATATCATTGTTTACAAGAGACATTGCTACTTTTTATTGGTATTTTGCTATAGAGCAACAAATTTAGGGTGTGTGTGTGTGTGTGTGTGTGTGTGTGTGTGTGTGTGTGTGTGTGTGTGTGTGTGTGTGTGTGTGTGTGCGTGTGTTCCTGGTATTCCCTATGTTATGGGGACCACAAGTATAGTAATACCAGTATATTTTTACCTTGATTTTTTTGGGTCCCCATGAGAAAACAAGCTTATAAATCATACTAAGCAATGTTTTTTTGAAAATGTAAAAATGCAGAAAGTTTTGTGTGATGGGTAGATTTAGGGGTAGGGTTAGTGTAATTGGAGAGAATGTACAGTTTGTACAGTATACAAACCATTACATATATGTCCCCATAAAACATGGAAACCCAACGTGTGCGCGTTTGTGTGAGTGTTAATAGAGTCTTCTTACACTTGTTCATTTTATCCCTGATGACTTCTGAACATCGAACATTTGTCAGCAGAGATTTTGAGTCCTAAGAGCAAAATCCTCAGGTCTTTTTTCTCTCAAGGCTGCAGTGTATTACATAAGCGTTCTCTCTTTCCACCCTCAGAATACCAATGGACCTCCGGATCTCATGCTAGACCCTAGAACCGTGTGTGTGTCCATTGATGAAATGATATCCAAGCCTGTCGGCAGTCAGCAAACACCACTGTTGCACGGACACCTGAAAAAAGTTGAGAACAATCTGACCGAGGCCCAGCGATTTTCATATCTCCCCCGCAGACCCGCAGTCAACATCGAATTCAAAGATCTCTCGTACTCGGTTCCTGAAGGACCGTGGTGGAGGAAAAAAGGTAATGTTTGACCTTCAAGCCTCAAAGCACTTTAAATGTCATTTAAAGGTTAGGTTGTGCTTTACCATACACTTTATTGTGTTAAATAACTAAAGCACAAAAGTAAATCTAAGTAAATGTAAAGTACTGTGTTGTTCGATAGTACATTTCACGTAATACATGTTAGTAAATATTATTTACTCGTTACAAATGTGACACATGACATACAAGTCTCAAAATAAATGATGATACAGTATATTTTAATTTACCAAAAGCACTATTAAGTTCACTATTCAGCTAATTACATTTACTATCAATTTAAACTAGAATACATTTCCATTTAATTACAACTAACATGCAATTAACACATTTAGTTAGGTGCTTAAGATAGGTGCTCTTTTTAAAAGTATGCTAAGGTGAACTTCTTTTTCACAACCATAGGGACTCACAAATATGTATTTGTGCTCTTCATTAAATCTTATCTGCAACATATTGTATTTAAATCCATCTTTCGTAGGATAGTGGGAAAGTTAATAGTTGTTTACTGTGTTTATTTTATTTTATTTTGATATGCACACACAGTATGTATGTCCATAATATGTATTTTAAAAGCATACTACACACTATTTTTAATGAAAAAGTCCATGTCTGCACTAATCAACTAATCTTGCTGTATGTTTTAATTGAATTTACGGCAAGGGGATTTGTTGGTTTCTGTTGGAAATATTCTGGGAATTGGATTGATTTCAAGGGGAATGATTTGTTTTGGATGCAGATACGAATAAATCATCTAGTGATGTGGAGAGTGTAGGATGTTGAATAGATTAGCCAAGAGTGGTTTTAGGCTTTTTGTTTTTCAAAAATGTCCTTTTTGGTGGATGTTATCCTGAGAATGTCTGAGGATGTTATCCTCTGAAGTGAATTCATTAATTAAGCACTACGGTTGACATAACAGCCCAGCTGTCTACTTTGCCTTGGCTTTGCTCTTTTTTATTTTTTTTTACGTTCACCTTAAAGGATCAGGGTTTTGTTTTTGATGGACAGTGATGTCTTCATTAGGCTTACCATCTGGATTGTAATTTGATTTCAAATGTCTTGGATACAGCAAATGTTCATTAGCAGCAGTTTTGTCACTGGCAGAAACCCCTGCACGTGATTTCACCAAGTACAACATGTTCCTGGAACAACATTTTTTTTTTGATCCTTGAACAACATTCCAATCAACCAATCAGATTTGAGGAACAAGTTAACAGTTTGTGTCAAGTTTAGGCTTACAACCAGAGTTAGGTGCTTCTACATCAGTGTTATTCACCTATCATTACCCTCTGATTTTAGGGATAAGTCATGGGTAGGGTTAGATTTAGGGTTAGGACTATATTTTCTGACAGGAATTTTGTTCCATGATCAACAAAATATGTTGACCCAGGAACACATATAACTCCGCAAAATCACGGTGACCCAAGCCAGAACAGACGGCAGAGTTCAGCTTTTTTCATCCTACAATCTGATTTTTTTTCTACTTTTTTTGTTTTTGTCACTTGTCAGATTGTATTTTTCACATATTTCCCCTATAGCTCAGAAGTATTTTTGGATGTGCTCATTTGCTGCTCAGTGTTACCCAGCCCTTCTGCTAAGAAGAATGAATAGCTTACCCATTGGCCCTAATGCTGTTTGCAGATACGAAGGTGTTTTCCTGTCACAAATCTTTCTCAGAGCAATATTTTGCTTGCATATCATACTGTTCATAACATTGCCAATGCTAGTTTTTCAGTTTTTGCTTACTCTGTTACCCAGCCCTTCTGCTAAGAAGAATGAATAGCTTACCCATTTTGCTCATTTGAAGAATGAATAGCTTACCCAGTTTTTGCTTACTCTGTTACCCAGCCCTTCTGCTAAGAAGAATGAATAGCTTACCCATTGGCCCTAATGCTGTTTGCAGATACGAAGGTGTTTTCCTGTCACAAATCTTGCTCAGAGCAATATTTTGCTTGCATATCATACTGTTCATAACATTGCCAATGCTAGTTTTTCAGTTTTTGCTTACTCTACTTTAACTACCACTACTTAAAGTGATCTTATATATCTAATTGCATCTGATATAGCGTGAGACCAGTGACTGCAATGCTGTCTTGTATTTGATAAAATAGCTAATAAAATATTAAAATGATAAAATAACATACAGCAAGTACAAAAATCCCACCTTTGTTGCCAGAGGATATTTACACTAACTCCTCCCACTATTACAAAATTACAAAAGAAATCACGCTGATAACAGGATTGTGGTGTGGCTATAAGGCGGATGGCGTTAGCTTTTGACACGACAAACCGAATCTGAGTCCGAATCTGCCTTTTTCTGATCTCATTCTCCCTTTTCCAATCGCACATAAGCTCAGAGAGGCATTTATTTTAAATAAAATTAAGATAATAATATTGAAAAGTTGAAAAAAGCGTCAAACAGTGGGAGTAAAGTGTTTATCGGGTAGGGGTAGGGGTAGGGGTAGGAGTAGGAGTAGGAGTAGGGGTAGGGGTAGGGGTAGGGGTAGGGGTAGGAGTAGGAGTAGGAGTAGGGGTAGGGGTAGGGGTAGGGGTAGGAGTAGGGGTAGGGGAAGGCTACCTTTAGGGACAAGGACAAGTAATGTCCCAATATGGCAGCATCCATTTATGATTTTAATAAATATAATCATATACACTGTATATGTTGTTTTCATTGCATACTGTTCTATAATATACTGCAATACACTGATGTGCAAATATAGTATCTTCCACTATTTACATCGCCGGTCTTGATGCCCAATTCCGATTTGTTGACTATATCTTTTTTTTTTCTTTTTTTTTTTGATGACCAGCTTACATCTTCTTTTAAAAGTGACCCATTTCCAGTATCTGCATTTACAGTATACACTTGGTGAAACAACCCAAAGTAGACGTATTGACCCGGAAAGGCCAAAAAGGAAGTAAAAATGACATTATTTGCAATTGACGCAGATGAAATGATTTTACAAGTTTTGCTTTCCGCACCACCTCTAAAGGTCAGCAAAACATTGCATTGATGCTTCGTCCTCCATTGCGCCATTGGAAAGAGTCATGTGATCGCGGTTGGTGTCCACCTGACTTGATGTCATTCGCCTCTGTTGCTTTTTCAATGACGTACGACTCGCATTGACAGGGAAATATCCGATCTGTCCGCTTACATGCAGACGCAAATGCATGTATCCTATCCATTTAATGTATTTCCACATATGAATGAGGCCTGAAACCGCTCTGAGAACATCGGAATCCATGTGCTTTTTTCCTGCTTACACATTCATGGGTCACATCCAATCTGTGCCACATGGGAGGAAAAAAATGGAATTGGGTCACTTGAACCATGTGATGTAAATGCAGCCTTAGGGCCAGATTTACTAAACAGGGCAAATTAGCAAGAGCACAATTCCAAAACAGCACCGATGGGAGTGGAAAGTTCAGTGCGTGATCTATAGTGAACTTTAAAGAACAGAGACACAGCCGGATCATTTCCGTAATGACCAATGTAATCTACCAGTTAGCGTTTGGTTTAAGACATGCTTTTTTTGGGCGGTAAATAATCTCGCAAACAGCAGTGAATTGACGAGCGCAATCACCTTGCATGATTCATTTAAATACTCTACTCCCATAAATTCTGCGTCTGAAAGGGAAACTCCTACAAATGCATATGCAATTAGGGCAGCAAAAATAACTGTCCACGGCTTTTCAGCGCTAATTTGTCTTTAGTAAATCAATCCTGACCATAGTTTTTTAACGCCAAAAGAGGGTTTGCGCTAGTGCAAGCTGTTAGTGTGGCTTATTGTAGCCAAAACATCTAGGCATGTTTCAGCATTGACACTTAAAGCCACTGCCATAAAGTAAATAATAATTTATCAAAATTCTAAATAAATCTCATGATTTCTGAACAGTCTTTAGAAAGCAAAATAAAACAATAATGTAGAATTTGGTAAACACTTAATTTCTGAAATCTTTCCTTCCCTCTGAAGGGTCCCTGGACCCCAGTTCGAAAACCACTGAAAATGTAATTAATATTTGTATTAATTGTGTGTTTTTTCCAATGCTTAGGCAGGGTAATTTACACATTTGCTCTGAGAAGTTCCAGTCAACTTACAACATCTGACCTGCTGCTTAAAGGAATTGTTCATCCAAAAAATGTAATTCTGCTATTTTGTCATGATATGGACTATAGGGCTTGCTGTGTCCTCCTTGGTTTGACCTATGCACTGAATATCTCCATTATCCCAGGCATCTGAAGTATACCTTTGAGGTTTTTCAGAAACTTCTCTTGGAGCTGGATGCTTCAACGCTGTCAAACAGAGTCCAGTCACTCAGGTCTAAAAATAAGATTGTCTTTAGTATAATCTGTTCTGTGGTTCCATGTTGCCTAACAAAGACCTTACATTTGAGCAATTATTTTGAACATGTTGTGCCTATAGAAAGAGAGAAACACAAAAGTTGTTCTGCAAACTTTCACACTGTTCACACATCCTGTGTGAATTGACACCTTGCCCAAAGAGTTTTTACAGGCCTTGCCGTTCTTCCCATGGGGCTTGCTTCGCCCTCTTTGGTTTGAACTATCGTATGCACTGAATTCAGAGTGAACACAGTCTCCAGTCGCACAGAGCTTACACTGCTGTTTTAATACGAGATTGTTATTTGTGTAATCTGTTAAGACATCAGTATCTTTTGTTTTCAGAAAATGTGGAAACCTTGTTTTTTAAATCTATTTTATTTTAAACAACGCAACTCTGTTGTGTATTTTGAACAATTTGCGAAACTTTTCACAAGCTGTTTCGAAACTGTTTTCTACCTGTGTGAATGAATATGCCTTGAAAGGTCATTGGGGAAAAAATGCAGTTAGTTCTGTTGATAAAGATTCACTCAGAGTACTAACAGATGCCATTTCTGTGGGGCTGTTGTTGGCAATAACAAAAGAGTTTGTAATTCATCTTCGTCAATTCGTCTGTTATTCATAATTGAAATTTTAACCCGATTTAATTAAATTATTTTAATTAATCCACTCATTAAAATTAATAACGCCAACTTATTTTTGTGTTGAATCAAAACAATTCTATTAAGAAGTATTTATTAGCATAGTGGGGGGGGGGGTTTGTCCAAGGAAACCAATATTTTTGTTTAAATTTTACTTCAATTAGTTTTGTGTGCTAATTGCAGTTACTCATTTTGAATGGTTAATTTGTAAGGATCTCATTTGATTAATTCTAACTCAATTCTTCAGTCTTGTTGAATTTAATTAATAGTATTGCTTGTAATCTGTTGCCACAATTGTATTGAGTAGATATAGTCTATAATTTTTTACAGTATACTGTCGTATGGCAATTTTATGGTGGCCACTATAAATGACCTATTTCTGGATGGAAATATTCTTACAAAACAGTATAGTCTAAAGGTTATGTATGATATCAGGGTAATTTTTAAAAATAATGAAGTCAGTTTGAACTAGTTTATTCAAATTGTAATGTATTGTGAATGATCAGGGCCCGAGCACCGATGTTGTGAGGACCCTCTTGGAATTGCTCTGTTTATTACAGTTTGAAATGTGGAAATATTTGCCTGAAGTAGAAGCAAGTTTCAATGAAACTTCAATGCCACACTCCAGTGTCGCTTCTGGACAGAACAACAGAATGCTCAACACACAGCCCTGACTCATGCACTCAACATCAGACACGTGCAGGCAGCAAATGGATTGAACTGGCAAACAGCCGGGCTGGGTTAAAAGGATCTGGTCATGAAATGGTCAGGGATAGTACCATGATGTCACTGAGTGGAGGTATGGAGCAGATGTGGACAGGACCGATATAATCCTGGTGTTTTGTGCAGATCACAGCTTTCAGAGCCTCAGGATGAACAGATCCTCTGGCATCTGCAGCTGGTATTTCATTTGATGCTGCTAACTTGGTTGACAAAAAATGAATTCATTCAATATGATAATATAATTTGTGCACTGAAACATAATTATGCATATCAAATATAAGCTTTTTATATATATATATATGATGATGATTGCAACTGCTTTAAGTTTAAATCTTCTTTAAAGGGATAGTTCACCCAAAAAAAGAAAATTCTGTCATCATTTTCTCATGTTATTCCAAACCTATATGACCTGTTTTCTTTCTTCTGCTGAACACAAAATATATTTTGTAGAATATGGTTAACCCAAACAGTTGATGAACCCCATTGACTTCCATATTATTATTATTTTCAGACAATGGGGTCCATCAAATGTTTAAATAAATGCTTGTAATAAATTTGCCAGTACACTTTAACCATATTTTAAAGATGTACATAAGTCGTACTTAAGTGGGTCAAAAGTTCAACTAATCGCATTCATTATAAATGACTATTTTCATTTAAATATAAATAACATGCATGATTAAATGCATTTGTTTAAAGCGCTTATAAATATAAAGTATTCTCATGTTTCGGACAACTTGGATCATGTTCCTTTCCCGCAGAAGCTCACTCTGTGTCCACAGAAATTGGCTATTCACTAGGCCTATAAAGCTATGTGACTGGCGGATGGTTTCCGAGTCAAATTCACTATCAATTATTTTCATTATCGATAATAATCGAGTTTTATCGATTATAGTTGTCGCAGCCCTAATGTACTTTGCTCTGCACTGCACATTATGGCAAATTTAGCTGCTCATTTTAGTATCCAATGCAGCAAATTCACACAGTATGCTACTTACTGCAGAAATAATAGTATTAGCAGTATACTGTTTGAACATAGTACTTTCGTCTTAAACGTATATAGGAAGTTACATACAGTAGGGATGGTTTTGATTTCATGGTGACTAAAAGCAAGTCCATCTGACATGTTATCAACAGCTTCTAGGTTTTTTGTTACATTTTTTTTTTTTTTTTTTTTTTTTACTGAAAAGCAATAGAGAGTGATGTGCTGTTTATTATCAATTGATTGCCATTGAAACCAGGCCTTTGAGCTGTCTAACAAATCTTTGTAATCCATACTGAGAGGAAAGAGAGAGCAGCAGCCCAGCTCTGCTCTCACAGCTGGTTACTATCGGTCAATAAACTCCAGTAACCTCCGCTTTGAGCTGTGGAGCAGGAGCGAACCATCAGCTGTGCACTTGTGAAGATAAGGCTGCTGATGAGAGATGCTTGTGGAAGAATATCTGAGATGTAGATTGTTCACTTTCATTTCCCATGAGTTGTCAACTCCATATTCAATCACTGAAAAAAGGCTTTTACTTGAAACGCACAAACAACATACGTGTCTCTGTGCTGCATTAGTGGATTGGTCCTGACTGCCCTTCATCATCACGTATCATAACACAAACACATCACATGTTCCCAGGATCTATGCACTAACATCTCAAATGAAAATAAAAATGGCACTTTATTATGAAATATTCTAAATGTTATTTGAATGTTTTAAACAAAACATGCAACTATAAGTTTATAGATCAGTGTTGCTGACTGTATTTATGAGAAACAACTGAAGGATATATTCATATCGATCATTATCAGCTAAATTTTCCCATATATATGTTGTATTGATAATATAACACTGGAGGACACTGTGACTCTCAGTTTAGCTTATTTATTATTTACTTTATTGTACCTGTTCTGCAAAATAAAGCATTCTGTTAACATGTATATGCTTAGATGCATGACCCTGGCAGTAGACGTCTTGATCGCTGAATCTTCTTGCCATCAGATTTCTAAGACCCACCTTTTTCCAAATATTGGGCCTCCTTGGAAACATTGGTATAATTTGAACATTATGGATTCATTGCCAGTGATTGTGTCATAAATGTTTAATAGTGCAATCTGCAGGAGTGATCAGCCTGTTTCTATGTGACCTGAGAAGTTGTGACAACTCATATAGTTTATACAAATTTATAGCTATTTTTAGTGCATCTGGTCAGCACAAAGAAAAGGTTATTCATCATTACTCAAACCCAAAGTGTTCCTGGTGAAAAAATAAGTGAAATTAATCATAAAATTAAGTTTTCAAAGAGGTATATGGGTATATGCATGCTCTCTTCTCTTTGTATATGGACTGTTTAACTACCATATGTATTATATATATATATATATATATATATATATATATATATATATATATATATATATATATATATATATATATATATATATATATGTAATACTTGCATGCATGTAAACTGGGTCATTAGCATTTGTTTAAAAACTGTATGGGTGCTTTCTGTATCAATTTGATTACTTGCAATGAGCATATATAAGAATTCTGTTACTTGAAACTCATATTATGTGTACTTTATGCTGTGTACCATGCCTTAAAATAACTTTTTCACAATGTTTGTTTGGGTCGAGCTTTTAATAGGATTTAAAGAACCTCGCACAGCCTCGAGTAACCTCCGGGATGGGTGAAAATGTCACAGAAAATTACATCAATGCCTAGCCTACTGAAGCATGTAAAAGACCCAAGTGAACTCTGTGGTGTCTCTCCTCCTCCTTTGGTATTTTTTACCTCGGCTGATGATTTGACCCTCGTGCTGTAAAACGCTGAAAGAGCTGCATGGGCAAACCTGCTTTAGAGAAAGTGAGGTGTTTGCCAAGGAGGCTTAATAACTTTGACTCAGTTACCTAATGAGATCTCCCTTCATAGGTCAAAAAAGGCCAAAATAGCTGTCTGTTACACTGGAAGGGAATATTAGTATTGCAATAAATCAGCTGATGTATGGGCAATAGCACAGTAACAAGCACTATCAAGCTCTTTCCCACCCAGCCCCAACCAAAACATCTTTCACTTGGCTGTAACTTATAGATAAGGAGGCATTGAACCGCCACTGTAACTAATAGATAAGGAGTTATGTCTAAATAACTGTACAGTAAATTGTCGCCAAGACCAGCATGATTCAGCATTGACAAACGGGTCACATGAAAAGACGAACATGTACCTGTTAAACATGATCAATGCAAAGTTCGGCACTGACATATTTCGTATCTCCTTATATACATTGAAAAGTACTATGGTACTGTAATATATACTGTACCATGGGCACTGAATGATTGACATGTTCTCTGGTATGGTACTCACAAGTACTCAGCACGGCGCATGTTTTAAAACAACATGGCGATTGTACATGGTAAATGTCTAAACACTTACAAACATTAGCATGGTATGTTTTTTGGTCATGGTTTCTGGCGCTACAATGGTATTTTGGGCAAGTACCGTTTATCATGGTATTCTTGGAAGTGCCATGTATGTAAATACCATGATATGTACATTTCAGTACCATAGTACTTTTCAAAATACCATAGAATTTAAATCTGATACCATGACTCTACTAATGCCACTGTAAACCATAAAAAATCATAATAATACGGTGGTATTTATTTGTTTGTGTAGCCAGTTTGATCTTGTTCTATAGTTTGTTTTTGCTCTTTGATATGGTAGTTTTTTATATAGTCATAAAATGAATAAACCCTTTTGTTTAAGTCTGTCCACCTTATTCTTCATTGCATAAGTAAACTATTTCCTGTGAAAATGCGATTAGTCTGATTTGTTAGCCGGTAAAAAGCCGGTTTATTAGGTAAAAAACAAAGTGCACTTAATTGTAAAACTAATTGTGCTAAAAACCAGTGTGTTTATGAGTATGATAAATTAAAATAAAATGATGACAAACACCAGTTCACAACATTAAGCAGCACAACTGACTGTTCTTGTTCAGATGAAATAACTGGTAGCAAGCTTTGCGCAAGTTAAAAATGTATTTTTTAAAAATAAGGTGAAACAGACAAAGTCATATAAAGCTGAAAGTTACAGTCATAGAGCCGGTCATACATTAGATAATTGTGGGGGGATGAAAATAATGCGGCTGAAATCATAATGACTCATAATGACTTTATTCACTGTGGAAGTCTCTATGCAAAATGAGCATGATTGTTAAGTACATTGCTGATGCTCTAAATGATTTGGTTACGTAGGATGTGAATGTTTGTCGGCACTTCATTTGACTACCGGTCAAACTTACATCTAACCCCACAGGTCATGGGAATTTGTGTTTGCCAAGCGATTTGAATGTTTTCTGGAAAGTTCACTTTGGCAAGCTGTTTCAAACTCCGAAGAACTGGGTTTTGGGCGGATTTTGTTCGAAATGACGTCACACTTGAAGAATTAAAGTAGTGGTGCAAATGATCCAGTGATGTTATCATATAGCAATACCTCCCAGTATTTCTGTTTCGATTTCTTCGTCATGCACACTTGATCGTGACTCAAAGTAACCCTTGTCCCTCGTGGCCAGGGAAAGCTCTCTCCTCTGTTGACATGCAGCACATCAGGTGCACTAAGCAAAATCATCCTGCCTTTATCTGCTAACCAGCTGGCTTCACCTAGAGACCATGCCTTTCCATTTCAGAAATAGTGTGATGCACCTTTCTATGTTGGTGGGGTTACTATAGTGCACGATCAGAGGGAGAAGCCCTGGGATCCTGCGCTAAAAGAGGACAGAGAAGGTCAGAGGTATTTGTGTATTGCTCTGTCGGATTGTAAGCACAATCCAATTAAGCTGGCAGCCACTGCAATCAACTGGATTAGCATCTCAGCCTCAGATACTGGATAAATAACAGGTTACAATCGGTCAACCTGTAGATGTCCTCTTTTAGTTGTTAATTGCAATTAAATGAAAATGTATTGTAGTTTAAAATTATTTTAAATGCAATTAGCTGAACTTTAGAGTCAGACGTAAGTGCATCTTTATGTGTAATTTAATAAACTTAGGTCACACTTTATTTTAAGGTGTCATTGTTATAATGTAATTATACATTTAAGTACTGAGTAATATTAATCGACTAATATTAACTGACTACATGTACTTACTATAGGGTTAGGCTAGGATTAGGATTTGGTTGAGGGTTAGTTGCATGTAATTATATTGTTATTACTATGGTAAATACATGTAATATATGTACAAGGACACTAAAATAAAGTGTTACCTTAACTTCTATTGTTAATAAACCTCTATTGTATTTGAAATATGAGTAAAGTGCTCTACGTCATACTGACAAGTATTTATGGTAAACTGAAATATATTTTAATGTCATTTCTATTGAAACTTGAATGTCATTTGCAAATATTACACATTTGTGAAAAAGTTGCAATTCAGCATGTTTAAAATATATTAAATTAAAATGTAACATTGAATAACACTACAGTTAAAATTATAATCAAGCACTTTACATGTGATTTAGTCTTCAACACATCAAAATAAGTGTACTTCTTTTAATCATGATACAAGATTAGTAAAACATTTAAAATGTACTTTAAAGTCCTCCTGTGGTGAAAATCAAGCTTTTAATGTTGTTTATTTGTCTAAGTGTTTTTAATATGCCTTAAGACAAACCATGTGCAAATTCACAAGTCAACACCATTGCTGAGAATGTTCTCTTGAAAACTGCGGTGAACCAAAGACATGCAAGCTATTTTAAGGCATGAAAAAAAGTTTAAATGTGTCATTTTTGTGATCAAAGATGAGTTTTAAGGGATAAAATTACTGACTACTTTAATTTGATAATATTACAAAGTGCACTTTTTAAAACTGAACTTAAGTGCATTAAAAAAAAAACAGTCATGAAGTTGTACTTTTAAGTACACTTAAGTGCCATTTTATTTAATTATCACAAAACACTATCTGCAGTTACAGTTGTTTTAAAAAAGTATATATTTTCAAAATTTAAAGTACACTAGTAGCGCACTTCTATTTCACAAGGGTTTATAATCGTCCCAAAAACTATTTACTTAAAATGTATAAATGTCAGTGCATTAGATAACATAATGCTATGAAAGATAGCACAATCCCACATTTCAAGCAAACATTTCATGAATTGACATTTTTCAGAAATTGAAATTGCACTCAGCATTTGCTCTACACTTTGCATATGCGTCGGATGGAACAAAAATATACAAACAATGCTATACAATTAAAACTAAAATGTAGTAGCAGTAGTATTTTTTTATTTTATTTTTTCTTAGTAGAAGATTTCGGCATCTTTCCTTTCTATTCTTGAATGAAAATGGCTGGCGAGTGAACTGACTTGCCTGAAAATGCTTTATCTCAGTAACTTTAAGATTTCGAATCAAAAGCGCAGTTAAACATGCTTGTTTTCTAGTCACTTTTGCATGCTTGTTTCAAACATCCAAACCTGTATTTTCATTATTTTAGATATCAGGTTATCACATTTCTATTGAAACAAGTTAGCACGTGTCATTTCATGAATGATTTTATGTCTTTAATTTGTGTTAAAAAGTCTTATATTGCAAAGTTGATCAAATGTGACAAATGTCCATCTTGTTGTCTAATGATTACATTTCATTACTAATAATCCAATTCATACATTTTAAGCAAGTAAACGTTCAAATACTCTTTGGGGCGAGTGTATATGAGTCAAGAACCCACAGAGAAATGTTGCTTACAAATCTGCACACAAAGCGGCGTAATATGGTGAAGAATGCATTGTACACCTTGACAAAAGAAAATGAATAGGTATTGTTGAAAGGTTATAGCATCAACCCATTTTTCTTTTAAAGTTATAGACAAAAAGGTACACTGAGAGGAACAGGTCAGATTGAGGTAAGGACAGGGTTTATCCATAGATACTCACACCAGCAAATATGTTCATTCACCTGGAAATGTTCAGAAACCCGACAGTGAACAAACAAATAACCCTTTTCACCTGCAATCACAAACTGACCATTATGTAAGCAGGAGAATTTGAATGGGATTTTGGCAGGTTCATTTCATGATTGGGAGGAACAGCTCAGGTTGTTCATTGTGCTTATTGTTCGGACTGTGGAAGGTTTCTCACACGGCTCTTTCTCTGTTCCACCCTGTTTCAGGTTACAAGACTCTTCTGAAAGGGATCTCTGGGAACTTTACCAGCGGAGCTTTGGTGGCCATCATGGGACCCTCGGGAGCTGGGAAGTCTACGTTAATGAACATTTTAGCAGGTTATAGGTTAGTATGACCACATGAAGCATCCAACACTAACTATTTTACATTTAGGCAAATTGGTAACCAGTTAAACATGATAAGTATTGTCAATCATTTAAGACATTTCTTCTCATGTAGAACCTTTTTGGCATAAAGGGTTCTTTAAAGCACTGAAGTGCCTTGGAACGCACAGCTTTGTTTGATGCGTTAACGTAATTTCCACTGAAACAGGAAGCTAAGGCGGGACATATTGAATGGCTCCTCCCCCTTTTCACATAGCCAATAGCGTTTAGTTTACCTCACAGACTGCAAGTCGTACTTGACAGCCCCATGGAAGCGAATCCTAGCGCTGATGATACATTGGATTCAATAGTAGAGCTGTGAATAAATTCTAGCCATTTCATTCTTAACCAACATACAAAACGGAATAAAACTTGAGCGTTTGAGCAACCGAACACACATCTTCAACCCATATTGCTCCGTGACGTGTCAACGGTCGCTTTGACCAGGTGGTATTTATAGCATAGGGGGCGGAGCTTTAGATTCTAGAGAGCATTTGATTGGACAGAAGATGTGATGTCATAAAAATCCGTGATCCATTTTAGCGGAAGTGAGAGACTGTAAGTTTTGAATGCTTATATCTCCTAAATGTGAATTTTGTCATTGTTTTGGAACACACCAGCTTATTCATAACCTTAAGGCTAACATATTTATTCTAAAAGCTAAAAAGCTTACATTTTGATTTCAGGGGGCCTTTAAAAGTGAGTATTTTTTCTAAGAGTGCAAAACCCAACCTTTAGTGTTGCATAAGCAGATTGTACGAACACGTATTTAAACGATTTCGCCACCAATTCGCCGAAACCTACAATTGTTACGAATTGCCATTAAAGTGTTGATACATCCAGCACAATCATTATACATTTTGGTTATTTTTTGTATCTTCCACTGGAAGCTGTTCATTATTTATTTAAATGTATTCTTTTTGCGGATACTTTTATGCAAAGCAATTTACAAATGAAGAATGCCTGAAGAAGTATGTCTCAGTGTTGATGCTGAATGAATACAGCAATTACTTGACATGTGGGGGAGACCATGATCATTTATCAGGATTCAGGAAATGGTGGTCATAAATGTGTTGACGTTACAAAAGACAGGATATGTGAAGATGTGCTTTATCACACAGGGAAACAGGCATGAAGGGGGAGATCTCGATAAATGGGCAGCCCAGAGATCTGCGATCTTTCAGGAAAGTGTCCTGCTACATCATGCAGGACGACATGTTACTGCCACACCTCACCGTACAGGAGGCCATGATGGTACGTGTCTGCTGAGATCATCTCATTGAGCCGCATTAGCACATGCTGTAATCCCCATTCAATTAAAAGTCTCAAGTATCTATAGCTAAAAGTTCTTGAGTAAAGCTCCAGATTAAGTTTCCACATTTATTTATACATATAAAATTAAAAAGTGTTCAAATAAATGCTTCTAACTATAAGCATTTTCAGAGTTATTCAGGAAAATGAATTAATCAAACAATGCAATTTGTCATGACTGTCTATGGCTCTGACACCGGATATTACACTGAACTGAACTGAACTGAACTGAACTGAAAAGATGTCCTAACATATTTTATGTAAAATTTACATTCATTGTCAGACATGATGACAAGTAAACTAATGTCTGCTCTGAAGGTCTGCCCTTGTGAAAAAGAAGTACACTTTAACATACATTTTATTTCATTGGTATTTCTGTACACTTAAGAATATATAATTTTAAGATTTGAAGTGCACTATAAGTGCACATTTAGTGTGGCACACTTCTTTTTCGCCAGGGTAGATGAAATTGTGAAGAGTAAATATTGTTTCCCCTTGCACAAGTATTTACTTTAAGTAGTGCTCAAGTAAAGTACAAATTACGGTAACACTTTATTTTATAGTGTCCTTGTTACATGTTACATGTACTTACATGCAACTAACCCTCAACCAAATCCTAATCCTACCCTAACCCTATAGTAAGTACATGTAGTTAATTAATATTACTCAGAACTTACATGTATAATTACACTGTAACAATGACAACTTACAATAAAGTGTAACCCAAATTTCTCCTAGTAATACATAAAATTAGTTTTACACCATGTATTGAATGTAACCTTTGTTGTTTGAATGTAACATATTTGTTCATATTTAGTTAAGAAAATAACATTTTTAATAGCAATAGCATAACATTACCTCATGGTAAATGTAACGTACACAAACTAAATTAAAAAAACATGTAATTAGCTGTCACAGCTTCACAGGAATATGTCTCATGTAATTGCAGTTGTTGTGTTGCTGAGTTGATGCAAATCCCTCTGTTAGCTGTAGTTGTATCGGCTAATGCTCATCATGATCTAAATCACTCACTCTCCCTGCTCAGGTATCAGCTAATCTCAAACTCCAGGAAAAGGATGAAGGCAAACGTGAAATGGTAAGCGAGAGGCGTGTGAAGTTTCTCACCCGGTTATGTACGTACGGCCTAATCTTTATGCTAAAGGTCAGCCATGGGTGCCTTAAACATGACTTGATTGGCTTAGAATAATGTTGTTGCATGAACAATATGGATGCTGTTAACATGTACACTACCGTTCAAATTGTTGTACTTTTTTTCTTTTCTTTTTTTTTTTTTTTTAGAAATTAATACTTTTATTCAGCAAGGATGCATTAAATTGAGCAAAAGTGACAGTAAAGACTTGTACATTGTCACACTAGAATTCTGTTTCAAATAAATGGTATCTATCCTTCTATTCATCAATGTATCATAAAAAAAAAAAATATCACAGTTGGCACAAAAATGATAAAACAGCACAATTGTTTAACATTCAACTTTGATAATGATAAGAAATGTTTCTTGAGCAGCAAATCAGCATATTATAACGATTTCTGAAGGATCATGTGACACTGAAGACTGGAGTAATGATGCTGAAAATTCAGCTTTGCATCACAGGAATAAATTATAAAAAAAAAATTTTTTTTAAGCGATTTCAAATACTAATAATTCACAGTATAACTGTTTTACTGTACTTTGATCAGGCTTCCCAAACCCCCCAAAAAACATTTGCAATTCTTACCGACCACAAACTTTTGACCGGTAGTGTAGATATGTATGTGCATGCGTTGTCCTTATTCCAGTCCATATTCCACATGACATGCTGTCGTTCTAGGTACGGGAAATCCTGACTGCACTCGGCTTGTTAGAATGTGCCAAGACGCGCACATCCAATCTGTCCGGAGGCCAGAGGAAGCGTTTGGCCATCGCCCTGGAGCTCGTCAACAACCCGCCCGTCATGTTTTTTGATGAGCCCACCAGGTGAGCCCCCTCCATGTGCACACACTACACTGTAAAAATAAAAAATAAATTGCTTTAGAAAAAAAACAAAAAAGCAGTTGTGGTTGCCATAAAAAGAACAGCAGGAACATTTTAGGTTTTATGCACCTGAACTTAAATTTGCATTAAAAAATCTGTATTTTCATTAAAGGTGCAGTAGCCGATTTCTTAGAAACACTGTTGATATTTGATACCAACTGAAACAAACACACCCCTCCCTTCATTTCTCCGCCCCTAAAATGCATGCACTCGCAATGCAAGAGTGGATGAATCTTTACCATAGCTGAAGTGAAGCAAAATAATGCAGTGACACTCCAAACTGTCCTGTTACTATAGCTAACATTACAAAAACAGCATATCTTGGTTCTGTGAAACAGCAAAACCAATGTTACTCAAGTCTGGAGCAGAAACAACACAACCTCTGCATTTTTTAAGGCCTTGCCGTTTAGGTCTCTCCAGCGCTGGAAAGCTTTTCTAATATTAATGCGGGTTCTAAAGCTGATCTTAACCCCTTTTTTCCCAGTGATATTCCTCTGACCTTTTCTCTTTTGTAATGTCTCTCAGCCATCTCTCTTTCTACAGTCCCTCTTGCTCACTCTCTCTCAGTGTGTTGTGGTGCTCGGTCCGATCTACTTTCAACAGCTTTTCTCAGAAATCTCTTATTGCACATTTAACTGATATAATGCTACTATTCCATCTAAAGTAATACAATTTGTTGTTTACATGTATAATATACTGATAGCCACCATTATAATACAGGTGGTAAAAGAGACACATGATGAACAAGCTGAAATAATAAATACATATATTTAGATAGAAGTGTAATGCACACAAACACAAAACACCATTATGGTAACACACATGACACTAGAATAATACAAGAAACATTCATTTAACAAAATAAGATGTAACGTTTTGTACCAAAATACCATCAAATGTAAAGTGTCACACAGGGAATTGTGAGAATGTCAGTTTATGCTTTTTCACTGTAAATTATAAGAGGATTGATTGTTTTTACTTCCAAAATCTGCACATTTAACAGTATTTTACAGTAAAATATCATGAAATGTCCCATTGGATCCATTACAGTTTTTCCACTGTATATAATAAGGCAACTTACCGTTAACAGTCTTTTACCACTTAAATAAATAAATAAATATGTTTACAGTGATATATAATGCATGGTCATGAAGCGAACCATCAAATCGACTCCACTAAATGACGTTCCTGAGACAAATATATCTCTTGTTGAAAAGCTGTTACCCATGAGGTTTCTCTGTTATGTCCTTGTAATGTGTGAATGCAATTTCATTGCATATTCACTTACAGGCTTTGCCCAGATGGGATATTGTTGGGACAGTTGAGACCTGGTCTCTACGGACTCTATTAAGCTTTCATCCCTCTCCCGGGGTTTTGCCCTCTAAGAACAAAAACGACTCTCTGACTTTAGTTTGCGCTCTCCAGAGAATCAGAGAGTCGTTTTTGTTCTTAGAGGGTAAAACCCCGGGAGAGTAAATAAATGCCATTTACAAAGTATTGTTTTAAGCCGAATTGACTTTAGTTTGCGCACGCCGGAGAATCAATTCGGCTTAAAACAATACTTTGTAAATCGCATTTATACGATTGCCATGCTTATCAAGGACAAACAGATTCTCCTTCATGGAAATCAAAACATGTGGCATCAGCTTCTATAGGTTGCATAAGAGCAGGACCATCATCATTAATGTGATGTCACAGAGTTGTGTTAAAGTGGACACTTTAATGGCTCAAATGAATAATATTTCCCTGTGCATTAGATAAATATCCAATCAGCAAATTGTGTGTAGCATGTGCAATGATATTATTTGAATGCACTGCTAAATTGACAGCTACTAAAGTATTATCCTGTCCTTTAAAATGGACACTTAATCTTCCACTTTATCCAGCGTCTAATATGGCTTTGATAGAGCGAGGTCAAGATTATGATTTAATCTCACCTCTTTAACCTTGTCTACCCCACTGACATGAGCACTTAAGTGATATTGCAAGGACATATTGTTATATAATAAGTATTGCTAAATTTTAATATAGTATATACAAAAATAAGTAATATCAGTGTTATTTTAGTATCATTTAGATATTATTGTTATTTTTTTATGTTTTCATTTTGATTTTAGTTAAAGTTTTAGTCATTTTCTTGTGTCTTTGTCATTCTTATTAGTTAAATAGGTATATGTAGTTTTTGTTATTATTTGTTGTTGTTGTCGTTATTTTCAGTTGTAGTTATTTTAGAAAATAAAGTTAAACTAAACTAGAAAAAAAAAGTGTGTTGAGACAAACTTTAAGTTGGCTTGAGAAAGCCGGACCAGAGAGTTAGAAGAAGTTTAAAGTAGTTAGAAGTTTAAAGTAGTTTAAGGTTTACAGTTAGTTTAAAGTTTGATTGATAGATTAGTTAGAAAGAAAGAATAACTGGAAAGAAATAAAGATTAGTTAGAAAGAAAGAGAAAAAAAGAAAGAGATTAGTTAGAAAGAAATATTAGTTAGAAAGAAAGAAAGAAAGATTAGTTAGAAAGAAAGAGAAAGTTAAAAAGAAAGATTAGTTAGAAAGAAAAAAGATTATTTAGAAAGAAAGATTAGTGAGAAAGAAAGACTAGTTTGAAAGAAAGAAAGAAAGATAGATTAGTTAGAAAGAGAAAGATGGGATTAGTTAGAAAGAAAGAAAGAAAGAAAGATGGATTAGTTAGAAAGAAAGATAGATTAGTTAGAAATAAATAAATTAAGATGGATTAGTTAGAAAGAAAGATAAATTAGTTAGAAAGAAAGATGGATTAGTTAGAAAGAAAGATTGATTAGTAAGAAAGAAAGATTGATTAGTAAGAAAGAAAGATCGATTAGTAAGAAAGAAAGATGAATTTATGGAAGGTCTGACCCAAGTTTGGAGTTTGTAGAGTTAAAGCTCTAGGAGGAGTTAGAGTCAGAAAATGTTGCGTCAGAAAAAAATAAATAATAATACGTTTAAATAGGATTTCAGTAAGTTGGCTTTCTCAAGCCAACTTAATGAAAGTTAGAAATGTTGCCTTGGCATCTAGCTGAAATAAAAATAGGGTTAGGGTTAAGTTAAGTTTATTTATGTATTTATTTAATTTAATACGGAGCCCCTAAAGGGACCTTTGCAAAAATAAAAAATATACAGACTTTAGGTGCTCACTAGAAACTATTTTGTGCGCACAAGGAACTTTCCACGTGTAGGCCTATACTGTCTATCGTCACAGCTATGTTTAGTTTAGTTCAGTTTCTGTCATGTCTGTATTAGTTCTCATTAGTTACTATGGTTTGTCATTACTTGTTTGTGTGTTTGTAATTCCCCTAAGTTTGCTACTTCATTCAAATCATCATCTTCATCATTCGCGTTCTACACCCTCAAAATTTGGCTTTTTGCTCAAAATGAAACCACGCATTTCGGATTTAACAGCACTTATTGCGAGCAGAGCCACAGACATTAAGGACTTTAGATATGAAGGGAGGCTTACAAAAAAAAAAAAAAAAAAAAAGACAATCTAATAAGTAGCTGGACTCATCCGTGTACTAGACGAACTGCTCTAACGAAATACATTTTTTTAGATTTTTATCAGCACACAGCTGTATGGCGGCCATTTCACGACCACCACAGAGGATGGGTTAAAGCGGACATAAGGCCATGATATTAGAGGTATACTGGACCCTTAAACTTGGCAAATAGGACAATGCACACAGCCATATTGCATCATCAGCCCATTTTACGGTTTACGTTAAACCATTGCGTGGTTTCTCGGCCGTCACAGAGGATGCTTTAAAGGAATAGTTCACTTAAAAATGAAAAATTCTGTCATCATTTACTCACCATCAAGTTGTTATGTATTTCTTTCTTCTGTTGAACACAAAAGAAGATACAACTTAATGTAAATGATGACAGAATTTTCATTTTTCGGACATAAGGCTTTGATATGAGAAAGCAAATACTGGCCTGACAAAAGCCAAATTTTGAGAATTTTTTTATCACGGCGCATGATATTAGAGGTATAACTGCCGAAAGCCAAATTTTTAGCAAACAGATGTTTATTAATTCATGCGCATCCTCTCATTTTCTTTATAGTAAAATGGCAGTGACACACAAAGGAAATATGTTATAGACAGTATAGATTAAATTGTATGAGCACGCTAAAAAAATATTTTTTATATATATTTTAACAGGAATTTCTTAGAAGAAAGAGGAGGAAAGGGAATCGGTACATAATAATCAGTACAGACTTGAACCTTGTCTGCATCGGAGCACCACAGCTTGGAAATGCGCGCCACCGCCGCACCACAAGACGGTTCTGACTGTTGTTTTCTCTGTCTTCCCCTCTTCAGTGGACTGGACAGCTCCTCCTGCTTCCAGGTGGTCTCGCTGATGAAGGCTCTCGCTCGGGGTGGACGGACAGTCATCTGCACAATCCACCAGCCCAGCGCTAAAGTCTTTGAGCTCTTTGATAAGGTGATCACTATTTTATACTCTGATTTGTGTTTTTGAGGTTTTTAATGCATTCTGTCTCAACTCATTCTTGGTGTGTTTGTTTCTCCAGCTGTATGTCCTCAGTCAAGGACAGTGTATTTACAGAGGAAGAGTGTTAAGCTTAATCCCGCATCTCAGAGAACTGGGACTCAACTGTCCCACCTATCACAACCCTGCAGACTTCGGTAAGAACATGACACCCTCAGTATACAGAGGTCCTAATGAACAAACAAACAAATAAATAACACAACTTTTTTCGGCAATTGCTGGACCTTTGCTTTCAGAAGTTACACGAGTGAATCAAATCTGACATATAAAACGTTCACATAGAAAAGCTCAGTGACTTGCGCATCTATTCATTAAAAATTTTACTTAAGTAAAAAAAAAATGCACCGTCAGAAACTATTTAAATTAATTATTCAGGTAATAAAGACATTCAAAATTTTAGGGTTGGTATGATTTTTTTTATGTTTTTGAAGAAGTCTTCTGCTTACCAAGGCTGCATTTATTTGATCAAAAATAGAGTAAAACACTAATCTTGTGAAATATTTATTACAGTTTGAAAGAATTTATTCCTTTGATTCAAAGCTGAATTTTCAGCATCATTACTCCAGTCTTCAGTGTCACATGATCCTTCAGAAATTATTCTAATATGATTATTTGCTGCTCAAGAAATTTCTTTCTTTCAACTGCAGTATATAAGACTGCGTGTGGAAGTGGAACAACTTGTGCAAATACATAATATTGTTATTACAAAATATACTTACATAATTCCTGTTACACGTGTGTACTTACTGAAGTGAAAAAAGTGTTGGGTAACACTTTATTTTACAGTGTCCTTGTTACATATGTTACATGTACTTACCATAGTAATAACAGTAAATTATGCATAATTACATGCAATTAACCCTCAACCTAATCCTAATCCTACCCTAACCCTAAAGTAAGTACATGTAGTTGATTAATATTACTCAGTACTTAAATATATAATTACACTGAAACAATGACACCTTAAAATAAAGTGTAACCAAGTGTTGTTAGCAATGTCCTGTTACACATTTGTACTTACACATACCATTCCGTGGGTTGTTACATGTGTAGTTACACAAATATTACAGCTGTAGATACTATGTACCAATGTGTACTTACACTGTAGTTACATACTATGTACACATGTAGTTACCATACAAGTTCACAGGTATTAGGACCACTTAATATAAGGTCAAGGTGTCATTATTACAGTGTAATTATACATGTAATTACTGAGTAATTTTAAAAACTAAATGTACTTACTATAGGGTTAGGGTAGGATTAGGATTTGGCTGAGGGTTAGTTGCATGTAATAATGCATAATTTACTGTTACTACTATGGTAAGTACATGCAACATGTGTAACAATGACACTGTAAAGTAAAGTGTTACCGTACTTTCTTCGTTTCTCCAGTAATGGAGGTGGCCTCTGGTGAATACGGTGACCAGACGGCTCGGCTGGTGAAGGCTGTTCAGGAATGGAAGTGTGAGAAAGACTACAAAAGTGAAATGAATGGTAATGGGGTCCATAACCCCTTCCTGTGGCACAGATCATCTGATGAGGTGTGTATAGAAACATGTGAAGCCTTCATGTAACATGATGCAGTGGGTGTGACGTCATATGAGAGATATGCATCTCTGTATTTTTGGCTCAAATAATTTAGCACACAAGAGATGTAATCATTTATCCAATTTTCTTTAGGACTCTTCGTCGTCGGAGGGTTGCCATAGTTTTTCTGCCAGCTGCTTGACGCAGTTTTGCATCCTTTTCAAGAGAACGTTTCTTAGCATCCTGAGAGACTCGGTAAGCTGCACCGCCACCTAGTGGGGGCGTTTAGTGACACATACACAGCACAGCTTAATATGTCATAAAGAGCATTAGGTGTTTAAACGTGGAGAACCTGATTTCACAGTTTATATCAAGTTTAGGCTTACAACCAGAGTTAGGTGCTTCTACATCAGTGTTATTCACCTATCATTTCCCTCTGGTTTTAGGGAAAACGTATGGGTAGGGTTAGGTTTAGGGGAGTGGATTATCAACAAAATATGTTGACCCAGGAACGCATCTAACTCAGCAAAATCAGGACATGCTTTAAACATCATTATCATATAATGATGTGAATAAAAACTACATTTAAACCCAATTACGTTTCAATAATAGTAGCAAGGTCATGGATTTCAATTACTTTTCACTGGAATATACTGAATTGCAATTCAAAGATTTTTAACAGTCTAACAACAGCTGAATTTCATTAGTCCAAATTGTGTCAGTCTGGGAAATTAAGTGTTTTCTATTATTATTATTATTATTACACTCTAAAAAATGCTGGGTTGTTTCAACCCGTGTTTGGGTAAAATATGGACAAACCCTAGCCTGACTACGCCAGACTTCATACTTCCGCTCAATTTCAGTTTGCTTCAGTACTCAGTCTGAGATAGCGACCTATCTCCCAGTTTTCCTCCGGCCTCAAAACAGCCGGCCAATCAACGAACAGAGGGCGGGCTGAGAGCCGTGACGTAGACGCTGATTGTACCGTGGATGCGTAGATTTACTTCACATAATCTGCAAAAGTCGTTCACAGCCATTCATTTTTAAATTACATTTTTTAAACTGGTTGGGTTAGTAAATGTAATGAAATATATATAAATGGAACACAAATCACCATTTCTTTTGGAAATACCTCATATTGTTTGCATGATTACATAGGAATTTCATATTGAACGGTTATCATTAAGAACCTGAAATTCATCAGAATATCATTATATTTTAATTCTACTTAACATTTAAATTAGATTTAAAATAGATGTATCCTGTTTGCTCCCTAAATTCAAATTATTTTCCAATTCAGTAGTTGCAATTCATAAACCATTCTCAATTCAGTACGGTGGGTACATGTAAAATCAGAATGAACAAAAGCTTGATTTGAAAATGATTCTTCTCTGTTCAGGTGTTGACTCACTTGCGCATCATATCTCATCTTGGGATTGGAATCCTCATTGGTCTGTTATACCTGGGCATTGGCAATGAGGCCAAGAAAGTCCTTAGCAACTCTGGCTTCCTGTTCTTCTCCATGTTGTTCCTCATGTTCGCCGCTTTGATGCCCACCGTTCTCACCTGTGAGTCTGTGAAATTTGTGTAAAAAGGTCCATTATATTCTTCATACAAGAAAGACTTTGATGCACTTTTACTTTACTTTGTAACACTATTCTTGTATGTGAAAAAACATGATCATTAACTTGATATTTACAATCTACGTATGCTAATCTGTTCTTTCTGACTGTTATTGTAGTTCCACTGGAGATGGGCGTCTTTTTGAGAGAACATCTAAATTACTGGTACAGTCTAAAGGCGTACTACTTGGCCAAAACAATGGCGGACGTCCCGTTTCAGGTAACATGGAACAAATAAAACATGAGGTTTTCTCTTGAAAAGTAGCTTGCTCTTTTGAGATGATTCACATAGTGGATAAGAATAAGGTTTGGAATGGGATATCTTCAGAGTACATACACATAACAGGATAAAAATGGAACAATAAGGGGAATCACTAAGATGGTTATGGCATAAACATGTTATTGGAGCTTCAAGAGGATTTGCTTTTCAGGTCAAATCACTATTTGCACAATATAGACAAATCCTGCTGCAACATTACATAAGTGGGCTTTGCGTTTCCCCATCAGAAATATTCTCTAGTGTTTCTACAAGAAATATTATTCAGTTAGAAAAAAAAGATGTTGAACATTTGGGATGTTTTACTTAACCTGACAAAAATGTTTAGTTTTTTGGGATCCGATATAGGGATCCTATTATGCTTTTTTTACATGTTCGTCTTTCTTAAGTGTGTAATGTTGCTGTTTGAGCATGAAAAAGGTTTCCAAAGTTACAAAGCAAAGTCACTCCATGAGGAGATATTCTCTATATCTATTTTCAAGGTCACTAAGCAATTTTGTGACATTGACTTATGAACAAAAAGTCAAATTGTTAGTTTTCTCTTTGAAAGGAGATACTTCAAAATACTTGCTTTCTGCCTCACAGGTTGTGTTCCCAGTGGCGTACTGCAGTATAGTGTACTGGATGACATCTCAACCTTCAGATGCAGTCCGTTTCATTCTTTTCCTGGCTTTAGGGACACTCACGTCACTGGTTGCACAGTCGTTGGGACTACTGATAGGAGCAGCATCCACGTCATTACAAGTAGATGCCTCTACTTTTGCCTTGTCCTGTAATGTTCTGTCATATACTTGATTTTATGAAAATAATTTGCCTCATTATCTATCAATCAATCAATCAATCAATTTGCAAAGCCATTTACATAAAATGAACACTTTTGTCTGATGCAGTATTGTCTTTCCTTGACAGGTAGCAACTTTTGTTGGTCCTGTGACAGCCATCCCCGTGCTACTATTTTCAGGTTTCTTTGTCAGTTTTGACACCATCCCAAAATACCTCCAATGGATGTCATACATTTCCTATGTCAGGTAAGGGAACCTCAGGAAATGCTCATTATAGCTTTTAGTTCAATATTAAGGTATGATAGATTCTGTATGTGCCAAATCATTCATTCATTGAAATTAGGAACATGAACAGAAATTCTTACTTTAATTATTTATACCTAAAGACAAAATGATTAACCAGCAATATCACAGTTTCACAGAGTTGTATGTGCCCTTGTGAAAGAGATGTAGACTTTACATTAAATGCTATTAACTGAACTTAAGAGTGATTTTTGACCCACCTGAGTAGGACTTAAGTACATCTTTATATGTCATTTCATAATTTTATTAATTTTGAAATATGTTAAAGTGTACTGCCGAATGTATTGGCAAGCATTTATAGTAAAACATAATATAATATTTCTATTGAAACTTGTATGATACTGTATGTATTTAAACATGACATACAAGTTTTTATTGCACATTTGTAATGAAAGTTGCTTTTTTAACTTTAAATGTAATATCAAAAAAGTTAAATGTTAACTACAGTTAAAATTACAATCAAGTACTTTACATATGCTTTAGTATGTCAATCAACACATCAAAATAAGTGTACTTCTTTTAAGCATGACAAAATATTACTAAAACATATTGTTTAAAGTAAAATCTTTTATTTTACACAAAAGTTTGCTTAAGTGTGTTAAGAAACAGTTATGATAGTGCACTCACTTTATTTCATTATGTCCATTTTATTTCATTAATATCATATAAAGTAATAGTTTTTAATAGACTTTTAAGATTTGAAGTACACTACAAGTGCACATTCAATACAATTAAGCACACTTCTTTTTTCACAAGGGTGTTTAACTCCTTTACATAACATTATAACATTATTTCCTGCTCAAGATTATGTTTTACATCTCATTACAAAGATAAAATGTGCTACAAATATAATGTCATGTTGTCTTTAAGTACAGTAGATGAAGTACACTTATCATAAAGAGGTTAATCATAGTGATTGTTTGATTGAGATTTTATATTAGGATTAAGTTTAAATTATTTTATTATGCAAGTACAAAGAGATATGAAGGACTTGCAAACATATAGGCACAATGTAGTAGACTTAGTGAAGTGGTCAAAACACAAACAGAATGCTGCATTTGACCAATCAGAAACAAGTATTCCATTGAGCTGTATAATAAAGCAAAACTGTATACCAAAAACATTGGATATCTTAAGTGGTCCTTTTCTAAATCAGTTGTCCTCTGACTTTCAGATATGGTTTTGAAGGAGTCATTCTGTCCATATACGGGCTTGACCGTGAGGACCTGCACTGCGACAAGGACGAGACATGCCACTTCCAGAAGTCAGAAGCCATTTTGAAGGAGCTGGATGTCGAGGATGCAAAGCTCTACTTGGACTTTATCGTGCTGGGCATCTTCTTTGTGTCGTTTCGTCTCATCGCCTACTTTATCCTCCGATACAAGATCAGTGCTGAGAGATAGACTCGTGTAAGAGTACAATCGAGACTTTCTTGTAGGCTGAGAAAGCCGAAACAGGGAGGGTTTGTTCCCTCAAAAAGAACCATCGGCATGTTTGCCTACACTGGACAGAAACCTGGACTGAACCTGAAGTCACAGTATGTACTGTAAATGTCCAGCTTTTGCGTGCTTTTATAAGAAAACAAAGCGCTTAGAACGCAGCCGTTTTTGGGACTCAACCAAACATCTGCCAGATAGACAAAGAAACATGGCCGCACTGGATAAAAGTCACAGGAGCAGACATTCAGTGGTTGACTGAAAAAGTAATGGGCTAATGTGTGTGATCATATTGGAAAGCTGGAATCTTTTCTCTTGCCCTTGTGAAAAAAGAAGTGTGCTTAATTGTATTGGATGTGCACATGTAGTGTACTTCAAATCTTAAAAGTACATTTATTTTTTTAAAAACTGTATTTGCAGATAATATAATATTGATGAAATAAAAGCCACTTAAGTGTAGTTAATAAGAGCACACTTTCATGACTACTGCAAAACTTAAGTACGTTTAAAAGGGGCACTTTGTAATACTTTCATATTAAAGTGTACATTGTAAATCATGTTTTAAAGTAGCACTCAGTAGCTTCGGGACTTCTTCGCTGTATTCTCGCTTTTTGCTCGCAGGTTTCTCGCTAGAGCTCCCCCCACAGCTTCGGAATAGATATTTGACAACACTGTTGTAAAAACTCGTTGGTGATTCTCAGACACCAGAGGCTATAGATCAACGACATCAAAGCAGATGGGACGTTCTTTAAAACGTCTTCTTCATTCGGGTTCGGACAGCGTGAGGGAGCGCAATAATGACAGCATTTTAGCAGATTTCTTTTGGCCGTAAAGCAATTGTTTACATCGCGAGACCTGATATCACGCGAGACTTCCTGACGCAGCGGCCGGCGGCCCGCCGGCTCAAAGTTGCAAGTGCGTATTTTCCGCTCACGGGCACCAGGGGGGTGCGAAACGACCACCATTCAACCCGAAATAAGTAATATAACCATTCCAATGAATCCGAAGCTGTTCAGTTAAGGTAAAAAAAAATTACTTAGTTCACCTTTAATCATCTTTTGTCGTGCTTTACAGAACTACACTTGATTTCATGTTTCCACTTACATAGGCCATTAAGTCACATGTAAAGCACTTGATTGTAATTTTAACTGTAGTGTGTTATTTGATATTACATTTAAAGTTAATATATTTTAAATGAACAAAATTGCAACTTCTTCATTACAAATGTGTGATAATAATGACAAATATATGTATTAATACAGCATACAAGTTTCAATAGAAATGCCCTAAAAGTATGTTTTTGTTTACCATAAATGTTTGCCAGTACATCTGGCAGTGCACATTAACCATATTTCAAAGACGATATAGAAGTAATTATGAAATTACATATAAAAATGTACTTAAGTCCTACTTAAGTGGATCACAAAACTCGTAAGTTCAGCTAATCGCGTTTAAGCTAATAAATACATTTAATTTAATTGCAATTAACATGCAATTAAGTGTCCGTAAACATTCAGTTTCGACTTAAGCAGATCTACTCCTTTCAAAAGAATGCTTAACTGCACTTTTTTTTTCACAAGGGTGCCCTTTTTTCTTTTTCTTTTTTTCCTGTGCAATGATTGGATATATAAGACAATCATTAATTTCTGGTCTACCTGGCATTCCTTCTACTATTAAAAAGCTCTCGTTCTGTTGGTAATGGCTGCCTATTGCTCTTGTAGAAGAAAGATAACTTAGAAACGTGTGTAGGTTGTAACTGGGTTACAATCCTATCAGAGGAGGAACAAATGAAATAAATCCAAAAGAGAACTAAAGGCTCAAGATGACTGGATCTCATTAGAATGAAAAAGGGAAAAATGCATCAAATCCTAATAGCATGTCAATTCTGTGCCACTGTTGTCACCAAACCGAACTGCAAAAGTAATGACTGGTTTCAAAAAGATTTCTTGAACACTCCTATCTTTGGTCAGACAAATGGATAGTCCCATCCCCATCACAAATGTTGTAAAAGCAACTGTCATACAAGTATACAGCCTTAGGTAGTGCTTGCTTGATAATGTGTGATGTTTTCATTCATGCTGACATTTCTGGGTGTTTAAAAAAGAATCTGGGAAAATAATTTATTTTAGCATTGAACAAATGACATACATCACCTTAAAGGGTCCATACAGCATGTTTAAAAAAAAAAAAAAAAAAAAAACTGTTCAATATATCTGTATGACTTTAGTAATTAAGCACAGTACATCTGATAAACCATCATCATATGCAAATATGAATTTTGGCATCTTTTGCAAAATGCTAGGCTTCTCTTTGTTCACTGCATTATATTTTTAAATGTTTGCCAACTTTAAGGTTGATAACTTAGTGAAGAAGTCCAACAAATGTGAATTTTGGCATCTTTTGCAAAATGCTAGGCTTCTTTTTGTTCACTGCATTATATTTTTAAATGTTTGCCAAATTTAAGGTTGATAACTTAGTGAAGAAGTCCAACAAATGTGAATTTTGGCATATTTTGCAAAATGCTAGGCTTCTTTTTGTTCACTGCATTATATTTTTAAATGTTTGACAAAGAGAAGCCTAGCATTTTGCAAAAGATGCCAAAATTCACATTGTTGGACTTCTTCACTAAGTTATCAACCTTAAAGTTGGCAAACCCTAAAATGCTTCTCTTACTTTCAGAAATGTATTTTATGAAAGGTTTACAAGTTCAAGTTTACTGTTCTAAATGCCTTTGATTTTCCTGAATTGGTTCGAAGGTCATGTAAGTAATCATAGAGGATCTCACACACTTCCATGTGCCGTTTATCATCCAAACAAGTTTTATTCACATTAAAGGGTCATTGTCATTGATTAATGTTACATTCTTTGTTGACATCTATTCACAGATTCCATGCTTTCTGGTTACGGGACAATAAAAAAAATTGTTTAATTGCTAAGTTAATGCAAAAGTGAAAATGTGCAAAATGAAGAATGCTATTTATTATCTGGGTTCTTTGTATTAAATGTCCATTTTGCAGATGTTTAGTGACCGCCGAGCTGTATGTCCCCATTCAGATCATCATTCACTAAACATTGCAGGCACACTGTGAATGCTGAGCTTAACTCAAGTGTTATTACCATTATAATCATACCAAACCTGATGTGGAAGTTGATGCAAAATATGAACCATCTTTGATTGCTGTATTACCTCCATTCTGTTGGAAGAGTATTTCTACTTAAAATGTAGTGCATATTTATGTTTTTTGTATATCTTAATTGTATGTTATGTTTCATAATTTTAGCTTCCTTCTTTGAATCTTGCACTTACAGTATGAACCGTAGAATCAAAATGATAGGGATTGTTATATATATAGACATTCAAAGGCTCTATTTTAAAAGTTATTTCATTTTCCATATCTGAAATGTTCTACTAGTTACAATATATTTCTGCTGCACAAATCTAATGTAATAATGGTTACATATTAGATATGCTAATAAAGATTTATTGTTTTCAAACTGCTTGTTTTGTTTTTGTTTTTTTAATCTGAGTGTCTTATTTTTGATGGGTAAAAACGTGACATAATATTTATAAAATATAAGATTAATAAGATTTAAAACAATAAAAATTGTGTCAAAGTGTAGAGACAATTTAGCTGCAATGTTCAGTATAATATTAATTTAAAAAAACTTTCTGGATACACACACAAGCATGTGGGAAAAGTGTCAGAATAGATGGTATGGATGATGTTATCCAATAAGAAACGGTTCCAAACCCTGTGTCATAAATATATTAAGTTTCATTGTTTTGGTTTAGTTCTATTAGGGATAACCCCAGGGTCCATCCATCCATTTTCCACCGCTTACAGCCAGAGGCACTGATAATCTCCAGCATCCCTGTTTAATCCTCTGTTTTTTCCTCCTTGATTATGAGCCATAAAAGCCTGATATATCAAATATGATACTCAACGCATATGAAAACTGTCTAAAGGTTCATTAAACTGTTGCTTTAAAAATGAATTGTGTTACTGTATTTCACATGTCAGGCTTTATAGGGTTAATTACAGAATCATGAGACATTTATAATATAATGATATCACATGATGATACATATGGTGATATAAAAAATAAAGTGAAACCAAACTGAAAAATGACTTTACCACAGTCAAACTACTAAACTAGGGCAGTCTGGAAAAGTGTGTTTTAGCATATTTCATGACATTTAGGACAATATAATTTGTTAAAATGCAACTAAGAAAGTCTGTTTCCACAATAGCCTGACAGTAGTTTATGCCACTGAACTATAGTTCATAAAACTGATGATGTCCGAAGCTGAGGCCACGCAAGAACATTTATGCATTTAACACAGATGTTATCCAATTAACTGACATTGCATTTATTAGTTCATCAGTTCATGTATTTTTTTTCCAAATTTATGACTTAAATTAGTAAATTAGCTCAAAAGGGAAATAACACATTATGATCAATTATAAATAAGGGAAATATATACATTTGGCCACAAAGCATGTAGCAATACCAAACGTTAAAGTGACTTGATCTGTGAGCAGCAACAGAGACAATCAAGCATAAATATAATGAATTTTAATAAATGAAACTACGGATACATACAACTAAACAAACAAATAATATACAGAATAACGAAAAGTAAAGAAAGAAGAGAGAGAATGTCAAAGAATGGCAAAACTTACACACAGTTAACCTTTGAGAGCCAGCAAAGAATGAAATCACCTTAAAAGGAACAGATAAGCTTAAAATGCCTCTAAATATCAAAAGAAATATACTTGTGTAACAGGGGTCTCTGCGTTGTGTTGTGTATAACTCACGATGGACACCAATTTGCACTTTATTCTGTTGGCAACCAATCTAGATGATTACTTCCTTTTACATACATGTAAACTACATAATAAATAGTTATAAAACAACACATTTGAAAACATATGTTCTGTACCTGCAAAACATAGAACAGTGGTGATCAGATTCAGGAATCACCCACGTGCATGTTCTATAATGGAGGTGAACATTAAACTTGATATTACCATACATATAACAGTGGCACAAACACAAACACAAATCATACCATATAATTCTAATCACTCGTATATGTCAATAGTGATCCATAAAATGGTTTGAGGTAAGCAGGGCGGGGCCGAGAGCCTTGAGAGAACGACGCGAGGCCGGTGGCGATTGATAATGAGCATCATCTGTGCGCTGTACCGGTCTCGTACCTCACGGAGGAGCTTCAGAAGCATAAAAGGAGGAGCGATGACAGTAAAAGACGAGAGAGGACCAGGTCGTGAGGGGCTGCCGCTTTTACTTTCCTTTTGTGTTCAGTTACATATTAAAGTGTTAAACATTCGCCGGTTCCCACCTCCTCCTTCCCTGAATTACTAACCTTGCTACATTGGTGCCGAAATCTGTGAAGTGATAGATTGTGTGTGTTGTATTTATCAGAATATCATTATATCCTGAGGAGCGATCAATAACAATAACACACTGAGACCGAGTACGCTTAGAACTGACTTATTTTACTGTTTCAATGTTCAAGGGACACATGGCTACACAGCGCCATCTACAGCATAAGAAAACAACTGCACGATAACCCAGTTACCAACACTAAATACATAACAGTGTGGAGCTTCGGAAGCATAAAAGGAGTCAAGAGCCGAACACGCTCAGTGCAAACTCTAGATTGTTATCCCTCAGGAGAAAATCAAGCAAGAACAGAGCTTCTTACCTCAAATGCAACATAATGAGTGCACCCAGCTCCCTCAAGAGTCGAATACTCCAACAGACTCTTGTCTTACACACGCATACAAACAACCAGTCCTGAAGACAAAAAAGCTGACGACGTGTAACTCCATTACATAATGATTATTGGCTTTTGTTTACACGTGCCTCAGACACCGGTCACGCTGATGACAATACCCATAGAGTCAATACCAGACACAGCATCGAAGTTCCACTTTGAAAGGGAACTCTGACGAAGTTGAAAACGTTCATAAAGAGATCGTAAAATAAATCCATGTAATTCGAGTGGTTAAGTCTTCTGAAGAGACATGACGGCTTTATATGATGAACAGATTTAACAGATCTCTTTATGAAGTTTTAAACTGTCCAAGTTTTGGGTGAACTGACTTTCAATGGAGGGACAGAAATCTCTCAAATTTGATTAAAGATATCTTCATTTGTGTACTGAAGATGAACAAAAGTCTAAACGACATGAGGATGAATAAATAATGAGATCATTTTTATTTTTGAGTTAATTAACCCTTTTAATGCCTAATCCCAGCTAAAATATACTTGTATATTATATTTTTATGAGAGCGTAAAAGTTTGAGCCTGGTTTCCGGTAAGTAAATTGTTGGTCACCATCTAGCTGTCCTCAGGATGTTATTCCACCTCTTTTCCATAGACAAATCATTGACACAGTCGGTCCTGACCTGTTAATGGTTATTAACAAATGCGTGTCTACTGGCTCCTTCCCCAACAGTCTTAAATATGCTGTGGTGACACCATATCTTTTAAAAAAAAACTTTCGTCCTATTTCATATCTACCTTTTATCTTTAAAGATCCTCAAGAAAGTTATACTGACTCAATTACAAGTTTTTTGGGCTGTAAATTCTGTTCATGAAATGTTTTAATCTGGTTTTAAAGATTTACACAGTAATGAATCCGCCCTTTTAAGAGTCTCAAGTGATATCTTTACAGAAACCAATTCTGGGAAATCCATGGCTTTGGTTTTATTAGATCTGAGTGCTGCTTTTGATTTGGTCGATCATGAATTCCTGTTGACTGTGGTTTTGTTCTTATCTGAGTAATAGGTGGTTCAGCGTTCATATTGATCATCATTACTCCTCTAGTATACCTCTTAATTGTGGAGTCCCACAGGGATCAATTATTTGGCCGGTATTGTTTACCCTGTACATGAAACCTTTGGCTTCCATTTTTAATAAGAACAGAATATCCTTTCATCTATATGCTGTAATGCTGATGATACTCAGATCTATTTCCCCTTAAAACATAATGATAAAAATGGTTTACAACCACTGTGGTTGACGTTGACCGTGATTCTCTTGCCCCATGTGAAACCCAAAGTGCTAGAAATATGGGCGCTCTGTTTGATCACAGCCTAAATAAAATTTTAGGCTGTGATCAAACAGAGCACCCATACTAAAAAAAATATATTGTAATGTTGTAAAATCATGTTTTTTTTTTCATCTTCGCCAACTCTGTAAAGTGAAACTCTTTTTATCCCAGAGTAACTTCCAAACTGTGATTCATTATGAAACATCTCGGGCCCTATCTTGCACCCAGCGCAATTTACTTTGTACACCGACTCATGTATCGTTCCTATTTTGCACCCGCACACAGCGGACTTTTCCCTCCACAGAAGCACGTCGGTTAACTAAGAAATACACTTGCGCTCCCGGGGCGCGGTTCAGCGCAAAGAGGAGGCGTGTTCCGGCGCAGACGTTCCCTCATGCTATTTTGCAGGTTTAGAAAACAATTCCGCCATTAACCGGAAAAAAACTAGTTTAAAGTCAATGGTGCGTTGCGCATGTTATTCATATGCTATTTTAAGGGCGTATGCTTGGCCATAATCAATGTAGCGTGTGCACAACGCGCATACACTTTGATTCTCTCAAACAGAAGCAGCCGTTTTCATTTTTTCAAATCATACATTATTACGATAGACAGATAGATAGATAGATAGATAGATAGATAGATAGATAGATAGATAGATAGATAGATAGATAGATAGATAGATAGATAGTTTATTATAAAAGCATTCATCTAGCTTACACATTTACCCAAATGATCATACGCCTGTTTAACCGAAGCTAATTTGGGTGGGTTTCTCCCATCCCCAACGTCATTTCTCTGTCTTTTACGGCCCTGACGAGAACGTCGGTCTCCTCGGCTGTGAAGCAGTCTTTCACACAACTTCATCTGTGAACATGGCATCCCGGAAATGCTTCACACTGATCAGGGACGTCAGTTTGAGTCTGACCTGGTGAAACATCTGTGTGAACTGCTGGGCGTGCAGAAAACACGAACCAGCCCATATCATCCTCAGTGTGACGGCATGATTGAGAGGTTCAACAGGACACTTATTGATCAGTTAGCCAAGACACTTCTTCAGCAGCCTGGTGAATGGGATGACTGCCTCAACCAAGTTTCTTTGGCTTACAATACCAACCCACACTCTACAACAGGTTTCACTCCATTCTTCCTCACACATGGTCATGAAGCCAGGATGCCTGCCAACATGCTGTTACCTAACAACACACCATCTTCGTCTACTACGGGTTCTCCTGCTGACTATGTTGCACAATTGACGCAGAAACTTCAGTCCGCTTTCAGTTCTGCTGCATGGAACAGAGATTGTGCCCACAATCAGCAGAAACGACAGTATGACAAGAGTGTTAAGCACACTCCCTATGTTCCTGGAGACCTTGTCTGGTTAAATGACCCCACTACAGCAAAACAAAAACTCGCTCCTCACTGGAAAGGCCCCTTTGAAATATTAGAGTGCCTTGGATCTGATGTGGATTCTCCTGGTGTGACATACAGGATTCACTACCTCCTGGATCAGTCTGATAAGTCCCAGATCGTCCACTCCAACCGTCTCAGACCCTACCATGCTCCTGTGCCAGATCATGGACATGAGACGCCTGCATGTGACTCTTTGCAGTCTCAACTCCCTCGTTTGACTGCATTGTCAGGTGCTTTGCCCTTTAAGCCTTCAAAGTTGGCAGCCACGAAGAGCTACACCTTATCTGGCCATAGCAGTACTCCCTCATTAGTCCCTCCTACTGGCATCCACAACCCCGACCACAGCCCCAAACCCGCTCTCCCCTGACTCAGTCTTGGCAGACAACCTAACCAAAGAACTTGTTGATCATATAAGGCAAGCACTTTATTATTATGCTCCTAGCCTCTTTCTTTCTTATTTTTTTCTTTCTTTTCTTTCTTTCTTTCTTTCTTTCTTTCTTTCTTTCTTTCTTTAAATAATATACTGTACAATAATCTTCATCAGAACATAAAATGATTTTTAGTTTGTCACAAGTTTATTAATTTAATAGGATTAAATACTATTTTAAATAAGCCAGCTAATATATACAATTATATGTTTTTATGGACACAGAAATCGCTACCTTACTTAAAGCTACAATATGCAAGAATTTTTGGCCTCTGGAGGGCGCTACATTCCAAACAACAACAACGGCGTAGCTTGATGACGATGTGAAGGAGCGTGGAATGATGGGAACTGTCGTTTTAAACTCCACCGTGGATGTAAATCAGTCAGACGGGAATCTAAAATCATGTTCATGGATGAGGCTAAGTTCTTTTTTTATAATGACATGCTTTTTGTGGCGGGGGGGTTCAGCGCGGTCTGTGATGGGAGAGAGAAGAGACGAGCAAGTAGGTCAAGTGCAAATGACGAACACCTGTGTTTTATTGCAGTGATCCGCGTGGAGAGACCGCTTATAAGCCGCGCGCTGGAACGAGAGAGAGACTGAAGAGAAAATTGGACGCAGAGAAAGAAAACCGGTGGATCCGAGCTCTCATTTTTGAACTGTTTTGAGCCGTCGCGGTTGCCACGGTGAATGCGCGTTGTGCACGACTTTTGTTTGTTTTGCTTTATTTTAATAAAGTACGAGTCCCAGTCACGCCGACCCCTGTCTTCTTCCTTCCTGGCTCTTGAACCTCATCACACTTTTATTTCATTAAAATGAATTAACCGCAAGAAAAGTAAGGTTTAATACTATATTGGTTATCATAGATGTTACTGTATGTCGAATTCATTGTTGTGATAACGCGGGGCAGTTTTACGTGTTCTAAACAATTGTTGTAAAAGTACATTCGAACATACCCACATCATTTGCCAAAATACTGATTAATATTTATGTATAACACATGCTATATTTATTTACATGGCCATAAACACCAGACGTGATAAACAATGTCAATAAACTAAACAGAAATCTAAAGCAATAATACTTCCCTTACATACCGAATGCTACATTAGGAAATATAAAATTAAGCATAACGTTACTTTGTCGACAGAACCAGCTGCAATCGGTAAAGAATAATTATGTTCCATAACGACTGCAAGAAACAAGCTAAAGTTTGTAGCTTGATAGACGCTACAACTACAACTTCCGCATTTGTCCAGGACTCCACGCAGTACGAGCGGAAACCGAGGGTAACGCGGATATGACGCAATTGACTGGCGACTCCCAGCTCTCCCCTGCTCTAACGCCCCGTTTCCTTGGTTAAAATCGCAATTTTCTCACGATTTAAAAATAGTTGGAAACATTTGGGATATTGTAAGTAATCAACTTAACAAAATATATAACACTGGCCTTGAGATTATGGGATATTTTAATGCAAAATTCTTGCATATTGTACCTTTAACTGAGCAGATTCAGACTAAACTACTCAGCGTTCAAAGGGAGCTTAAAAACTACAAGCAGGGTCCACCCGTTGAAGAAGAGCTGATGGGACCTTTTCTCAGTGATGTAAGAGCTCTGAGAATAAAGCACAATATATATATATATATATATATATATATATATATATATATATATATATATATATATATATATATATATATATATATATATATATATCCATCTTAGCATCTTACCTAGGCCTATATATCTATTGCATAAATTATGATTTTTTTTCTCTTCCTATATAGATAATAATGAAGTTCAGCGATCAAATAAATGAATTGAGTAGAACAGGACAATCAAAAGATAAAAACATTAATGCACTTCTACGTCCTGTGTTTAAAGGGATACTCCACTTTTTTTGGAAATAGGCTCATTTTACAACTCCCCCAGAGTTAAACAGTTGAGTTTTACCGTTTTTCCCTTAACCAGACCTTTCCTTTTTGTTATTACAAATGTAGTCACAGCAAGAGTGAATGAAATGATAGACAAGTATAATGAGATGCATCGTGGCAGAGAATTGCTTACATTCAGTGAGTTCTGTGAGTTTGAATGTGTCATCAAAAACCATGTGGCAGCCCTTCAAGAGCCAGCTATGGAAACACTGAAGCATGAACGAGGTTAGTGTATATTTTATAAATATCAATTAGTAATATCAATATAGTCTATCAATTAGTTCAGTTCTGTCTTTCTCCGCCCCCTGCCTGTTTGTTTCCATGGTTACTGTTTTGATTTGAGTTTCAGTTCAGGTGTGTCTTGTTAATTAGTTTTGTTAGTTCCTAATTTCCTGTCTGTATTTAAGCCTTCTGTTTATTTCAGTTCTTTGTCAGTTCTACGTTGCATTAAGTTGGTTGTTCTGTACATGTTCCTGTGATTCTGTTTTGTGAATAAAGCTGCTGCACTTAGATCCGGTTTCATCTCTGCTGCAACCTCCGTGTAACAGATATTATTAGCAATAAACAATTTTTTAATGCACTTCAGAGTAACTCTGAAGTAGGTTCAATGTTCAACAGTTTTATAGTAATTAACAATTTACAATTTTCCTTCTTGTTATAAACTAAAATTGTATTTTCAGAGATTGTTCAGGATGTGTTCAGAGAGATATGTTATTTATCTTTTGACCAGTACCCTCCACTGAGATACGTTGTATCTGTAAGTACAATTTATTATTATTATTAGCAGCAGCAGCAGCAGTAGAAGTAGTAGTAGTAGTAGTAAATGCAATGTATTATGATGTACTCTTCAGAAAATAATTAATGACATTTTCAGACCAGACGCGTAGCTTCAGGACCTCTGACCAGCTCTTCGCCTGTTACGGAGACCAGCTGAAGGGAAAGGCTGTCTCCAAGCAGAGGATGGCCCACTGGTTGGGGGATGCCATCGCCTTGGCTTATCAAGCACAAGGTGTGCCTTACCCGCTCAGGTTGCGAGCTCACTCTACTAGGAGTATTGCATCCTCCTGGGTGCTGGCACGTGACGCCTCCCTGACAGATATCTGTAGAGCTGCGGGCTGGGCGACACCCAACACGTTCATTAGATTCTATAGCCTACATGTAGAGCCGGTATCCTCCTGTGTTCTTGCCTTAAACTGGTAGAAGACACTTAGTGGACCCGGCTTGTGTCGACTTGCTGCGTCAAGATATATGCTATTGCTCCTGAGAGTTCCTACGGGTAAACCCTGTGAGTCCTCCATCACCCTTGGCTGCCAGATGTGGCGGAGCGTCCGGCACCAGGCCTATATTCCGCTGAATCCTTGAGAACCGGGTTTAGGCTGGGTGCCATATGTGTGACCCTGTGGGGATCCCATATGTGTAATCTCTACGGCTGCTCCTAAATGGAAGCTTATGTCTTTCCCTTGGGGGTACCCATCTTTGTGGGGATAGAGTCACCCCAGTAACTGCCATATGTAGTCAACCCTACGGGGCTTGTCCATAAGTCATCTACACATACAGTAACTCCTTTGGGGTAGAATGTTGTTCGGCAGTGTTCCTTTTCCAGTGGGAAGGGCACGTTTTCCCAGTGTTATCCAATGGTCACTGAGCGGATCATGTGGAACAGCAGTGATTTGATTTTCTGCGTAAGCCCGATCCGGTCTTACAAGAAGGATTGGAGGCTTTCGTAGGACGCTGGAAGGGCGATAGGAGTGGGGATTCCTTTTCGTTGGTCTGACGTTACGTCGAGAGCCTAATAATTACCTAATAATTACTATAATTTACCTTATTTCAGATTAGTAATTCTATCAGTTACATAAATAACAAACAATATAAGATCAATTTTACAAATCTTGGCTAAATGGAAATTGTACAGTAGGCTACTGTAATGTAGTCTAAGGTTGTCAAATTGACTTACATTGTCAATCCAAACTGACAAAAAATCCATAATTATAATAAAAAACAATAAACTCTTAAACTCAATTTTCACCCTCTCACTTAGTTTATTTAATTATTTTACTAACAATATCCTACAACAATGCATATAAATGCATATATCACATGAGAATTGTCTTTTTTTATTTATTTATTTATTTATTTATTTATTTATTTTAATCATTTTTACTACAGGCATTCCTGTAGATCAAACAGTAGACCATAAAGATAGCCACACCTGTCACAGTTATCTGGACTTATTCATCTTTAGTTTCACTTTCATGGACTTTCAGTTTGTTTTCATTCATCATATATGTTCCTTTGTTTGATTTTCCAGCCACTTTGATGTTTTATTGAAAATGTTTAATTTAATCACCATTATTGTAATTAGTGGTTCCTTAGTTGGGCACTTGGCCCTTTGATTTTTATTATATTTTTCATTGGCTGTTGTAACAGTGTGTTTAAAACATATGTATTTGTTGTCAAATAACCCAGAATCAAATCAAATCAAATGGTCGTCATCATCAAGTGGCCTAATTCATTGATCACTAAGTCTAATCGCTAATCTAAAGTGAGTTGTGTCATTAATGCATGTCAATTTTGCACCACCAACCCTGTGATACCACAGTCCATAAAGACAAGGACAACTGTTGTATCATCTTTATTATTAAAACAGTTAAATTAACGTATTTCAAATATATTTGTCACAGTTCTGTTCTGTCTGAGTGTTTTTGTCACTGGTCATATGTTTTCCTTTGTTCTGTTTTCCCGCCACTCCTTGGTTTCCATGGTTACCCTCATTAGTTAATTTGTATCACCTGGTTTCTCGTTAGTCTTGTCAGCTGTGTCTTGTTTCCCTGATCTGTTCTCCCTTGTATTTAAGCCCTGAGTGTTTCAGTCTTCACTTGTCGGTCAATGTTGTATGTTAGGTTTTCTTTGTTCTGAGCACACGCTCCCTTTTGTTTGTATTTGTTTAAATATTGAGAATTAAAACCTTGGAATTCATAATCTTCGTGTTCGTCTCCTACTTCATCCACCCAAGAAACCTGACAGATTGACCGACCACAATATGAGCTGGGAGCTCGCTGGACAGATCGCGGCTTTGGCTCGGGATAGCCGCGATCTGTTCCAATTCACCTGGGGGTTTGTCCCTCTTGCTGCCTCCTGCGCGCTGGATGACGAAATAATCAAGGCGTGTTACCGACTTGGGGCGAAGGAAGTCGACCCGAGGGAGCTTCCAGATCTCTCCGGTCAGGACTGGAGAGAGGCACTCTCCTGTTGTCTGGAGAGCTTCCTCTCGTGGCACGCCATGTCGCCGTCTGCACTTCACGCCAGTCCAGCCGAGCCTGCACTTCACGCCAGATCTGCCGAGACCAAGGCAGTAAGCGTCGTGCCCGCCGCGCCTGTGACTGACAGCGATCTTCCTCCTCTCATTGGCCCTGAGGAGCCAAAGCCTTCACCGCTGGTTCCGAGTCCAGTTCCGAGTCCAGCCGAGCCCGCACTTCACGTCAGATCTGCCGAAGACAAGGCAGTTCGCGTCATGCCCGCCGAGCCTGAGACAGTTGTTGGCCCAGAGAGGCCAGATCCAGTCCTGAGTCCTGTCCTGAGTCCTGTCCTGAGTCCAATTCCAAGTCTAGCCTGCCCGCCAGAGCCAGAGCCAGTCGCCTGCCCGCCAGAGCCAGAGCCAGTCGCCTGCCCGCCAGAGCCAGAGCCAGTCGCCTGCCCGCCAGAGCCAGAGCCAGTCGCCTGCCCGCCAGAGCCAGAGCCAGTCGCCTGCCCGCCAGAGCCAGAGCCAGTCGCCTGCCCGCCAGAGCCAGAGCCAGTCGCCTGCCCGCCAGAGCCAGTCGCCTGCCCGCCAGAGCCAGAGCCAGTCGCCTGCCCGCCAGAGCCAGAGCCAGTCGCCTGCCCGCCAGAGCCAGTCGCCTGCCCGCCAGAGCCAGAGCCAGTCGCCTGCCCGCCAGAGCCAGAGCCAGAGCCAGTCGCCTGCCCGACAGAGACTTCTTCTCCGCTGGTCCCGTCCAGCACAGAGCCCTCCTCGCCGCTGGTTCCGTCCAGCTCAGAGCCCTCTTCGCCGCTGGTTCCGTCCAGCTCAGAGCCCTTTTCGCCGCTGGTTCCGCCCAGCACCAAGCCCTCACCGCTGGTTCCGCCCAGCACCAAGCCCTCACCGCTGGATTCGCCCAGCACCAAGCCCTCACCGCTGGATCTGCCCAGCACAAAGCCCTCACCGCTGGATCTGCCCAGCACAAAGCCCTCACCGCTGGATCTGCCCAGCACCGAGCCCTCATCGCTGCACAGCACCGAACCCTCATTACTGCCCTGCACCGAGTCCTCATCGCTGTCCAGCACCGAGCCCTTTCTGGTACCCGGGACTTTCCCCAAGTATTTTTTGGGGGGGGGCCAAAGGGCTCCGTCCTGGCCACTTGAGGGGCCACGGTCACCCGAAGGGTCTTCTCCGCCGTGGCCACCCGAAGGGTCCTCACCGCCGTGGCCACCCGAAGGGTCTTCTCCGCCGTGGCCACCCGAAGGGTCCTCACCGCCTTGGCCACCCGAAGGGTCTTCTCCGCCTTGTCCACCCGAAGGGTCCGCACCGCCATGGCCACCCGAAGGGTCCGCACCGCCATGGCCGCCAGAGGGGTCCGCACCGCCATGGCCGCCAGAGGGGTCTCCGCCATGTCCACGCCCTCAGTCTGCTCCGCCCTGGAGACTTCCTGCCATGTCTCCCCCGTCAGCCTCCAGGGCGCCCACCCTCCCACCCCTTTGGTCTTTCTACGGCGCGAGGACGCGCCTACCGGGAGGGGGGAGTTATGTCACAGTTCTGTTCTGTCTGAGTGTTTTTGTCACTGGTCATATGTTTTCCTTTGTTCTGTTTTCCCGCCACTCCTTGGTTTCCATGGTTACCCTCATTAGTTAATTTGTATCACCTGGTTTCTCGTTAGTCTTGTCAGCTGTGTCTTGTTTCCCTGATCTGTTCTCCCTTGTATTTAAGCCCTGAGTGTTTCAGTCTTCACTTGTCGGTCAATGTTGTATGTTAGGTTTTCTTTGTTCTGAGCACACGCTCCCTTTTGTTTGTATTTGTTTAAATATTGAGAATTAAAACCTTGGAATTCATAATCTTCGTGTTCGTCTCCTACTTCATCCACCCAAGAAACCTGACAATATTCACCCTTGCATAATCTTCTCTCAACCACAATAACAAGTGGATTCCGCCCCAACTTCTCCTGCAGCATAAAACGATTTGTGACATTAATAAAGTGGTTAGAGGGGGAACTTTGGTCGACCTCCTTAACATGGGTTTGGTCAATTCGGCTAATATTGGCCAGATAAGGTTGATAAGGTGTAATAGTTCTTTACCTTCAAATACCTTCATTCTTGACACATAGTAACTTATTAAGTCTGACTTTACAAAAGTGGCAGCCAGAGCAATTGCTTTATCAGAAGGTGGAGAAAAATAAAAGATCCTATTCTCTCGGTGTGTGTGTGTGTGTGTGTGTTAGCCCTCCCTGTGAAGAGCTGGCCATGCATCCAGGTTGATTCCCTCCAGCCTCCAGCATTCCAGGCCCCTACATAGGACACTTGAATTTGAAGATGTATGGTTAATTAATGATTTCATATTTTATGCGTATAGTGCAGTAAAAACAACAACAACAAAACCAAAGTAGAACTGCTTTGTTTTTTAGTCTGCCATGTGACCATTTTCCTTCTTCCTTGATTCCTCTTACCACACCTCTTAGTTTATCCTTTGTCATGTCCTTTTTCAGTTAATTGATTTTGACCAGTTCCTTATGTTCCTTCTTATTTATTTTTCTTCCTTTACTCTTGTTATTGCTGGATTGCTTTGGCCTGTATCTTCTATGCTTACTGTCGTCTACCCAGCCTGATGTTGTTCTACTCACTGGTTCTCCATCACTTGTGGACTGCCCTGCCCAGTGAATGGACAGACATTTCTAACCCATACTTAATTCTATACAATAACTATATATAATTGTCACAATTCTATTATGTTTGGACTTTGCTGTTTTCCCGCCTCACTTCTACCTCTTCATTGTTGTGCTTCTTCCTGCAACGAACTGTGACAAGACATATCGTTTCAAAGCAGCTTAACATAAAATACATGTGTCTACATTACAGTTTAGAGTGATCAGTAATCAGAGGTGACTGTGTCCAAGTACATATGCAAATCACACAGTTAGCTAACAAAGCATTAATTTAAGGCAGTAACAATTAGCTCATTTCAGTCATTATTTCAAATTGTGAACAATGATTACAAAATATAGAAATTTAGCATTGGTGCACTTTGATTCAGAGTTTGCGTCATCTGAAATCCTCGCAGGAGTTAGAGTCATCTCTTCAGAGGTGTTGGGCATCTGAAGTCTTCATAAGAGGCTGCATCCAAACTGGTCACCTGAAATAAAACAGAAAAGCAAATGGAAAATAATTAGCATAGCTGCTGTTCATAACATTATATGTTAATCATGTTAATCATTAAATATAATCATGTCCATTTGATCTGACATAACTGGAGTGCAAGGTTATGAGATGTATTATGTGAATGCTTGGCTAAAGAGATCACTCTTAATATCTGAAGACATGAAGATCGGACCTATTTTTTAATTTTTTGTGAGTTTGGTTTTTTGTGTTGTGTTCTTCACCCCCATGACCTGGTGGTGAGTTGGATCCGATGGCGGGGGAGGAAGCTGGACAGACTCGGCAGACCCAAACGTACTGTGAGGGTCTGTTGGGAACGTTTGGCCGAATCCCCTGTCAGAGAGATCTTCAACTCCCACCTCCGACAGAGATTCGACCAGATCCCGAGGGAGTCTGGAGATATTGAGTCCGAGTGGACCATGTTCTCCACCTCCATTGTCAACGCGGCCACTCGGAGCTGTGGCCGTAAGGTCTCCGGTGCCTGTCGAGGCGGCAATCCCCGAACCCGGTGGTGGACACCGGAAGTAAGGGATGCCGTCAAGCTGAAGAAAGAGTCCTATCGGGCCTGGCTGGCTTGTGGGACTCCTGAGGCAGCTGACGAGTACCGACGGGCCAAGCGGACTGCAGCCCGGGTGGTTGGGGAGGCAAAAACTCGGGCCTGGGAGGAGTTCGGTGAGGCCATGGAGAAGGACTATCGGTCGGCCTCGAAGAGATTCTGGCAAACCGTCCGGCGCCTCAGGAGGGGGAAGCAGTGCCCTACCAACGCTGTTTACAGTGGAGGTGGGCAGCTGTTGACCTCGACTGGGGATATCACTGGACGGTGGAAGGAATACTTCGAGGATCTCCTCAATCCCGCCGTCCCGTCTTCCATTGAGGAAGCAGAGGCTGAGGACTCGGAGGCGGACTCGTCCATCACCCAAGCTGAAGTCACCGGGGTAGTCAAGAAACTCCTCGGTGGCAAGGCACCGGGGGTGGATGAGATCCGCCCTGAGTACCTCAAGTCTCTGGATGTTGTGGGGCTGTCTTGGCTGACACGCCTCTGCAGCATCGCGTGGCGGTCTGGGACAGTACCTTTGGACTGGCAGACCGGGGTGGTGGTCCCTCTTTTTAAGAAGGGGGACCGGAGGGTGTGCTCCAACTATAGGGGGATCACACTTCTCAGCCTCCCCAGGAAAGTCTATTCCAGGGTACTGGAGAGGAGAATCCGGCCGATAGTAGAACCTCGGATTCAGGAGGAACAGTGTGGTTTTCGTCCTGGTCGTGGAACACTGGACCAGATCTATACCCTCTACAGGGTGCTGGAGGGTTCATGGGAGTTTGCCCAACCAATCCACATGTGCTTTGTGGATTTGGAGAAGGCATTCGACTGTGTCCCTCGCGGCATCTTGTGGAGGGTGCTCTGGGAGTATGGGGTTCGGGGCCCTTTGCTAAGGGCTACTCGGTCCCTGTACGACCGGAGCAGGAGCTTGGTTCGCATTGCCGGCAGTAAGTCAGACTTGTTCCCGGTGCATGTTGGACTCCGGCAGGGCTGCCCTTTGTCGCCGGTTCTGTTCATAACTTTTATGGACAGAATTTCTAGGCGCAGCCAGGGGCCAGAGGGGGTCAGGTTTGGGGACCAGACAATTTCATCTCTGCTCTTTGCGGATGATGTTGTCGTGTTGGCCCCATCTGACCAGGACCTTCAGCATGCACTGGGACGGTTTGCAGCCGAGTGTGAAGCGGCTGGGATGAGAATCAGCACCTCCAAATCCGAGGCCATGGTTCTCAGTCGGAAAAGGGTGGTTTGCCTGCTTCAGGTTGGTGGAGAGTTCCTGCCTCAAGTGGAGGAGTTCAAGTATCTTGGGGTCTTGTTCACGAGTGAGGGAAGGATGGAACGGGAGATTGACAGACGGATCGGTGCAGCTTCTGCAGTAATGCGGTCGCTGTACCGGTCTGTTGTGGTGAAGAAGGAGCTGAGCCGTAAGGCGAAGCTCTCGATTTACCGGTCAATCTACGTTCCTACTCTCACCTATGGTCATGAGCTGTGGGTTATGACCGAAAGGACAAGATCCTGGATACAGGCGGCCGAAATGAGCTTTCTCCGCAGGGTGGCTGGGCGATCCCTTAGAGATAGGGTGAGAAGCTCAGTCACTCGGGAGGAGCTCAAAGTAGAGCCGCTGCTCCTCCACATCGAGAGGGGCCAGCTGAGGTGGCTCGAGCATCTTTTCCGGATGCCTCCTGGACGCCTTCCCGGGAAGGTGTTCCGGGCATGTCCCACCGGGAGGAGACCCCGGGGAAGACCTAGGACACGGCTGGCCTGGGAACGCCTCGGTGTCCCCCCGGAAGAGCTGGAGGAAGTGTCTAGGGAGAGGGAAGTCTGGGCATCCCTGATTAGACTGCTGCCCCCGCGACCCGGCCCCGGATAAGCGGAAGAAGATGGATGGATGGATGGATGGATGGATACCCCCCACACTCCCGTCACTGTGAGTGAGTTTCTGTTGGACTCAATGAACGGTTGGTTTGATTTTGGAGAGGATAATTCCCACCACCTTGGTTTCGTCAATTGTCATCTCACCTTGATTCCCATCCTCCACCAGAGCCTCCTTGTTCCTCCGCCGGCATGAGGTCGCACCTCTTCAGAAGGAGGTGTACTGTCATGATTCTATTATGTTTGGACTTTGTTTGCTGTTTTCCCCTCCTTAGTTTGTCACCATAGTTACTGATTAGGTTTTGTCATTCTGTTCACCTGTTCGTCATTATTTACTTTGTTTTATCTATGTATTTAAATCCTTGTGTTTTATTTGAGTTTTGTCTGGTCTCGTCAATACTATGGTTGTGTATCGTTGTAACGATATGCAGACTCAGAGTGTACAACTCGAGAACAGTTAAACAAGTTGTATTGATGTGGCATAGAGAGTGAGACAAAACAGGCAGGTATCAGGATGTAACAGAGCGATGATATGGAGGATGAGAGTAACAGAGTCCTTTCTGGAATATAGCTGAATGGGGAATGACCAAAGGGAATGGATGGTATGCACACACCTCAGTTGTTGATGAGTTGAAACCACGGTGACAGGGAAACAAACGGAGATGAAGGAGAACGGCTAGGGAGATAGAGTGGAGATCGTGGAACGCTGGAGAAGGCATCCTTGGAATCCTTGGAATCCTTGGAATCCTTGGAATCCTTGGAAGAGGCGTTGTCAACAGGTAAGTAGCGTTACAAGTGTCAATCTAGTGTCCGCTTGGGAGAACAGACAATGTGTGTAACTGAGGTGTGTTCTTAAGTAGTCCATGGCTGATGAACAACAGGTGCAGGTGATTAGTATTTGGATGATTGGGAAGTGGATGCAGGTGAGGGCCAGGGAGGATGATGGGAAATGTAGTGAGGAGGTGGTGACTTAGCTGTTGACCGTGACAATCGTGTTGTGTATGTTTTTTTATTTTTTATTATTGTTTTTTATTTATTTAATGTATTTGTTATTTTCTTTTCTTTAAGAAAGGACTTAATTTGGGAGAAGTATTAGAGCTAGTTTCATAGGGGAAAAATCTACATATTTTTGTTAAAATGTCCTTAGAACAAAATAATAATAAATAAAAACTTGCCAAATGACTCACACCACCACAAAGTATTCATAAAAAAATATCAACATAGTAATTACGGAACAGCATGTACAATAATTCTTGTAGGATAGGTACAGTGACCTAGAAATTACGGTAACACTTTAGAATACTATTCCTTCATTAACGAATAACTACATAGGAACAAATGAGTAATGCACTATTAACATAGTATTAACTAACAAGAAACTCTGATTAACAATAATAGCGCTCAGTCGAATTTGGTAGTTCACTATTCACTAATCAGTAACTACTGTTTTTCATAGTATTCATTTCACTTCATTTTTTTTCCAGTATTCTAAAGTGAAAAGCTTGACAACTACATATTGACTGAAGTCATTATAAGCTTTTGAGGTTTTTGTAAGGTTTTGGATGACTCAAGTGTTACTACATCCTTCTAAAGGAACTACTAATTATTTGGATCAGTATTCTAAAGTGAAGATCATGGGAACACACTAGTAATGACTAATGTGTTAACAAATCCATCAGAAGGAATTACTATTCAAAATCTTACAAAAATCTCAAAAGCTTACAATGACGTCAGTCAATATCATGTTTTTCACTTTAGAATACTGATCCAAATTATTAGTAGATACTGTAGAAGGATGTAGTAACACTTGAGTCATTACTACTGGGTTACCGTAACCTTTTATCATAAATTCTGCATAATTAAGTTTCAACTGAGTTTCAACCACATTCAACTGAGCGCTATTACTTACTAATTTGTTAATCGGATTTTCCTGTTAGTTGATAGTAGTTACTAGAATGAATGTTAATAGTGCATTACTCATTTGTTCCTTTGTAGTTATTCATTAATGAAGGAACAGTATTCTAAAGTGTTACCAAAATTACAAAAGAAAGCAAAACTAAACTGAAAATTATCTTTACTGTTTTATTGACAGCCATAGTAACGGCCTTGATAAACATGATAAGGACAAACGAAACTAAGAATTTATCTTTTAATGACTTCTGATTGAACCTGTCTGTGTCTACAGATAATGTCTGTGACATTCAACCAAGTCATGAGTCATATCCAGTTCCTTACAACTTTAGATTTATTGGTGTTCATTCTGTTAATAAATATCAGTACGAAACACAACCCTCATATACCTTTCAGATGTTAAACTGTTATTACACACAACGCAAGCGTAAGGTAAAGTGACAACAGTTTCTTTCTTTTACATTTATTTTTTGGTTAAGTGAAAGTACTGCATTGAACATGGTGTTTGCTAAGACTTGACATGCTATTTTGGCTTATTGCAGATGCCTAATCATTCTTTCTAATTAGTTCATTAATATCAGCTTAGAATTCTTAATTCATTTTCAGACAAACTATGGATCATCCAGACAAATTTAAAGACTATGATTCCCAAGATGAAGGGAGGTACAGTATTCAGCTTATTTTTAGATTTGGCTGTTCTTAGTTGCAAATTAAACATGAAAATATGTAATTTTGTGTATATATTGTACATATAATATGACAATTTTAAAATTAGTCTTATGTAATTTTCTTCAAGTCATTTCTACCACAGAATGCTGTTAAACACAATACATCAGATGTGGTGGTGGTGGCATTTGTTGGTTTGAAAAATTAAAGCTCAGAAAAAAAAACAATTTAAATAATCGAATTGATCATCTAAACAAGATCTAAATAATATCTCTGTTTGATGTTTTTGTTATAAAGCTCTTTTTCAGACTCACAAGCTCCCGGAGCATTCCACAGTCATTTCATTGAGTCTGTTCAGCCTTTGATTGAGTTGATTGACTCTCTGAGGATGATCGCTCTTGATAAGGATATAGATCTGCCATCCATTGCAGTGGTGGGAGATCAGAGTTCTGGAAAGAGTTCTGTTTTGGAGGCTCTCTCTGGGGTGGCTTTACCTCGAGGAAGTGGTAAGACTCTGAAATTACTTCAGCTCCTTGCAACTAAATGAGAATTATTTATTGCAGTGGTGGAATATGTTATTGCCATGTCCCCATCTATTAAAATGAAACTAATTTACATTTGTTTATGTAGTTGATGGTTGTGTCCAATGAGCTTTAGGCCCTGTTTACACGAGAACGCTCGCGGGTGAAAACGTAAAAATATTTTATCAGATGTGCCTTTCGTTTAGACGGCGACGGCGTTTTTGGGGCTTAAAAACGCAAAAAAGTGAAACCACCCTCCAGAGTGGAAATCTTAAAAACGCTCCACCGTCGCGTTTCCGTCTAAACGGTAAAAACGCAAAAGTCTGCTAGACAGTGAAGGCACCGATCAGTGCTTCACATTGCCACCTAGCCGCCTGGAGTGCATACTACATTGAATTTCACACACTTTTGCGTCACCGTGTGCACGCAGATTTCGTCCCCATAACGCTCGTCTAAACGCAGAATAGAAAGTGATCACTTTTGCGTTTTCTCTTCAGATCGTTTCCGTGTAAACGTAGCCTTAATATTAATAATAATAATAGTAATTCGTTACATTTATTTAAAATGTTATTTAATATATAAAAAAATTATATATAAAAAATAGAAACAAGCATAAAAAAATAAACAAGCATAATTTCACATAAAGGAGACAACAGCAATTATGTTTTAAAGATTTTATTGAAAACTGCCTGAGACAAAACACAGGCTTTATGTTGGTTTTAACATTTTCTAACAGTTTATTTGAAAATGAAAATTGCATATTTTCTGTCAGTTTGCACGGTTTTTTTTTTTTTTTTTTTTTAATGAAGCATTACAATGTGTATTGAAAACAGTTTAACTGAATTAACTTTTTTATTTATTTCCTCAGACCTTTCTGTGTTGTTAAAAAATACATAATTATAATTTTAATCAGGGTCGTGCATATAAATTATGCAGGACAGTGGTACAAACCAAAAAAAGGGCACTTGGGAGGATTGGGGAAAATTACGTTTATAATTATTATTTTAAATATAATTAAAAGGGACCTATTATGCCCCTTTTTAAAAGATGTAAAATAAGTATCTGATGTCCCCAGAGTGTGTATGTGAAGTTCTAGCTCAACATACCCCACAGATAACTGTTATAGCATGTTAAAATGGACACTTTTTGGTCCCTTTAAATGCAAATGAGCTGGTGCTCCCGGCCTCTTTAAAGAAGAGAGCGGAGCTTCAAGATAATCAAGTGACAGGACAATCTCACGCAATGAAAATGTCAGAAACTCTCAGTAGCGGTGTTCAGTTCGAACCGGAGTCGGACAATAATGCCCACAAAGCCAAAGAATATATGCTGCATGGATATAGAACAGGTATAGTTTAGTTTAATTACGGTTATAACTTATGTTGTCATCTTGCTTTTATCCATTGTTAGTACAAGCCTGTTTTAGCGGTCCTCATCCGAATGATGGTCAAAACTTTACTGATGAGTTTTATGAAGTTTATTGTACTTCACGCTAAAGATGAACCATCTGTTTCAGTCCAGAAAGTCACTGTAAGAACTGAATTAAACACAGTACAAGACATGCACAGTAAAGTCTCATACATAAACTCTCTCTCTCCCTTGCATTATCATCAACATACATTACACAAAAACACTTGTTACGACTAACAGTAAACAAATATACAGACCTACTGTACTGAGAAAATGGCGGACAGTGTACAACTCGCTCAGGGTTGTGCTAATCTATGCTAATACGACAGAGTCCGTCAACAGTTATGGGCGGGGCTTGTACAAAGTGAAGGCTTGTTCTGAGACACTGTTTATTATTCATGGGGATTAAAAAAAAACGAGTGGGTGGATTTTTTTTAATCATACACACACATTTATGTTCATACTACCATGTAAAGTGAATTTTGCCATAATAGTTTTAATTTTAGTTTTAAGTTTAAGTTTAAGTTTAGTTTGGCTTTAATGGCTTACAAATATCCCAAAATAAGTTCATATATAAAAATGTGATACTGGTTTTCAGGAGCAACAATAAAGTAATCGTTCACACAGAAATGAAAATGTTGTCGTCGTTTGCCCAACTTTGTGTCATTCCACACCTGTCTTTTTTTATTTTATTAATAGAACACAAAATGAGATGGACTGTAATAAAATGAGTGATCAAAATATTTAAGCTGCTTAAAGGACTTTTAGGTATCATAAATGCAACCCATACTGTTATGTTTGGGTTAAGGTTGGGTGCAGTCGGATACACTTTAGGGGAAAGTTTATGGAAAGTCATCAGAGCCCCTCCCACTGATATTGTTAAAGACATTAGAACTACTCGTCCTTTACTTTACTTTTTGTTTGTTTTTCCCACTTATAAAAGTATTTTAATTATGAAACTATACCTTTTAATTTTATTGAAAGGGTACAGTTGCGGTTAGATTTAGGCTTGAGGGTGTTTAGCAGCTACCATATAAAAGGTCTATATTTGATTTATTTATTCACTATTTATTCACAGTTTCACTAAAAGCTGTCATTTCATACTTCGCAAGATACGAAAACAAAACATAGAATACATATACTTCATAAATAGGCCTATGTTTGAACCCACAGTCATGGCATGAAAATACAATAAAAAAGTTATTGTGAAAAAATACTTTATATTAAAAATCTTTATATTAACTGATTTTCTATAAATTAAAAGAAATTAATAGAAATTTTAACACTTCAGTAGAGATGATTTACACATTACAATAATTGCTATAAAAAGTGAAATATTCTATCTTTGGCGTGTATGAAAACAATTGATATCTAAGGTTAGCGTAACATTTTTCCATGGCATAAAGAAAATCATGAAGTCCCCTAATTTTTAATTATTTTTTAATATCAGTATTTACAAACATTTGATAAACTCTTTTGCTTTCTCTCATATTGGCTATTGTGATGCACTCCTTGCTGGAATTATTAAATTCTCTCTAAACAAATTACAATATCTGCACAACTCAGCAGCCAGAATCTTGTCTTGAACCAGAGTTGTTGATTTTGGTGTCTTTGCACTGGCTTCCTGTCAGGTACTGTGTTGATTATAATATCTTTTTGCTGACGTATGAAGCAGTGCATGGTCTAGCTCTGCAGTATTTGGCTGCATTTGCCCCGCTCTGTGCGGGCCTCCAATCCAGCCTGGTTCTACCAGACTCTCGTACATTTCATTTGTACAGAGAGTCTGGCCTCTCTCCATTGACAAGCGTTAACTTCCTTGTAGGCGAGTATTCTGTTGAAGTTTAAAACTGTTGGATCTGCCCAGAGTCACTCTGGATCTGCCATAACCAATCGCTAACCTTTGGTCGTGACGTAACCCTACAACTCAAACTAACGCACAACATCAACGTCATCGTTCTCAGCCACTCCCTCTGTTCGCTGATTGGGCCGCCAAAAATTTGTCCGGAGAAAACCAAAGAATACACCACAATCCCAGACGTAGTACTGAAGGGAAATAAAATTGAGCGGAAGTACGCAGGAGGGCGGAGCCAGGCTACCAATCCAGGGCTCCGGCGTAGGAGATGGGCGCTCTGACAAGGAGGCTAAAGACTGCAGCCTCTAGCGTTAGTCGCAAGTGCGCCTCTCGAGAAACGTCTATTATAACATATGCGTAGTGAAGTGAGTGCACTCAATATCATATAAGGAGAAGAGGGAGGAGCATTGTGGAGAAATAAATGAGATTTGAAAACTTGGGGCCCACATACCTTGAGATCCTTGAGAAACTTTGTGCTTTCATTTTTTTTCTTAAGGTATAGTCACTCGCTGTCCTCTTCAGTTGAAATTACGGAAGTTAAAAAAAGGACCGTGGTCAGGGACCATTTCCTACAGTGGTCACAATGAGACCTTTCATGACCCATTAATGGTGGATAACCTTGTCAGAGAAGGTCAGTATGAACAGAAACCCTTACAGATCATAACCAGCATCAGTTGTAATGATGCCCTGATGAATGTCATCTTCGAAAAAGGACTAGCCTATATTCCATCTGTGTTTAACACAGTTGAGCAAAACTCAGAATGTTTGCTTCTTCAATTCAAATTCAGAAAATCAGTTGTAATTGAAAAGAGCTTCTCCATTCAGCTCTGAATGCTGCACAACCCTGGTGTCCTGAGATGGATTTCCAGGGTCAAATTCACCAATAAACCTTATTCACAGCATCGCCATCTTTGATTTTTATCGGGAATGAAAGCGAGACTGTGAGGGACAGACATGCATCTCTTCAATGGGCTGTACTGTTATTTAATGTGCTTTTGGATTATTCTGCTCATGAAGCACTGGAAAAATATCTTTCCAAGAAATTTCAGTTGACAAAAAACTCCCGACAATATAAGTTGTGGAAAATTGTAAGTAATCTGGAGCTTTATACAGCTTTTTTTTACAGCGGATGCCATTGGAAACACGGCACACGGCAAAAAATGCTTTTCTTACTTAGTATTTTTGTCTTGATTCCAGTCCAAATCTCTAAAAATTCTTAAATCAAGATGCATTTACTAAAGTAGTAAAAGGCCATAAGATATTATGTCTTGTTTTCTGGGGAAATAAATCAAAATTAAGTGAGTTGTTGCTTAAAAAAAATTATCTGCCAACGGGGTAAGAAAGATTATCTTGTTTCTGTTTGAATTAAGGTTATTTTTCTTATCCCATTGGCAGATAATTTTGCTTTTTTTAAGCAACAACTCACTTAATTTTGATTTATTTCCCCAGAAAACAAGACATAATGGGCCCTATCTTGCACCCAGCGCAATTGACTTTGTACACCGACGCATGTATCATTCCTATTTTGCACCCGCGCAAAGTGGACTTTTCCCTCCACAGACGCACGTCGGTTAACTAAGAAATACACTTGCGCTCCCGGGGGCGGTTCAGCGCAAAGAGGAGGCGTGTTCCGGCGCAAACGTTCCCTCATGCTATTTTACAGGTTTAGAAAACAATTCTGCCACTAACCGAAAAAAAATTGTTTAAAGTCAGTGGCGCGTTGCGCATGTTATTCATATGCTATTTTAAGGGCGCATGCTTGGCCATAATCAATGTAGCGTGTGCACAACGCGCATACACTTTGATTCTCTCATCTACACAGAAGCAGCAGTTTTCATTTTTGCAAATCATACATTATTACGATAGATAGATAGATAGATAGATAGATAGATAGATAGATACTGTAGATAGATAGATAGATAGATAGATAGATAGATAGATAGATAGATAGATAGTTTATTATAAAAGCATACATCTATCTTACACATTTACCCAAATTATCATACGCCTGTTTAACCGAAGTTAATTTGGGAGTGTTTCTCCATCCCCAACGTCACTTCTCTGTGTTTTACGGTCCTGACGAGAACATTGGTCTCCTCGGCTGTGAACCGCTGCCGGCGCACGCCTGACAAATCCGCCGTTATGATAGGAATCCGCTATAGAACAAGCACTATAGAACGCCTGCTCTGTGAGATGTCGCTCTGATTGGTTTATTTCACGTTACGCCCAAACCACACCTATGAATATTGAAGCTACTTCAGACCAACCCCTTTTAGATTTGCGCCGGGTGCAAGAGTCATTTATCCCGCCAGTATAATAGCAACAGCGCCCAAGACCCGCCCACAAAGTTAATTGCGTTTAGCGCTTGATCCTTGCGTTTCAGATCGTCAAAATAGGGCCCAATATCTTATGGCCTATTACTACTATAGTAAATGCATCTTGATTTAATAATTTTTAGAGATTTGGACTGGAATCAAGACAAAAATACAAAGTAAGAAAAGCATTTTTTGCAGTGCAAGTCTATCCCTCACAGCCTCACTTTCATACCTGTCATGGCGCTGCTCTGAATAAGGTCTGTACCACTTGAAAATCCCAAACTAGTCTTGTTTGAATCTGCTGCAAACTGATGTATGTATATTTGACAGCTCAAAACAAGCTTGCTGGAAATACAGTTGGAATATGTGATGAACTCATCTCTTTGGAAATTTCATCTCCTGATGTGTGTGACCTCACTCTGATTGATCTACCTGGTATAACCCGTGTACCTGTACATGGTCAACCTGATGATATTGGCGATCAGGTGAGTGAATAGAGTCTTAAAACACAAATCTAAATGGCTGTTTGAAAGTATGTCAATATTATGAACATTTGTGTAAACAGGCATTGAAGCTGTCAACCTGCACCTGCAAAAAATATACATCGCATTCAGTTTCAAATCAGTGGATTTAATCAACACTTGTTTTTCACGCCCTAAGTAGTCTATTTGTAGCTGACAGATGAAACTTATGGCGCTTTTCCACTACACAGTACCAGCTCGCCTCGGCTCGCCTCGACTCGGCTCTGTTTGGTTTTCCACTGTGTAAAAGTTGTACCTGTACCTGCTTCCAGGTACTTTTTTTCGTACCACCTCCGGCGAGGTTCTGAGCGAGCTGAGGTGATACTAAAATGTGACGTGAAAACACGGCAGACTGCTGATTGGTCAGAGAGAATCGTCACTATTCACTGCGTCATCATTGCACGCGCCAGACGGAGTATCCTGAATAAAAAACAGCAAAAACAAAAACAAAAACATCCAAAAACAACATACACTCGATTTCCTCCATTGTCCTGTGTGTTTGGGTAGCGGGCGCGTCTCACGTAAAAGATTAAGTCACGGCAGTTTCCTGCGGCGTCGCTATGACGACCAGGTACTATTGTGGAGGTACTATCTGCAATGGAAAACGGAGCGAAAAGCGAGACGAGGCGAGTCGAGTCGAGTCGAGTTGAGCTGGTACTGGTAATGGAAAAGCACCATTAGTCAACATGAACTCAAGCAGAGAGAGAGAAAAATACTTTCTTAATACATTTTCATTATTCATAATAGACATTAATGCATCTGTACACATTATTCAAAGTTGTTGAATTTATTTATTTATTTATTGATTTACTTATGTATTTATTGGCAATGGAAGTATAATGGTTGCTGTGGTGTTTCATGGTGGCTTAAAGATTATCACCTTCTTAACCAAAGGACATTTTATCTTTTATTTTTAGATCAAAAACTTGATTCTGAAATACATTGACAAAAGTGAAACCATCATTTTAGTTGTTGTGCCCTGCAATGTTGACATAGCGACAACAGAAGCACTGAGAATGGCACAAGATGTAGACCCAGATGGATACAGAACTCTTGGTTTGCCAACTTTTCGTATTTCTACAGTATATTTCTTCAGACCAACCTGTAGCATTATGATTCATGCTTTTCCTAACTTTTAACTTTTTTTGTTGAATTCATGGCATAGCAATTCTCACAAAACCAGACCTTATTGACCAAGGAGCAGAGAGTGATGTTTTGAACATTGTCCAAGGCAAAGTCATTCCTCTCAGCAAGGGCTACATTATTGTGCGATGTCGTGGTCAGAGTGACATCAATAACAAAATCCCTCTTTCTAAAGCCATGGAAGTGGAAATGAATTTTTTTAGGAACCACCGATATTTCAGGTAATTATAACTTTATATTTATTATATTATATTTATATATTATACTATATATACTATATTTATATACTATACTATAAACTATAAATTATAACAGAAACGGTTTCTGTTTCAGCTTCACTTTAAATTAATTTGTTTTGAGCGGAACTAAAATAACCAAGTTTAGAGAGGCGGTATTAACCAGGGGGGGAGGGTTTTATATTATTTTGAAGTAGCCCCGGGCGCCGCCATTGGCTAGCGGACCCCCACCTGCTGTTAGCATCCCATTGACTCCCATTCATTTTGGCGTCACTTTGACAGTGAATAACTTTACAACTGAGGCGTTTAAAGACTCCATTTGTCCATTATTTATTTCTAAAGAAACACGAAAATGTATAAAAGGCTCCATTACCTTGTAGCTTCCGTTATGGCCCCGTAGAAGCAATTTTTGTAAAAATAGGCTAACGATTGCGTCATAACCACGCGACACTCTGTCACACAGTAGAGAAATTACCGTATGGACAGGAGGAGAAGCTTGCGCGCAATCGGGGGGACGTGGAGGCAAAGTGACAAAATAATTAATCAGAATACATAGCAAAAGTTTCTCCTGCTCCTAGCTCATGGACACCTCGTACTCACACTCTCCGTCTCTGCAAGTTTCGGAAGGGAATGATTCAGATTTCTCTTGGCACAGCTACTAGAAGACGTCGTCAAGCTCAGTTTGAGTCTGCGCAGTACGCTCGACCCCCAGGAAGTAAGAGTTTCTAATTGACTTCACTTTGTCTCCGTTGAATCCAATGGGGTCGCTGTGTCCATTTCTTTTACTGTCTATGGTATTAACATTAAGTGACATGGCATCATGTCACTATGCGTATTGGCACATCCGGTGGTACATCTGGTCTTCATTGGCATGTGCCAGTGAATAGTGGCATGTGTCACTGACATTATCGCGATACACTGACACTGACACAGAGTCGCGGAACATGTCATTGATTGTATGTTGTGACACCTCCAGTAGTGACTGACAGATTAATCGAGCACCTATACTGACGTAATTGTGAGAAAATCCTAAATAAATAGCCTAATTTTGTGATATTTTAAATATCAATTAAACGCATTAAAGTGTTATTTGTGTCACGTCTGTATTTGATTGGTATGTGCCACTGAATGTTTTGCAATACCATGTGCTACTTTATGTTGTTTATCTTGCAAAGTCACAAACTGCCCATTCTAGGAAAGACACAAAATAAATCTATCATGGGGTCACTACGAATAACGTATTAACAGTCGCGTCCGTTACTGTAAACCTTTATTTTTGCATGATGCTGCACGGACGCACGGCAGTAGGTGTCAGTATAAGTGAGTGTAACACTGGCCAGTGCAAGATTCTCATCTGTGGCTTTAATATTTCAAAAATAATTTTATCGAACTATGTATAATAATGTTGTACACAGTAATTCAGCAATGTAATAAATCATATGTTTGACAGCATAAAGCAAATTCTTATGCAAGTGGCACATCACACGTTTTAGTGCCTAGACGTTTTAGTGGCATGTGCCACTATCCACTGGCACATGCCAGTTGGCCTGTGTCACTAAAACTGATGTCTCTTTATGTTGTGCTCCAGTAGTGACACCAGCTGCAGCTGTCTGCCTGAGTATAATGTAGAATAGATAATGTAACATATGCACATAGTTCATTTGTACAACAAAAATGTATTTTATTTATTGAATAATTCCATAAAGGTTTACAGTAACGGACGCGACTGTTAATACGTTATTCGTAGTGACCCCATGATAGATTTATTTTGTGTCTTTCCTAGAATGGGCAGTTTGTGACTTTGCAAGATAAACAACATAAAGTAGCACATGGTATTGCAAAACATTCAGTGGCACATACCAATCAAATACAGACGTGACACAAATAACACTTTAATGCGTTTAATTGATATTTAAAATATCACAAAATTAGGCTATTTATTTAGGATTTTGTCACAATTACGTCAGTATAGGTGCTCGATTAATCTGTCAGTCACTACTGGAGGTGTCACAACATACAATGACATGTTCCGCGACTCTGTGTCAGTGTCAGTGTATCGCGATAATGTCAGTGACACATGCCACTATTCACTGGCACATGCCAATGAAGACCAGATGTACCACCGGATGTGCCAATACGCATAGTGACATGTGCCATTGGCTTCTGTGCGTCAGATGCCATGTCACTTAATGTTAATAGTGCTTATAATTTATGTACATTTTTCACTTCATTTACCAGTATTTTACATTATTTCAGAATTAATAATAAAATGCGACTTAAAGACCTACGTAACATCTGTTTTTTTTCTCCCTCAAAAATGCACGTTTATGTGTAGCATATTTTGTAACCATGCAGCAAAATATTTAAAGTATCTTGAAAAATTACTTTTTAAAATTACATAAATTACTTTTTAAACCATTTAACTGATAATTATTAATCAGTATAAACATATTACTGTCGGTTAACCAGTGAATTATGAGCATCCTATATTAGTATTCTTATGGCTTGACTTTGAAAATAAAATAAAATAAAAATAAAAATGTTTAAACTTTTGTAGTGAGAGAGAGATTGACTAATCGAGTGCATTACCTGCATCTAGCTGATATTATTCAGGTCAATCTTACTGTATATTCTTAATCACAAAATCAGTTTAAATGTATGCTGAGGAAAGCAATATCTTTGTCTTTGTCCTTTTAACAGTTAAAGTGATTTCCCACAACATTTGTAAGTTGAGTCTTATAAGGTCTTGTTTAAAGTAAAAACAACATCTATGGTCACAACCTTGTTTCAGTCCCTTTCAATATAAAAATCTTTGCTACTGACTCACTCATAAAGTCTTTGCTGAGAGCCAGAGGCAAATTCCTGAAGGACTGGCAGAGATAAAGCTGTTCTCTGCGGGTACATGACTGCTGAACGGCAGCTGACTGCTTGAAAAGGTGCTATATTTATATGTAAGTCGCACATCTGAGATCTAAATAACTACATTCTTGCCTTAAAAAACTACATTCCGTGACACAACAAAAGTAGCCCTGTTTGAAATGCTGCAAGCGGAGGATACAAATGGTGAAACGGTTCCCGTGGTCATACTGGTAGAACATCTGTAATGTATAGTTGTTTTGGGTTCATGTTTACTAGTTTCATGTCAGTCATGTTTCTTGTCTTGTCGTGTGATTCCCTTGCCCTCATGTGATCCTGACATGTGCATCACTAGTCTTTTTTTATGTCATGTTGTCATTGGTTAATTGTCTAATCATGTTCACAGGTGTCTTGTTTGGTGATTAGTCCATGTGTGTATTTAAAGTCCAACTGAAATCAAAATTGACCCTATTTACTTTGTTAGCGCATATTACTAGTCTTGTGGTGAAAAATTAATCCGTGCAAGTTAATACACAGAAAAAAATTGTTTGCCGTCGTAATCTTTAATCAAAGTCTGAAAAGTTACTTCCGTTCTGGAATGGCGTTCCTTCTCTGATGATGTAGGTTTGACGGCTTGGGTTGGGAAACGCTTAACCACTCCGCTCAAACCGTTAGTCTGCTATGAGTGAGAGATGGAGAGGAGGAGCGCTGAAGTAAAACCCTACCCTCTGTTCAATATTCCTTTTCACTGGGAAATACGTCACAACACTGGAGAAAAGACGTTTGCAACTTCCGGTTCACGCAGACTTTAAGCCCTCATGTTTGGCATGCGTCTTGGTCTAGTGTTGTTCGTGTAACCACTGTGTGGTGAGTGTTTATGTCAAGTCAAGTGGGGTCATGTCAAGTTATGCGCAAGTCTTTGATTTGTATTTTGATCACGTTTGGATGTAAATAAACTGCACTTGGGTTCTGCAACTCGCCTCCAGTGGATTTGTTACAACATCGCATGGCTGGAAAAGTTTATCAGCCAATCAGATTCAAGAACCAGAACAAACTGTTATATAAATTAAATAATAAATAATAATAACAATAATAATCTTTTTTTTTTTTCTTGACAGCTCTCTACTGAATGATGGTAAAGCATCTACTCGATGCTTGGCAGACAACCTAACCAAAGAACTGGTTGATCATATCAAGGCAAGCACTTTTTGATTATGTTCTTACCCTTTTTCTTTCTTTCTTTCTTTCTTTCTTTCTTTCTTTCTTTCTTTCTTTCTTTCTTTCTTTCTTTCTTTCTTTCTTTCTTTCTTTCTAAATAATACATTAATCTTCAGAAGAAAAGATGAACAGATGATTTTAGTGGGTCACAAGTGGTCACAGTTTATTCATTTTAGGATTTAACATTTATTTAAAGATTTAATAAATATTTAAATAAATATGAATTATTCAATTTATTTAAAGATTTAATAAATATTTATATAATTTAATTAAAATAATATTTTAGTTAGCCAGCTAATATATACAATTATATTGAATTCTATAATAATTATATTTTCTTATGGACACAGAAATCGCTACCCTACTTAACTGAGCAGATTCAGACTAAACTACTCAGCGTTCAAAGGGAGCTTAAAAACTACGAGCAGGGTCCACCCGTTGAAGAAGAGCTGATGGGACCTTTTCTCAGTGATGTAAGAGCACAATATATATCCATCGTACCCTCTTTATCTATACATATTTATCCCATACATTATGCAAAAAAATTCTAATTGATTCTTCTTCCTATAGATAATAATGGAGTTCAGCGATCAAATAAGTGAACTGAGTAGAACAGGACATTTAAAAGACAAAAACATTCATGCACTTCTACGTCCTGTGTTCAAGAAATGGGACATCTACCTAAGAGGCTCTGAAGTATCATGTGAGTGAAGATGTTGAAAACATGTGCCTTTTTAGGATTGTCCCAAAATCCCTAAACTTGACCTTCCCTTTTTGTTATTAAAAATGTAGTCACAGCAAGAGTGAATGAAATGATAGACAAGTATAATGAGATGCATCGTGGCAGAGAATTGCTTACGTTCAGTGAGTTCTGTGAGTTTGAATGTGTCATCAAAGACCATGTGGCAGCCCTTCAAGAGCCAGCTATGGAAACACTGAAGCGTGTACGAGGTTAGTGTATATTTTATAAATATACAGCTATTATTAGTTATATATTTATATATATATATATATATATATATATATATATATATATATATATATATATATATATATATATATATATATATATATATTTTTTTTTTTTTTTTGTAATGTTTTTTTTTAAAGGGTTCAGCACTCATAAAAGACACCCAAAAATAAACAAACATCACAAATGTTCATATCTCGAATTCTGATTGTAAATGTGAAGTTTTAGCATTTTTGTTTTGAAGCCATTAACAATCTACAATTTTTCTTCTTGTTACAAACTATTTTATTTTCAGAGATTGTTCAGAATGTGTTCAGAGAGATATGTTATTTATCTTTTGACCAGTACCCTGCACTGAGATACATTGTATCAGTAAGTACAATTTGATTATTATTAGCAGCAGCAGTAGTAGTAGTAGTAGTAGTAGTAAATGCAATGTATTATGATGTACTCCTCAGAGAATGATTAATAACATTCAGTCAAAACAAGAGGCCAAAGTGGAGAAAAGAATCAAGGAGTTCATTGATATGGAGAAACTGGTCTTCACTCAGGACAAGGTATTACAAAAGAAACTTGATGACTCTGACATCCCTCAGAAGACTGAGATGGACTCTAGTGACGAGAACTTCTATGATGACGATGACACAATTTTCAATTCTAAAGGCTGTGCGTTATTGGATTCAAGAAATCTAGTTCCAGACAAACTGGCTCTGTATCATGAGGTGGGTTGCAACTCATACTATGAAATGTATTTAATTATTGTCAGTAAATGTATAGTCATTCATTTAGACACTGTAAAACTGTAATGAACAGCTAATGCTGTGTATGCACTATAATATCTTAAGGGGCTTTAAAGTTGAAGTGTGTACTTTCAACGCCATTAGTGTCACCAAACAAAATGGTAAAGAATCAACCCATCTGGCACTGGTCTAGATCTACAAATGACTTTCCTAGGTGTAAATTATAGTAAGTTTCTAAATAAAGGTTCCTTCTATCCATTATGGTGCATGAAGGACATATCGGTTACATATTTATCTTTGGTTCCTTGGTTTACTCAATGTTGCGTCTATAGCTGACTCTGGTGGAACACCCTCTGGTGTCACGGTTGTCTGAAGCTTGATTGTCAAGAATCATGCAAATTATCTGGCTGATGACATAAGCACTGTCCACATTACATCACTGATGCCTCATAAGGGAACGCCTATGCCATCACAATTCAGATTTCCCTACAAAGGAAAGTGTAGCAGAGCTGTGATTACATACATAACTATAGGAACCATAGACCACAGTGCCATACAACAAACAGGGTGCTAATTTATCAGCCCGTTAAGTGACACCTTATTAAAACAGCTTTCCTTAAATGTAAACCTCTGCTTAACCTTCAGTGCCCTCATAGGACAAAGAGTGTGCAATCACCAAAAAACTGCCTCACCAAAAAGCACAGATTGAGTTCCAATAAGAAGACCAACCATGCAAGCAGTGCGTTTGGTGGCTCAAAGAGCTAAGCCAGTCACTCTTCTTAGGTCACTATCTCCGTGTACTCCTTCTCTGCCATCTTAGAAATGGTGTTGAAGTGAGATGAAAGTGCAACATTCAACTTGGACTTTTACTCCGGTTGAGCTTGTACCTCACATCACAGCTTCAACTTGTCAACAGCACATGAAATCACATCAAACAACTCTGTATAAGCCAGAGATGGATGAGCTTCCTGCCCACTCGGGGGAGGCATGTTAGTTGGACCGCCCGCAAGCTCCTCAGAAGTCGAGGACAAAACATCATCCTCATCCAAGCTAAACGAAACCTCACTGTGAGCTTTCAGACTTGGATATAAATCCTTGGGGGTTGGCTGATCTTCCTTCCTTCCTTCCTTTCTCAAAAACAAGGACAGAAGACAACAAAACACTTTCACCCTGAAGTTTTTACAGTGTGGACAATTATGGCACTTTTCCACTACACAGTACCAGCTCGCCTAGGCTCGCCTTTGTTTGGTTTTCCACTGTGTAAAAATTGTACCTGTACCTTTTTTTCATATCACCTCCTGCGAGGTTCTGAGCGAGCTGAGGCGATACTAAAATGTGACATGAAAACACGGCAGACTGCTGATTGGTCTGAGAGAATCGTCAATATTCACTGCATCATCGTTGCACGCGCCAGACGGAGTATCCTGAATAAAAAACAGCAAAAACAAAAACATCCAAACTCGATTTCCTCCATTGTCCTGTGTGTGTGGGTAGCGGGTGTGTGTCGCGTAGATGATTAAGTCACAGCAGTTTCCTGCGGCGTTGCTATGACGACCAGGTACTATTGTGGAGGTACTATCTGCATTGGAAAATGGAGCGAAAAGCGAGACGAGGCGAGTCGAGTCGAGTTGAGCTGGTACTGGTAATGGAAAAGTGCCATTAGATAAGTTGCTAAGCATTCAGTGAGCATGCTGATAGCTCAATAACTTAATGGACTTAAGTGTGTGAGGACAATATGCGTCCTCGCTCGTAATGAAACAGGTACACAGAGCCACACCCTTCTGAAATGGTATTGTGCTCACCCTGAGAAAATGAGAATAATCCACTCAATGAACACAACGAATTCTAATATATAAACCAACAACCATGGGCAGATAAATCTTCTTGAAGAGAAATCTGAGCTATGATGACGCAGGTGGTTGCTTATGAGGCACCAGTGATGCAATGCTTCAGTGAGTCTTCAACCAATTGCCATAATTCTTTTTACTGAAAAGTTCTTCAAGGAACAAAAAATGGGTCTTCATAAGACATCACTATAAAAACCCTATTTTGGTTGTTTTACCAGGCACTTTTATTTTTATGATCAGATCGATGATCAGTTAATAACAATTTTAATTTGAGTCAGTATGTGCAATCAAACCACACAATGCAGGTGCATTGGCACAAGAGATTCACCAGAGATTACATCATTGTAAAGGGAAGCCAACCCCAAAAGGTTGATTAAATATCTTTATTTTTCCATGTCCTGTCTCCATATAGATTGTCTATCAACGCCTTACAGACTATGTGCCCATGCTGATAATTCTCTTCATGCTGAAGGATGCAGCTAAGACATTGCGGCATCAGATGCTAGAATTGAGGAACGGAGCAGATGTGGTCAAACTGCTGAATGAAGACTCAGAGCGAGGACGCAGGAGAGCTGATCTAAAGAAGCGACAGGAACGCCTCACACAAGCTCAAGAACTGATAAGCAACAAACTCTGAGACATCTTTATCAAACATAAAGGATATGCAGAAATTTTGCATCAGGGCTGCAGAAATTGGCTACCAGATATACTATAATTACCTTATAATTTCTATAATTTACCTTCTTTCAGTTTAATAATTCTATCAGTTAAATCAGTAACAAACAATATTAGATCAATTGTTTAAATCTTGGCTGAATAGAAATAGTACAGTATAGGCTGTAATGTAGTCTAAGGTTGTCAAATTAACTTACATTATCAAACCAATTATTTCTACTTCAGGCATTCCTGTAGATCAAACAGTAGATTAAATAGACCACATTGTGATCACGGGTTCAATTTCCATGGAACGTATGAACTGATATAATGTATATCTTGAATGCACTATATTTGACTTTTGAAACAAGTTTCTGCCTAATGCATACATAAATTTAACCCGAATCTTAAATTATATTTGGATTTTAATAATATTCTAATACAAAAGTTCTTATTGAGAATTAACAGAGGTTTAGCTCTAGTTAATGTTGATGTTTCATTGAAAAATTTTTGAATCACCATTATTGTAATTAGTGGTTCCAATTAGTTGGGCACTTGACCCTGACTTTTTATCATATTTTTCTTTGGCTGTCGTAACAGTGTGTTTAGAACATGTATTTGTAGTGAAATAACCCAGAATCAAATAAAATCAAATGGTCGTCATCTCCATCAAGTGGCCTTATTCACTGATCACTAAGTCTAATCGTTAATCTAAAGTGTGTTGTGTCATTAATGCATGTGTAACAGTCACCAGCTCAGTCACTCTCAGCACTACATTTCCTACAGTACTACAGTATCCTTCATGGTCACCACCTGCACACACTCCTCAATCACCTGCAAGCAGTCACCCTCGTTTTCACTCATCAGCACTCACTATATCACCAGTCAACTTCCTCACCATTGTTGTCTGGTCTTGTTGTTACCACCCGTGTAACTTGCCTGGCACCTTACCCAAACTACTCACCTTCTATGATC